>NC_079191.1:205806486-206154486 GCF_029499605.1 Hyla sarda | reverse complement strand
ATAAGGTTTAGGCTGTTGGAATACAGAGCAAAAAAATTAATTTTTTCCATAAAACTTGTTTTGTAAAATATTAAAACGTTTTGACCCACAGAGTAAAGATTACAGATGTTCCCATATAGTAAAATCAATAGTTAAATAGAAAAGTAATATAGGAATAAAATATGGCCATATATTTATTCTAATAATATGCACAGTAAAATTGTATGGAAAAGTGGCTGTTAGCACACACACTTTATAGAAAACACATATATACAGGGGACCCTCGACTTGCAATGGTCCGACATACGATAGCTCTAAAAGCCTATCATGAGTTGAATACAGCATCGTCTTATGATGCTTCTGTATGTCTGGACCATCGTGCAAGATGTCTATCCAGTGGTTTTGTCTGCTGAAGCAGCTTTTTTCCATTTAGTGTGGTCCGTTTCACTGCAGAGACCTTAAATGCTGTGGTGCTACTGTACCCAGCAGTGACACAGTGAGTTTCCGTTACTCACATGTCTTTTTGGTCCTTGGCTCCTCCGCTTCCCTGTCTTGTGCTGTCCCCTTAAACGACATCTGCAGCATGATAGGGGATAAGTGTTTGATCGCGGGTGGTCTGACCGATGGGACCCCCTTGATCTCCTACACGGGGCCACGGCTCTGCCGCTGCTTTCCCGTGCAGGAGGCATGTCATCCGCAGCGTGATGTCACGACTGACATGCCTCTTCCATGTACTTCTATGGAAGAGGCGGGGAGGCAGCATTCGTGCCTCTCCTCCTCTCCCATAGAACTGTATGGGGAGGGAGCATGGAGGGGGCGTACTGTCGACCTCACAGAGGTTGACGCTATGCGCATTAGCCGCTTACATAGAGCAGCAATGTGGGGTCCTGTTTTGGAGATGGCGGGGGGCCCCAGCGTTCGGACCCCCCGTGATCAGACACTTATCCCCTATCCTGTGGATAGGAGATAAGTTGTATTTTGCTGCAGCTGTCCTTTAAGTGATGTGCAATAAGCCTGTAGCTTCTTGTTTCAGGCATCCAAAAGGAGCTACCCTCCTCTTCCCTCACACACTAGAGGTCCCACTGTACCTCTAGTGTGTGCAGAAGTTTTGTGCATTCCGGATAAGGCAGCGGTGTCCTCGAATAGGTTAACAGAATGTGCAACAGTATGGTTTCTCACATTCAACAATTTCTACAATTTTGGAAAACAGTATTAAGCAACAGTATTAAAGTGACAGACCAGTCAACCACAGCGCACAAGGGCAGAGATCTTATTGTTGAGATTGAAAGGCTGGTGAACTCTTGGATTAAGAAAAAAGAAATCAGAGACACTGTTCCTGGACAGGAAGAGCTGAAAGCAAAGGCAGAATCAAGCGGTGATACTGCTTGTGCAAGCCAGCAAATGTTGGTTTGAACGCTTCAAGCAAAGGTGTGATGATGCTTTTATCCTTCTAGAAGTTGACCAGTTTCCAGCTGCACCAGATGGCCAAAAACAGGTCCTGAAGATCCATCTTTCTAAAAAGTGATAAACCTGTTTTCAGTTGTTTTTTTCTGACTAATAAATGTAAGGACGTGCTTTAGCTGTATTATTTTCCTGCTTATTTTACCTTTATTCTTTATATTTTCTTACTTTGGGTTGACATTTCGGGGGCCCAGGGACCAATTACTAGTTTTCCATAGAGTTATGGACTCCGCATACAATGCTTTTGGAGCTCCAGAACCAATTACTAGTTTCCCATAAAGTTATGACTCAGCATACAATGATTTTAACATACAATGGTCCTAATAATATTGTATGTTGAAGGACCACTGTAATTGCTTTTCTTTGTTTATCTCCTCTTCCAGAAATCAATCCTGCCAAAGGAATGCTGTTAAAAAAAGAAATCAAGACTAATATTGCCTCATCAACGGTGAAAAAAAGTAAAAGTGCATGGAATACAGTCATGCATAAATCACTGTATCCTCATGATAAAACAGGACAAATTATTATATTAGATGTTTGATTCATTGGTCGTCTATAAAGACAAGGGCCCCAACAGAGAAAAGCAAATAATTATGCTGAAATATACACTAGACATGCAATTATATTCACGCAGTGTTTTTTCACGCATATTATTTTTTTAAAAAACATCTGTCCACCTTTTTTACATTAATATGCTCTATGTAAATCTGGGGGGAAAGTCTATGGGTTGTCTGTGCACACAATGGAGCTCATTTCCTTGAGCCCACAAAAAAACTACACTCCTAGTAAATTAGGGCTTATATGTAAAAGTATGGATGTATTTAAGTGATATGCCTTATATGTTTCTTATGATTTGGATGTAAGATACACATTCATTAACCCCTTAAGAACTCAGGGTTTTTCCGTTATTGCACTTTCTTTTTTTTCCTCCTTATTTAAAAAAAAATCATAATTCTTTTAATTATGCACCTAAAAATCCATATGAAGGCTTATTTTTTGTGCCCCCAATGTGCCCCCAATTCTAATTTGTAATGACATTAGTTATATTACCCAAAAATCGATGGTGAAACAGTAGTACATTTTTCAGTAAAAATTACACCTTTTCTTTATTCTGTAGGTCCATATAATTAAAAAAGTTGTTCTACTTATATAGGTTTGATTTTGTCTGGAAAAAAATCACAACTACATGCACGAAAATTAATACGTTTAAAATTATCATCTTCTGACCCCTATAACTTTTTTATTTTTCCATGTTCCGTGTAATTTTTGCGCCATGATCTGAAGTTTTTAGCGGTACCATTTTTGTATTGATTGGACTTTTTGATCGCTTTTTATTCATTTTTCAAGATATAAAAAGTGACAAAAGTATGCTATTTCTGACTTTGGAATTTTTTTGCGCGTACGCCATTTACCATGCGGTTTAATTAACAATATATTTTTATAATTCGGACATTCCCACACGTGGCAATACCTCATATGTTTATTTTTATTCACACAGTTTTTTTTTTTTTAAATGGGAAAAGGTTGGAATGAGGTTGGTGTTTAAAATATATACCTTTCACGTTTGTGGCCCATAAAATATTTATTTATCAGCCCTTGGGTGTATGTGGTGAATGGGGGTGGTGTTGCCCCCCCCCTTCTAACATGGATATTGTCTAATCTTGCGAGTGAGTCTTACTTCAATATATCACATGTCTGCTGTCCATTTCCTTATATGGTCCATATGGAATTACTACGAGTGGTCAATATTGACCTATATAAATTGGGGTTATATGCCTTGCCTAGTACCCACAAAATTTGGGAAATGAGCGCTGGCATGTTAAACCTGTCCAGAATGATATTGGTTACTCTCTGTCAATGCCTATCTATTTATATGCTGTTTTTTGGCACTTTAATAGTTGATATATTATTTATATAGATAGCACAAGCACTGAATTACTCTTATTTGTTTTTTATTAATTACTTTTGGGCCATTATAATGGTCCCCTTTATTATTATTTAACTCCATTTTTTATTTCTTTTTATAGCATTGACAGGAGCTTTTTATGGATATCGTCCATATACTCATAGATAATTACAAACATCTATATAACTTCTATAGTGACATTGTGGCCCCTCCTTATTATGATTACAATATTATGTCTATCTACTAACCCTGTATATGGCAGATATGTGAACTTTGGACAGACAGATATGTATTAAGTTTAAGTTTTCCCTATCATGTTTTGTGTTGCTGCTGGATTCACCTGTCAGGTAGGTCCAGCGACAGACTGAGATTGGCTGAGTGTTAACAACAATGTTGTTGGATGCCCGGATGGGCGCAAACTTGTGACAGTGTAATGATAGTCTGTAAATACTGGGCCATGCACGTGTTAGTGTTGTTGCCACACCTCCTGATGATGGTGATGTTTCACCGAAACATGTAGGGGAGGCATCTAACGTTTTTAAACGCATGAGATATATGCCAATCTAAGTGGGCTAACATACGTATTTCCCACTACTATTACAAATATGAGAGTGGTGTTCCACCTGTTAATATGATCGGAATGGGCATATACTACATGTAATTTTAAAGAACTTTGGAGCACCAATTTTTTGATTCATTTAGTTTAAAGTCTAATAATAAAAGTTATGTTTTAGGGAATTCTACCATATAGGGATATCTGTACCCCAGGCTATGTGCTCTGGGGTAATTGTGTTTCAGAATTGATCAGATCCCGGATTGTCCTTTTAGGGGACACTTGTGATTATGCTATTGTTTATGAGTATTTTAACATCTGATCCATTTGGCCCACCTTTAAAATCATGTAAGGATGTAAGGAATATTAACCAAGCCTTACTTATATCCAATAACACCCCCCCACACACACACAAAAAAAAAACTAAAAAACATTTGCATTATCGCTTGAAACTAAGCAACACTTTTGGTGAAAAGTTATTGTAATTTTCCAGCTAAGAGTTCAAATAAAAAGGGTACAATATGTATGAGTTTCATAAGTCAATGCTCAACCAAGTATAGTAATTCTGTACCGTAAATTAATAATAGAAGTGAAAGAATATCAAGACTGTCTGTATTAATTTTGTCAGTTCTTCGTGTTAGTGATTCACTGTCTATGTAGAACAGGATTATTCTTTTGTTATTGTATTCCCTGACCTCTTGATAAAATGTCATATTTAAATTGTTTATAATTAAAATATTCATACAAATACAATGTGGATACCATATTTTTCGCTCCATAAGACGCACCTGACCATAAGACGCACCTAGGTTTTAGAGGAGGAGAACAAGAAAAAAATATTCTGAACCAAATGGGTACTGAAATATTTAGGACCCCCCTTGTGGCCAGCAGGACCCCCTTGTAGTTGCTTACCAGTACTTCACTACCGCTGCCCCATTCTGCCTTCCGCATTATGGAGTCTATGGGGGAGCATGTGACACACACATCACTCTGCTTTCTCCGTAGTGTTACGCTGGGCGCAGGGGAGTGACGTGTGTGTCACATGCTCCTCCATAAGACTTCATTATGCGGACAGGAGAACGGGACAGCGGCAGCAGCGTGAATAAGAGAACGGGGCAGCGGAGCACTTCGCCTTTCAGACCCAGGAGCAGGTAAGCGTCAGCAGCCTCCCCCCCCCCCCCCACTTGCAGCCTTCCCTGCACTTCGGCATACACACATTCGCTCCATGAGCACAGACATTTCCTTCCCACTTTTGGGGGAGAAAAAGTGTGTCTTATGGAGCGAAAAATACGGTATGTGAATAAAGAATGAGAATCTTGACTGTTTTTAAGCCAAACTTGCTCTCGACTGTACTGGCCTATACCAAGTAAAGCAAGTATAAGATAAAGAGTAACAGTATGGCTTTAAATGTTAGTCTCTCATAGGTTATGGTGGAGAGAGTAAGGAGAAACTTTTCATTCATGTGAAACCCTAGTTCTGTTAGAGAGTACCTGTCATCAAACCATATTTTGTAAACTAACTCAGATTATATTCCCTAACTACTTTTTACACCCCTCCTGCCCTTACAAAAAATGTCCAAGCTTTAAAAAGCTCTGTTTCATACCTTTCCCCTTGCCCACATTGTGTGAGCACCCGGCAGGAAAAAGTGGGTGTTCCCCAGCAGGCGCGACATCACTAAAGCCTGCGAGAGCTGTGCCTTGCCATGCCCTGCACGAACTTCCTGACCTTGGTCTCCTGCCAGGCCGGGAGGAGACGAGACTAACTGTTTGACCTGGAACAGAACAGTGCCACCTAGTGGATGTTTTTTTAATCACATTTGGAACATACAGGTTAAGAAATGGAGGCTCTTAGTGCACTTTCTGATCAAAACGTGTCCCCGATCCATTGGACCCTAACATGCTAATTCCACTCACCTCTGCTGGGCACATAGCCTCCTATGGGGGACATTTTAAGGTATTTAGAGCCTTTTTTTTTTTTTGCTTACTCCGGGCACTTTTATGGGTAAGCAAAAAATTACAAACAGCCTTATCTAACCAAATTTCAGTTTTCACTTTGCAATGGTCACAAATTTATGATGCACAAAAGTCGCACGTAGGCAAAAAAAAAAGTCGCTAGTCTGCCCCAAGTACAAAACTCCCATAGGTGAGAAAGTTTAAAAAGTCACAAAAAAAGTCTCACAAAAGTCTAAACTGCGATTTTTTTGTTTTGCTTAAGTGCTCCAATGTATCAACCCCCTGTGATAGTATGATAAAAATTTAGCAAAACTAAAGCAAAAAAAATCTTCAGTACTTGATTGTCAAAGACAAAAATGATAAATGTCCCCCTATATCATTACAACTGCATGAAACATCACCATGCAAAGCTATTTGACTGATCGGAGCCTAGTAAATAAATCCATAATTTGGTGGATAGGTACCCTCAAGTCATAGGAAGATAGTTTACAAGGTGTGTTCTGCAGGTAGTTTACACCATTTGATAGGTCACCCCTGTTAGTAATTTCTACATTAACTAGACAAGCCACTGTAGATTGTTTCTCCCATTAGACTAGTGTATCATGTAGGCATTTCTCTAATTTGCAAGATTCCACCATAACCCAGATTTCGCAACAAAGAAGCAGAGAAATAATCGGCAACTCACCGTGGCCAGCTGAGTAAATCTTCTTTTATTTCATACTCACAAAAGTATCATATGGGAAGAGGGTAGTGGGGGGACACAGGATGGCGACCAAGCTCCGTTTTACACGATGATCGTGCTTCCTCCGGCCGGAGGAAGCACGATGATCGTGCGAAACGGAGCTTGGTCTCCATCCTGTGTCCGCCCACTACCCTCTTTCCATATGATACTTTTGTGAGTATGAAACAAAAGAAGATTTACTCAGCTGGCCGCGGTGAGTTGACGATTATTTCTCTGCTTCTTTGTTGCGATTCCATGCACTATTACTAGTCAGAGCACCACCTCCAGCAATCCCAGTCCCAGTCTACCGTGTCATCACCATTCTGCACCTAAAGGGAAAGTAGTGCCGTACTGTCTATCTATGAACTGTGTATAACCCAGATTTCATCTGTAGATAATTTTTTCCATTAGCCAGATCCTACTTATTCCCACATTATGCATGTCCAATGAATACATAAGTTCCTTTACAAGCCAGGTCCCCTATGTTGACTTTGTCTAGTATTGCAGCTCAGATCCATTCAAGTAAATATGACCCCTCTTGTTAAACCAACCCCCAACAGCATAGAGGATGTTAGTGGAGAATTATAACACATGGGGGAGAATTCATAATTAGACTTGGAGTGTTAATTTCTTCGTCATAAGTGTACGACTTTTCATATAGAAGATTTATAAAGCTCATAAGGGGATTATAATATACACTAGTATTTTGCGTTTGGTTCTGCTAAATGTAAAACTAAAGTAAAAAATTAATTACAATAAATATATATTATAAAAGTGACAGAAATCTTGCTTGGCAGCGCTCAGCCATAAAGCAATGCCTCTGCTCCTGGAAGAAACTGCTTCTCACTGACCAAAAAAAAAAAAAAGTTACGGTGTCTTAAATTTTTGCCTCTTAATGACTGCAATCTGATGAACTGTATTTAAAACAAATCTGTTGGCTATAAAATATTATTACTTTATAGATATACTCTGTGCAGTAAAGTATCTGTCCCAGCTACACAGTATGTTATGTGACTCTGTTTTAATCTGTATGAATTTCAAATTTTGCTCTAAGATATATCTATCATTAAATAATTCAGGAACGTTTAGAAATTATTCATTATTGATCCATAAAAACATGTCAAAAGTTTAATTAGCAATAATTACTGGGGCAGATATATGTTACTGCAGTTCATGTTAAATAAATACATGCAATAAAACTATTCTGTGCCTAAATTAAAACAATAAATTGACGCAAATTTATTAAAAAACCCTTTACTTTTTATTTTTGTATAAATCATGTATGTGTGGATCTTGTAATATATGTTATTTGAGGAAGACTGTTATCTTCCCCTCATAAGTCTTTAAAAAATAGAGAAGAGAGCTGTAGGGGTAGTTTCTCTTAATTTACTATGAGAAGGGAAGGGAAAAAAATAAGGAAACATCTGATTGACTCTGATGACATATAATCACCATCAAGTAGAGAGCAGGTTAAAACACCTATGGGTGGCCCCCTTGTGTCTAGCTAGAGGCTCTGTTCTCCCCAGCTGTAAAAACCAATTCACATGTAGAAAAATTAAACATTCACAGGGATTGCATTATATGTCAATTTTTATCCAAGACTTATTAACTTTGTACAAGAGTATAGAATACGGGACATGGAACCATATATTTACCCGGTGCAGAGATTTTCAAGATACCATTACAGGCACGGACCACATGCCTTTTCCCATTTAAAAAAAAAACCAGTGTAAATAAAAATAAAAGTAAACATATGTGGTATTGCCGTATGCAGAAATGTCCAAATTATAAAAATATATCAGTAATTAAACCGCACGGTCAATGGCGTACGCGCAAAAAAATCCCAACGTTCAAAATAGTGTATTTTTGGTCACTTTTTGTATCATGAAAAAATGAATAAAAAGCGATCAAAAAGTCTGATCAATACAAAAATGGTACCGCTAAAAACTTCAGATCACAGCGCAAAAAATTAGCCCTCATAACGCCCCGAAGCGGAAAAATAAAAAAGTTATAGGGGTCAGAATATAACAATTTTAAACATAAATTTTCATTTCCTGCATGGAGTTATGATTTTTTCCAGAAGTACGACAAAATCAAACCTACATAAGTAGGGTATCATTTTAATCGTATGGACCGACAGAATAAAGAGAAGGTGTAATTTTTACCGAAAAATGTACTGTGTAGAAACAGGAGCCCCCAAAATTTTCAAAATGATGTTTTTTTCCTATTTTGTCTCACAATGATTTTTTTTTCCATTTCACCGTCCATTTTTGGGTAAAATGACTGATGTCATTACAAATTAGAATTGGTGGCGCAAAAGATAAGCCATGATACCATGATTTTAGGTAAGCCATGATTTTAGGTGCAAAATTGAAAGAGTTATGATTTTTTAAAGGAAAGGAGGAAAAAACGAAAATGAAAAAACAGAAAAACCCCAGGTCCTTAAGGGGTTAAGGCACTGCTCCCCAGTTAAAACATTCCTCCACATAAGACCTTTTTTCACCCACCTTCGTCACTGGGTATTGGTATTGCCACTCACCGCACCACTCTATTACCGGGTCACTTATAGGACTCCTGATGCTGCCACCTCAAGCCTGTCTTATTCTGCCACCATATGTTCCCCTCATGCTGCTGCCACCTCCACGCTGTGTCATTCAGCCACTATCTGTTCTCCTCATGCTGCTGCCAACTCCAGGCTGTTCCATTCATCCACTATATGGTCTCCTCATGCCGCCGCCACCTCAAGGCTGTGTCATTCAGCCTCTATATGTTCTCCTCATGCTTCCGCCAACTCCAGGCTGTGCCATTCAGCCACTATATGTTCTCTGCATGCTGCCGCCAACTCCAGGCTATGCCATTTAGCCACTATATGGTCTCCTCATGCTGCTGCTACCTCCACGCGGTGTCATTCAGCCACTATATGTTCTCCTCATGCTGCCGCCAGCTCTAGGCTGTGCCATTCAGCCGCTATATGGTCTCCTTATGCTTCTGCCACCTCTAGGCTGTGCCATTCAGCCACTATATGGTCTCCTTATCCTGCTGGGACATTACCTAAAAAATGTTATGGTAGCACTAGCTACCATAAATATTCAATTTCAATTTCAAAATTCACCTTTTAAGCTTATGGATTGTGAGGTCCCATGGTCTCCTCATGCTGCTGGGACATTTCCTAAACATTTTTATGGTAGCACTATCTACCATAAATCTTCAATTAAAATTTGAAAATTCATCTTTTAATCTTAGGGATTGTGAAGCCCTATGGTCTCCTCATGATTCCACCAACTCCAGGCTGTGTCATTCAGCAACTATACGGTCTCCTCTTGCTGCCACCTATTCTAGGCTGTGTCATTCTGCCAGATTATGGTCTCCTCATGCTGCTGCCACTTTTACAGTCAGGGGGTTGCTGAGAGGCAGGGGCTGGAACAGGTGGTATCTCGCCTGGTGGAGGACCACCAGCTCAATGCTCACCAGAATGGGTAATACAAATTTTTAAATAAATTTAAATTAAATAAAAATTACATAAAAAATCGGCCACATCCAGACGCTCTTCGGCAGTGATTCTAATAGCAATGCCTGTAATCTGCATGTCATACTGAATAACAGTATTATTTCAGTAACACAGCACACTCCCTATGCATGTTAGAACAAGGCAAAGTGTTCTACACCCCTATTGAGCCTTTCTGTAAGCCAGAAATAGCCGCTTTTAATAGTGATTTGCAGCGAATAAATTCGTACCGAAACAAATTTTCTTCGGATAATTCGGTGAGACAGCCGAATAGAATTTTTCAGAAATTCGCTTATCTCTAATCCTTATTTTCCCTCTGACTTGTCCTGATTTCCCCTCTGGCTTGGAATGGGGCTCCCAAGTCTTTTTTGATGGGCTGACACAGTTCTGATATCTATTCTCTTCTTCTTCCTCACCCTTATGGTGATCCTCTGTCGTACTGTTATATGAGGAAGTTTTAAATACTACTCTCCCTCAGTGATGCATCATCTGGGAACGGGCATCCAAGGCCTCTATCTGAAGTTCTTACAAGGAAACTCAGTATAAAATGCTTATGGGATGCTATCATACCCCGGAGCTGTTGAATAGACTGAACCCTGCTATCCCCCCCCCCCCCCCAGTGCTGGAGATGTGGGGTAGGACTGGGGTCGGTTTTCCATATTTTCTGGTCCTGTCTACTTATAGTGAACTACTGGAATATGTTACAATGCTTGCTGGCTGATGTCGTTGGTATATCTGTTCCCTTCGACCCCCTTGTTTATCTTTTGCATTTGTCCTATAGGGCCCTGTCTAAGAAGCCCTTCGAGCTTTTCATGCATATTGCTCTGGCTGCTAAGACCCTTATTGCTAAGTGCTGGAAGAGGTATCTCCCTCCCTCTGAGGTTGATTCACTACGGCTTCCATAAATAACTCTGTCCCTTTACTTATTTCTCTCTGTCTGGGAACCATTGGACTGCTTCCCTGATTGACAGCCTCCGTGATCTACTCTGTTTCTGTTTTTACTTTTCTTTCTTTTTCTTCCTTCTCTTTCCTCCCCCCCCCCTCCCTTTATGGTTTTGTGGATTGTCTTTTATTTTGGTCTTCATGGTCCCCTTCCCATTTCCTCCCCCCCACTCCCCCTTCCCCTTTGTTTGTGGACCACAGGGCTTTTGTGCTTGTTTTTGCTGGTGGAATGCATTCCCCCGCTTATACTTCCCTAAGGGTTGGAATTAGGACCTTAGTATGCTCCTTCCCATGACCAGGGGGATTTGACTTTATTCAATTTACCTATGTCGACTATATATTGCTTTATTTTATGCTTTACTTTAAAATGTTTTCCAGACAGTGTTAGGGTCTCTAGACCCCTTATCATGTTATTTTATTGTCTTCTCTTTTTTTTTGCTTTGTAATCATAAAAAAACTATTTTAATAGAAATTACTGTTGAAAAAAAATCCCATTTTTAAAAATCTTTAAGTCAGCGAACTCCCTTGACAGAATGATACATACAACCCTTATATGTATTGTAGTTTAAGCTATATTGTGCATTTATCCCCTTTTGTTTGGATCCCTGCTTGTGAGTATAATGAGACTTTGTGAATTTTCTACTTTCGATTTCCCACTTTTGTTCTTTGTTATTGATTCATGTCATGTCAAGTTTCACTGTACCTTTTGTTCACACACACCCAGCAGAACTGGTACTGCATTTGCTTTGTATACATTAAGAATGCACTGTACTTTTATACTCATAAATGGAAATGAAGGCATCTCACTGTATCTCATCATTGCCTAGTTAAAGCATGCTGCTGATAATCTTTTCTTTTAATGCGAGACATCTTAATAGCTCTTATAAAAGAATGATGTGCTGTGGAGGGATGTTCTCTCATTATACTGTCATGTCTTCTTTCCCTAGTAAGAAAAGCCCATTCTGTTCACGACCAAAATAATACCCACTCATTTTATTTACCCTGATAAGTTTAAACAAAAATCCTAGTAGCAGTTCAGTATTCAGTATACAATTTTTCTCAAAAAAATATTACCTCCCCCAGGGAGGTCTAATATTTTACATTGTGATATAAACAATGCTATCTCCACATTGGCTACATTATACTTTCCAAATATAAATGTCATGCCATAGTCATCACTGTTAATTTTTTTTTTTTTTTTTTTTTCTTCTGAAGAAAAGAAAAAAACAACTTGTTGCAAAGAGCCACTGTACAATGAGTATCCTTTGATGTAAAGGCAACTTCAGGGGTAAAGAAGACATTCGTAATTTATTTCCCCTGCACACCTATCATAAACAACAACTTATTTTAAACAAAAGCTGTTTCTTTCGTGCAACCTGAAAACTTACTATGTTATGCAAAAATAGATTGATAGTAAATTCAACTAGTTTATAATTCCAAAAGAATCTGCAGACTTCTTATTATTTTATTTATTATTCAGTTATAAAACTGCAAGTTCCTTTCCACCCTTGAACACAATTTTTGTCTAAATAAGTTCAAAACTTGTGCTTGTGCTAAACAATTTTTACAGATGTTGTAACAAGGGACAAAGCTCTGTTTTTCTGACAAAAAGCTCCAAGCCCCTGCGTGGCACTAATTTGAAAAATAAAGGTATTGCTACCTTAAGCCACCTGTAGAGAGAGTAGAGGAGTAAATCATGATAAAACGTGTAATTTTTACTATGATTTTAGAAAAATTGCCGCAGAAACAGCCACAATGCAGTAGGAAAAATGCTTCACCAATTTAAACTGAAGACACAGCCTAAAAGACATGAAAACACCTCAACTGTGATAAAAGGTCAAATCACTTTCTCTTCTTGACAATATTTAGAGAAATATTAAAGACACATCAAAATCGCACGTGATGAGGAACTGCCTCAACCCACTTATGAGTTTAAAAAGTTGACCCGGGTGATCTCCAGCACTAGCAGCAAATGAGATGACCAAGTGCTTATTTAAAGAGGTTATCCAGGATTAGAAAAATAATGCCGATTTATTCCAGAAACAGCACCACACCTGTACTTATTTTGTGTTTGGTATTGTTGATCAGTTCCTTTGAAGTGAATGGAGCCAAGGTGTAACACTTCATACATCCTGAGGACATGTGCTGTGCTGTGTATTTTTTTTTTCTTTAATAGAAGAAATTAGTTCTGTTTTTCTATTCCTGAATAACCCTTTTAACCCCTTAAGGACACAGAGCCTTATCCTTTTTCAAAAGCAAAAGAGGACAAAATGCTGCAATCAGGCACTGTACCTGGGGCACATACAACACCTAGCAGAGGCTGGATGTAGCACAATTGGGGATTTTCCTAGTATTATGACGGAAAATATGGATTTTATAAAAGACAGGAGGCGAGCATTATATGCATTATTCTTCTTTACTGCAGACATATAGCAGCCCATAAACAGTTAAATTCCACAAGAAAAAACTTTACACACAATGTGAAACATACAGGTGTGACCACCTAACTTGCTAGATATATGTAACCAATGAGAATACAGGATCCCATACATAAGGTTCAGGTAAAGCATATTCTTCCTCTTCCTATAGATAAGTTCAACATAAAGTCCAATAAGTAAGGTCCAACTGAAAAATTTTCTGTAACTTCGAAAAACTGTAGAATGACTGAATAGGGTTGTATACAATTTGGACTCCTTCAATGATGTAACTGGAGGAAAACTTGAGAGAGGAAAGAGGTCATCATCCAAAAGAATATAAATTGAAGAACGTAGGTCGACATCCCTGGTTGATTAATAAGCTGAAATATATCAAAATATAATAGTTAGAAGGGTGGTAGAGGGAGGGATAATGCTCGCCTCCTGTCTTTTATAAAATCCATATTTTCCGTCATAATACTAGGAAAATCCCCAATTTTATAACAAGACAGGAGGCTCGCATTATATGCATGTTTAAAGTTATCGAATTATATTCAACAAACAAAAATAGTAATCAATTATAGTAATGACATAGATATATGGGAATCAGGTCTATAATAAAAGGTTTTAAAAGTTGAATCTGAAGACCAATTAGCTGCCTTCAGAAGGTCTGATAAAGAGCCACCTGTTTGAATTATTTTAGTGGATACTGCTCCTCTAACAGAATGAGCCCCAAATACCGAAGTATCGATACCAGCCATACACATGACGTTTCTGACCCATCTAGCTAGAGTTGCAGAAGAAACAGGTAAATGAGGTTTACAGAAGGAAATGAGTAATTGAGAATAAGCAGAATGTCGAAGTGTTAAAGTTCTAGTCTCATATGCTTGAAGACATTTGACTACACAAAGTTTGTCGTTATGAGGAAAGGATGGATAAAACACCTGACGAATATTAGTTTTTGTCCTTTTATATATAAAGAAGATAACTCCTTGAGGGGAGAATTGTCTTTGAGATACATCAAGAATTCTGACATCAGAAATCCTTTTAATGGATATTAGACAGAGTAACGTAGTTAATTTAAAAGACAGAAGTTTTAACGAAAGAGTATCATTATCTTGCCACGAATTAAATAATTCTAAAATTAAATTGACATCCCAAGTAGATTGATATTTGGGAGTGGGTGGACGTTTAAAACGCATGCCTTTTAGAAGTTTACATACAATCGGATGTTTCCCAATGGGGAGAGTATTTACTGGAGAGTGATAGAAAGATATGGCTGATCGGTACAGGTTCAACGTACGATACGCTTTTCCTGAATCAAAAGAAGCCGATAGATAATTCAAGATACAGGGAATAGGTGCCGATATGGGATCCAGATCCCGTTGTAGGCACCAATCAGACCAAAGTCTCCAGGCTGATCTATAAGCGACCCTGGTACCTGGAGCCCATGCTTCTGATAAAATGTCTCTAGTTGATTGAGAAAGTACGTACTCCGAGGGGATTGGCCTGAAATTAACCAAGCTACAAGTTGAAGTTGTTGCGACACAATCAATGGATGTGGATTCCCTAGGGGGTCTAACAACAAATTGTTGAGATTGGGTAAGATCCTTGGATAATCTATTAACATCCCCAATATTTGGGGGAACCAAGGTTGTGATGGCCACCACGGAGTTATTAGTACTACCGAAGCTTTCTGAATTGAGATCTGGAAAAGTAACCTGGGGATCAGAATGAAGGGGGGAAACGCATATAGCCTCTGATTTGGCCAAATTTGTATGAGAGCATCTGTCCCTAATGATTCGGGATCCGGGCGCCAACTGAAGAATCTTTGAATCTGACGATTCAGTCTGGAAGCGAACAGGTCCAAGTATAGAGGACCCCACAAAAGATGAAGTTGATGAAATACAGAAGGATCTAATCTCCAATCGCTGTAATCCTTGAGATAGCGGGAATTCCAATCGGCTATTATATTGGAAAGGCCCGGGATGTACTCTGCTTTGAGTATGATTTCCCTGTCCAAACAAAAATGCCATAGGTCTTTGGCAATGTTCGCCAACATAGGGGAATTCGTTCCTCCTAAACGATTGATATATTGGACCGCTGAAATATTGTCCATGCGTAAAAGTATACAACAATGGGTTCTGTCCCCCACAAAACTCTTGAGGGCAAAGAATCCGGCCATCAATTCCAGACAATTGATGTGGATTTGAGATTCCTGGATGGACCATTTGCCACCCGTGGATAGGTGGCCACAACGAGCTCCCCATCCAGTTAGGCTTGCGTCTGATTCCAGAATTAAATCTGGCAGGGGGTTGAAAATGGTCTTCCCATTCCATTCCTGGATATGGTGCAGCCACCAAATTAACTCTTCTTTCGCTTCTGAAGATAGTTGGATCGAGTATCCCAAGCCTTCTCTCAAGTGCTGAATTTTTAGACGTTGAAGAGCTCGATAGTGTAACGGGGCCGGAAAGATGGCCTGAATTGATGCAGATAAGAGACCCACAATTCGAGCTATGGCTCGAAGAGAAATTAGGTTTTTGTTGTTTAATGATCGAATTTCCCTGCGAATCGTCTTCAATTTCTTCAATGGAAGGCTCAATAGAGCCGTCTGAGAATTGATCAAGAAACCCAGAAATTCCATTTCCTGAGAAGGAACAAGAATGGATTTGTCTTGGTTTATTAAGAATCCGAGATTTGATAACAGATCCAGAGTCCAATTCATATGGAGAATGGCTAATTGGAATGAACTTGCCATAATGAGAATGTCGTCCAAATAAATTATGAGACGAACACCTCTGGATCGTAATAGTGCTATTATTGGTTTCATCAATTTGGTGAAACACCAAGGGGCCGATGAAAGGCCGAAGGGAAGACAAGTGAACTGCCATTTGTTCCCTTTCCAAACGAATTGAAGAAACGGTTGGGAAATAGGATGAATTGGTACCGTGAGGTAAGCATCTTTTAGATCGACTTTTATCATCCAATCGTTTTCCCATAACATGTCTCTTAGAAGATGGATGCCCTCCATCTTGAAATGGCGATATATTACTAAATTGTTTAATGTTTTTAAATTTATTACTGGGTGATAGCCAGCATCCTTCTTAGAAAAAGATTGCTTACATAACCTGGAGAATTTAGGGGTACCTGAATAATGGCTTGTTTGGTCAGAAGGTCTTTTATTTCCAATTCTATAAGATTTTGATCCTCCACAGAAAAATGAATGGGAGGAGGAGGAAGAGTTTGAGATGGAATAGTAATGAATTCTATCAGATAACCCTTTGTTGTATTGATAATCCATTGGTCGGAAGAAATCCTTTCCCAAAAATGGGAAAAATGTAGGAGTCTTCCGCCCACTGGGGGAAGGAAAGAAGTTGTTAATTGTGCACTTACCTGTTGGTCTGGAACGGGTGTTGAATCTTTGTCCCCTTGATCTCCATGTTCGACCTCGATAAGGGAAAAAGGGTTGGGGTTGAGGTTGTGGTTGGGGAGGGGGGATGGAATAGGCAGCTCTGTCTGTGTAAGCGGGGCCTCTATATTGT
This sequence comes from Hyla sarda, assembly GCF_029499605.1. Taxonomy (NCBI): domain Eukaryota; kingdom Metazoa; phylum Chordata; class Amphibia; order Anura; family Hylidae; genus Hyla; species Hyla sarda. The sequence continues at coordinate 206,137,511 of NC_079191.1, read as the reverse complement.
GCTCTGAATTGAGTGTGGCGGCCGGGAAAACGACCCCTGCTTCTCCCGGCCCTTCCAAAAACCCTAGTGGGGAAGACTTTTTTCAATGACACCTGGGCTTTGTCCAGCGTAGAAAATAAGCCCACATACTTAGAAATTTCTTTGATAAAATTGTCACCGAAAAGGTGATTATCCACATCCGTGGATGTAGGAGTGGGAGCCAAATAGGTTAGCTGTGGGTCTAATTTTAATAAAATAGATCGTCTTCTCTCTATACAGAAGGCCTCATTTATGCTACCGAACAAGCAAATAGTCCTTTGTATCCATCCCCTAAGGGAGTCATTGTTAATAGGGTTGCCAGTTTTAAATGCCTCTTCGGACATTTCCATAATACGAGTCAATGGGCCCAGTAAATCTAAGAACTTATCCTGACACAGTTTGAAACTGCGGTCAATTCCTTTAATAGGATTTTTTCCCGATTTTTGTATGAATCTAGATAAAATAGGATCAATATCGGGAGTAGCTGAGGAAGCTGTGGATAAAGTGGGACGTGGGCACTTGGCCCTAAGTTTATTCCTGGCTTTATTGTCCATGTTTTTACGTAACCAGAGACAAATAAATTTGTCTACCTCAGCAGATGGGGTCCACTCTCCGGATCTGGGGTGAACTATTTGGGAGGGATCAAAGTAAGGAATGCCTTGACTATCTACCACCTTAGAACTAGAAGGTGTACTGTCATCACAATAAACATCACCCTCAACTTCAGTAGGTAAGTATGAGGGGTCATTTCCATCCGTAAAATCGGAGTCATCAACAAGTTCCCCATCATCTCGTTCTCCATTATAATATTCATAAGTTTCATCGTAAACATATTCCTCAGATATAGGTATATCAGATGTAATATTAACCCGTGTATCATTATACTCCTCCCGGGTAGAGGGTCCTGGATGTTGTGTGGTAACATCAGTATGACTGCACCTTTTAAGCAGATTATCATCATCATTTTGACCTTTTTCTTTGAAAATAGTTTTTCTATGTTTTTTAGGTAATAGGTCATCATGAGAAGAAAGTCTCTTTTTTGTATGACTATGGGAACTCAGGGATTGGTGTGCCAGTTGTGCTGAAGACTGAGATATCGCTCTGGCTACAGAGTCTGCAATGGTTTCTTGAACCGCTGCCATGGCATTATTAACGGCAGTGTGCACAGATCTAGAGACTGAATGGTCCACCAATAATTGTAGTTGGTCATTGATAATAATGTCAGAATTAGAGGACTTTTGCTGTTCAGTAGACATAGTGAAGTAGTAGGGCACTTAGTATAATTATTTCCAAAATTAATATATGTTGAAATTAATATATGTGAGTATCCAGGAATAATTAATTAAATATATATAAGTAAATTGTAATACTGTAGTCCTAAAAAGGACAAGATAAGACAGAAACCCCCGAGAATAAAGTAAAAATTATTTTTCTAAAGATAGTATATCACTATTGTGAGGAGAAGTGTCACAGGGAGGATTCCTGTCAGGCGAGCAGCGCGCGTCTGACAGGAACGGCTCGAGCGCAGCAAGTGAGAACCACTTGCGCCGAGTTCTCGCGAGACTTAGAAGCAGTCTCGCACAGGGAAAAGTGAGGAGGTGCGCGATGTATTAATGGCCGCCGGAGGGTAGCGGGACCACAAGAGCGCACGACAGAGGTAATGTATAGTCAAGTTAACCGGAAAGTTGGAAAGATAAGATAAAGAAAATAAAATGAATGTTCAAATCTATACCCGCAGCCCGGACAAGGGATAGTAATGGCGCAAGATAAGAAAGATAGATAGACAGAGAATACAGTAGTAATGGAAGGAAAATATCTACTAGAATATATAATTGTATGTTATAAAATTGAATGTACACAGTGATACTTATCTGGCTGCAAGCAGCAAAGAAGAGGAAGAATATGCTTTACCTGAACCTTATATATGGGATCCTGTATTCTCATTGGTTACATATATCTAGCAAGTTAGGTGGTCACACCTGTATGTTTCACATTGTGTGTAAAGTTTTTTCTTGTGGAATTTAACTGTTTATGGGCTGCTATATGTCTGCAGTAAAGAAGAATAATGCATATAATGCGAGCCTCCTGTCTTGTTATAAAATCACAGTTCATGTGTGACTCCTAGACAAAGCGAGTGGCTGCCAGCTTGTAGTCAAGGTAGACAGTGCAACGGAATAATTTGCAAGGAAGGAAGGCAAAAGAAAGCTGGCACTCACCCATCGATAGATAGCCAAAAAGATGGAATTCTTTATTGTAGTATCTTGTAGGCAATAATAGCTGGATGTGCTGGGAGCCAGAGATGTAGGTCTCATGGAGCGGGGGCGTACCACTGCTTCCGGTCAGCAGTACATCAGTCTGTGGTGGTGGAGGTGCTTACATACAGGTAAGTGATTAGCATATACATACATAGAAATGCATTTATGCTTGTGACATTAAAAACATATAAATCAACTACCCATAGTTGTTAAAAAAAACAAACAACTGAAAAGCAGAAAAACTGCAAAATCAAAGGACAGTGGAGAGATCCTTTCTCTCATTTAACCCCAGCGGACCCAATGCTTGTAGATGCATAATCCAAAATGGCTCTCTTCGAAGAAAATGAGTGTGACAATCTTCTCCCATCTGCGGTATCTCTATTCGCTAGAGACTGACAAATTTCAAAACCTTTATATTATTATTGTGGTGCACTTTCATATGTATTATAAAGCGAGTGGCACCCTTTCCGGTCTGGAGCAAATAGAGGTGTTCCCGTATGCATGTACATCATTTTCTTTTTGTTTTCCCCACGTAATAAAAATTATATGAGCAAATTAAAGAGTACACTGCATACGTAGTTTGACAATATATAAATTGGTTTATAAAGATGTTTCTACCCCCTAATATAAAATTGCGCTTTGCTTTGTTCAATTTGCAATATTTGCAATTTTTACACAGATAATTCCCTTTTTGGGTAGGCATAGTAAGCCAATTTTCTTTTTTCTTCTGAGCTTGACACTTAACTTTTTTGATTGTGTCACCTATTGTTTTTGTGTGCCGAAATGTGATGATTGGTTTTTCTTTCGCAAACTCATGCAATTCAGGGTCATGTTCAAAGATGAACCAATTATTAAAAATACTTTTTCTGATAATATCGTTCATGCATGTGTTTGCAAAAGAGAAGACACATCTTTTAGTTTCTCTTTTTTTTAATACGTTTTCTTCAATAACTCTTCCCTGTTCTTTTTCTCATTTATTTCTAATGTATTGTTAATAACTTTATTGGGGAAACCACGTTGAGATAGTCTGCTGCACAGTTCTTTTTAGTTTTCCATATAGAGGGCTTTATTTTTTGTGCTATAAGCTGTAGTTTTTATTTGTCCCGTTAATGTTAAAATGGGAGTTTTTGATTACTTTTTATAATTTTTTTTCTGATATATGAAGTGACCAAAAAGATGCCATTCTGGACTTTGGTATTGTTTTATGTTTATGTCACTGACCGTGTGGTTTAATAAACATAACATTTTAATGTTTTATCTGAAAAGTTAAAAGACCACTTGAAAATCATACTTTTACATCAATTACATATAATTACAGAATGCAAACACGTGATCATATCATAATTAGAGAAACTAATACATACTTCGCAATAGGTAGGAGACATCTACCACCACCGTACAATGGCACTGCGAGCGTGGGCAATTGGTCAGTGCGCCTGCGTGAACAAGCCGAGTGTACTTCTGTACACATGATCAGAGTCATGTGGCTTTCTCGTGCATCTGACCCATTGCCCCGGCAACCACTGACGCTGAATACGAAGCAGTGCACGAAGATCACAGGGCAGAAAGCGCATAGAGCCACATGTAATCTGAATGGGTACATAGCAGGTTCCAAACCAAAAATCTGTACATAACCAACACAACGTGTGCATAGTGCATAAACAAGTGTGAGTGCAGAAAGTCCCAGCAGAGGTAGGCTTTAAAAAAAAATAATAATGAAAATAAAAGAATCCTAAATAAAAAATAATAATTGAAAAAATATTATATAATCAAAAAAATGTAAAAAGTAAAAAAAAAAAAAAAATCTAAAGAAAAATAAATATAATAAAAAAATAAATAAATGAAAAATAAAAAATAAATGAAGAAAAAAGATAATAATAGAATATGACTCCGCAACTTCCAGGGTCATCATATCATTGCTCATACCGGGTTATATCAAGTCCCCAAGCCACTAGGGTCACCCCAGCATAGATGCTTGACAAGTGCGCTTGCTTTTCCAGCAGCGCTAACCCCTCTATACTGTCCGTAGACATTAGATAAATACTAAAAAAACAAGATTAATAGATAAAATAAATAAATAAAATGTAGTAAATGAAAACTAAACAAATGTAAATAACAGACATAATCAAATTATACACCTACAAACATCTGCATGAGTCCTGCAACCCCCATGTAAACACTACCACAAATCTTGTGCATATGCACAAACTTTATTAAATCTGTCACAAAAAACAGTAAATAAAAACAACAAAAAATGATATATCTTCAAATGTATATCGGAATAGGTGATGTCTCCTCACCCATACATCAAGATCTGAAAAATATAATTACCATTATGTTAAATAATGTGCATCACATCACATACAAGTTAAAGATCAACATATATCTTGAAGTTCACACAATTCACATTTTTTGAGCAGTGTCAACCTGTCAACCCCTTTCACAGGGTTCGGGATATGGTCATTTGCCATAAAATGAAGTTCTTTATCCAAATTACCAAATTCTGAAAAATGTTTAGACACTGGTAGGTCTAACCTACGTTTCCGTATACTAAATCTATGGTTATTAATACGTGTATTTAAACTCCAAGTAGTTTGTCCCACATAAATAAGATTACATGGACACGTTGAATTACACCCACGTTGAATTGCATGTAAGATAACATTTTAGGGGATACTTTATATTTGTCTTAGGATGTATAAAACTAGATCCTTTGATCATAAGTCTACAGTCAACACATGATAAACAAGGAAAGGAACCTGTTCTATGTGTGCTCAGGAGGGTTTGCCTTGTTGTTTGTGATGGATTAATTGTTGACTTCACCAGCCTATCTCTAAAATTCCTAAACGTAGGACATGAGAGGATAGGCTGAGAACTCAATCTTGTCAAAAAATTTTTGTAAAATAGACCAGTGTTTATTTATGACTTTAGCAATCTTACCACTGTGTATCTTATACACAGAAGTAAATGGAATTCTTTTTAGTTTCTGAGTCTTAGCTACTCTAGTCAAGGTAGACTGTCTGTCTGTACTTTATCCTTGTGTCTGTCAACTATTTTCTTTGGATACCCTCTTTCAAGAAAGTTGGAAGCCATGGTATCCAAAGTAGAATTTATTGTCAATTCATCACTCACTATTTGTTTTACTCTGAGTAATTGGCTAAACGGGAGTGACTCAGAATCATTTTTCAAACTCACCCCTTCCATAGAGTATGTTATGATAAATGAAATATTGGGGTCAATTTCATAAAAAAAAAGAGTGGAACGACCTCAGTTCTTCAACCGAGCCCACCCACAAGAGGAAGATGTCATCTATATAGCGCCACCATGCCAGACAATGTATGGCATGGGGGGGACAGATAGATCACATCTTCCTCCAAGGCTGCAACATATAAATTAGCGTACATGGGAGTGACATTCGTCCCCATGGTGGTCCCGACTAACTTTAAATAAAAACTATCTTCAAACATAAAATAATTATTGGTGAATATCAACTCTAATAACTGTAACATAAACTCCCGGGCTGCCATGGGGATATCGGATGTCACCAACACTTTAGAAATAGCCGTCAAGCCTCTCTCATGGCTAATCGAGGTGTAGAGACTCGTGATATCAAACAACACCAAAATGGTGTCCTCTCGAGTCTGTACCTCTCGAATTTTAGTCAGAAAATCGGTAGTGTCTTGTATGTAGGATTTAGTACGTAAAACAAAAGGTCTTAAAACTTTATCAAGAAAAATAAAAGCATTACTAAGAAGGGAATTGCACCCAGAAACTATAGGGTGACCTGGAGGATAAACTAAAGACTTGTGAATTTTGGGAAGAACATAAATAATCGGTGAAACTGAATTTTTTACTATAAGGAATTCTCTAAGTTGTTCATCAATAACTCCATTTATGTAGGCCTTTTCCACTATTGATGTTAGTTTCCCCAATATCTCTCTCTTGGGATCAAAATCCAATTTTTTACACATCTGTGTATCTAACAACTGCCTGTACACCTCCTTTTTATAATCAGCAGTGTCCATAACCATGACTCCACCCCTTTGTCTGCCGGTTTAATGGTTAGTTCATGGTTATGGACAAGCTAATAAATTGCCTCCTTTTCCTTTTTTGAGAGATTATGTTGTATCATACCAGTTTGTGATGTCCTCTCGTTTAATAAATCTATGTCTCTCCGCACCAGTGTGATGTAAGTTTCCAGAGGGTAAGAGACAAGAGTTGGATTAAAAGTACCTTTGTTATACAAATCAAATCTTTTTAACTGCAATAGATTATTAGCTACAAATTCCCTCCTGTTTCATTTGTTCACTAAACCATATTTTAAGCTTAATCGGCCTAAAAAAATCTTGCATGTCACACTCTAAATCAAACCAATTAACTGCAGACTTAGGACAAAATGACAATCTCTTTGCTAATAAAGACAACTCTGCATTTGTAAGTACATGAGAAGATATATTTACCACAGTATCAATAATCTTTAGCTATTTTTATTGCTTTCCTGAAATAGGGCTGGTGTTAGTTTCCTTTGTTTCTGTCTGTGGGTTTTTCCTTGGTCGGTGTCTTTTTCAGCCACCTCTTCTTGTAGGTTTCTTGTAGAAATATTCACAGATGGTCCTGCTCCTAAAAAATCTTTGGAAGGTGGAGAATTGTTAGTCACATTCTTTGGAAACGATTTATTGGGTTTGGCCTGTCGGCAAGAAGAAAATTGACTGTCCGTTTTGTTAGACCATTGTTGATTCCACGTGTATACTCTGCCCTTGGTGTAGTCCATCTGATCTCTATACCACTTCCTCTTTTTAACATCCATAACTTAATTCCTGAAATTATCCAAATGTTTTTTATTTCCTTCCATATATGCAGAAAGCTCCTCCACGGACAACATCCTAGGGAGACTTTGTTCCAACTTCCAACTCAGTCACTCTTAATTGTACACTGGTCAAATCCCTCTGTAGATAATCGAGATTTAAAAGAATGATATCTAGAGCATATCTGTCTGAAATCTCTTCAAAACTCCTCTTAAAGGGGTACTCCACCCCTAGACATCTTATCCCCTATCCAAGGATAGCGGATAATATGTCTGATCGCAGGGGTCCTGCTGCTGGGGACCCCCACAATCTCTCCTGCAGCCCCCGGAGTCATCAGCTCTCAGCAGCTAAGTTTGCTCCGTGGCTGATGACAGGAGCCAGTGGTTTGTGATATCATGGCTCAACCCCCTCATGAAATAACGCAAGTCTATGGCAGGGGGCGTGGTAACAGTCATGCTCCCTCCCATAGACTTGCATTAAGGGGGTGGGGTGTTACATAATGAGGGGGGTGGAGCCATGATGTCGGATCCGGTCCTGTATCATGAGTCATCAGCCATGGAGCAAACCTAGCTCTGGAGAACTGATGAATCCGGGGGCCGCAGGAGAGATCGCAGGGGTCCCCAGCAGCAGGAACCCTGAAATCAGACATATTATCCCCTATCCTTGGATAGGGAATAAGATGTCTAGGGGCGGAGTACCCCTTTAACCCCTTAAGGACCCAGCCAATTTTCACTGTAGGACACAGCCATTTTTTGCACATCTGACCACTGTCACTTTAAACATTAAAGAACATCTGCAGCTGTACAAACACTTATCCCCTATCCTCAAGTTAGGTGAAAAGGGTTTGATCGCGGGGGGTCCGAACGCTGAGGCCCCCGGCGATCTCCTGTACGGGGCTGCGGCTCTCCCGTGCAGGGGGTGTGCCAGCCGCAGCATGACGTTGTGGCCAACACTCCTACTCCATACATCTCTATGGGAGAGGGGGGAGGCAGCATTCGTGCCTCCCCGCATCCCCCATAGAACTGTATGGGGACGGGGAGGAGATGGGGCGTCACCGTTGACCTCTAGGTCGACGCTACTTCACCATGGGCGCTAATGCCGGTGCCCCATTAGGGAGATCAGGGGGGGGCAGCGGTCGGACCCCCCGCGATCAAACACTTATACCCTATCTTGTGGATAGGGGATAAGTGTAATTCTGCTGCAGTTGTCCTTTAATAACTCTGGGATGCTTTTACCTTTCATTCTGATTCCGAGTTTGTTTTTTCATGACATATTCTACTTTATGTTAGTGGTAAAATTTTGTCGATACTTGCATAGCTTCTTGGTGAAAAATTACAAAATGTGATGAAAAAATTGAAAATTTTGCATTTCTTTAACTTTGAAGCTCTCTACTTATGAGGAAAATGAATATTCCAAATAAATTATATATTGATTCACATATACAATATGTCTACTTTTTGTTTCTATCATAAAGTAGACATGTTTTTACTTTTGGAAGATATCAGAGGGCTTCAAAGTATAGCAGCAATTTTCAGATTTCGAAATTTTTCAGGGACCAGTTCTGTTTTGAAGTGGATTTGAAGGGCCTTCTTATTAGAAATACCCCACAAATGACCCCATTATGAAAAGTGCACCCCTCAAAGTATTCAAAATGACATTTAAAAGGTTTGTTAACCCTTTAGGTGTTTCACAGGAATAGCAGCAAATTGAAGGAGAAAATCTTCATTTTTTACACTCGCATGTTCTTGTAGACCCAGTTATTGAATTTTTACAAGGGGTAAAAGGAGAGAAATCTTCCTAAAATGTGTAACCCAATTTCTCTCGAGTAAGAAAATACCTCATATGTGTATGTCAAGTGTTCAGCGGGCGCAGTAGAGGGCACAGGAGGGAAGGAGCGACAGTGGGATTTTGGAGAGTGAGTTTTTCTGAAATGGTTTTTGGGGGGCATGTCACATTTAGGAAGCCCCTATGGTGCCAGAACAGCAAAAAAAAAAACACATGGCATACTATTTTGGAAACTACACCCCTCAAGGCATGTAACAAGGGGTACAGTGAGCCTTAACAACCCACAGGTGTTTGATGACTTTTCGTTAAAGTTGGATGTGAAAATACATTTTTTTTCACAAAAATTCTAGTTTTCCCTTAAGTTAACATTTTTTACAAGGGATAATAGGACAAAATGCCCCCAAAATTTGAAACCCCATCTCTTCTGAGTATGGAAATACCCCATGCCTGGACGTCAAGTGCTCTGCTGGTGCACTACAATGCTCAGAAGAGAAGGAGCGCCATTGAGCTTTTGGGAAAAAAATTTTTGGAAGGGAAGTCAGGGGCCATGTGCGTTTACAAAGCCCCCCGTGGTGCCAGAACAGTGGAACCCCCCCACATGTGACCCTACTTTGGAAACTACACCCCTCACAGAATTTAATAAGGGGTGCAGTGAGTATTTACACCCCACTGGCGTTTGACAGATCTTTTTTACATTTTTCATTTTCACGGACCACTGTTCCAAAAATCTGTCAGACACCTGTGGGGCGTAAATGCTTACTGTACCCCTTATTACATTACGTGAGGGGTGTAGTTTTCAAAATGTGATCACATGTGGGTATTTATTTTTTTGCATTTATGTCAGAACCGCTGTAAAATCAGCCACCCCTGTGCAAATCATCGATTTAGACCTCAAATGCACATGGTGCGCTCTCACTCCTGAGCCTTGTTGTGCACCCGCAGAGCATTTTACGCCCACATATGAGGTATTTCTGTACTCAGGAGAAATTGCGTTACAAATTTAGGAGGTCTTTTTTTCCTTTTAACGCTTGTGAAAATAAAAAGTATGGGGCAACACCAGCATGTTAGTGTAAAATGTTTTATTTTTTTACACTAACAAGCTGGTGTAGCCCCCAACTTTTCCTTTTCATAAGGGGTAAAAGCCCCCCAAAATTTGTAGTGCAATTTCTCCCGAGTACGGAAATACCCCATATGTGGCCCTAAACTGTTTCCTTGAAATACGACAGGGCTCTGAAGAGTGAGAGAGCACCATGTGCATTTGACTAAATTAGGGATTGCATAGGGATGGACTTAGGGTATTCTACACCAGTGATTCCCAAACAGGGTGCCTCCAGCTGTTGCTAAATTCCCAGCATGCCTGGACAGTCAGTGGCTGTCCGGAAATGCTGGGAGTTGTTGTTTTGCAACAGCAGGAGGCTCCGTTTTGGAAACACTGCCATACAATACGTTTTTCATTTTTATTGGGGGGGGGGGGGGGCAGTGTAAGGGGGTGTATATGTAGTGTGTTACTCTTTATTATGTGTTAGTGTAGTGTTTTTAGGGTACATTCGCACTGGCGTGTTACAGTGAGTTTCCCGCTAGGAGTTTGCGCTGCGGTGAAAAATTTGCCGCAGCCCAAACTTGAAGCAGGAAACTTACTGTAAACCTGCCAGTGTAAATGTATAATGTATAAATTCCCATGGGGGGGGGCAAACCTCCAGCTGTTTCAAAACTACAACTCCCAGCATGTACTGACAGATGATGCATGCTGGGAGTTGTACTTTTGCAACAGCTGGAGACACACTGGTTGGAAAACCTTCAGTTTGGTTCTGTTACCTAACTCTGTATTTTCCAACCAGTGTGCCTCCAGCTGTTGCAAAAATACAACTCCCAGCATATACTGATCACCAAAGGGCATGCTGAGATATGTAGTTATGCAATAGCTGGAGGTACGCAACTACAACTCCCAGCATGCCGAGACAGCTGTTTGCATGCTGGGATTTGCAGTTTTGCAACATCTGGAGGGCTACAGTTTTAGAGAACACTGCAAAGTAATCTCCAAACTGTGGTCCTCCAGCTGTTGCAAAACTACAAATCCCAGCATGCCCAGACAGCAAACAGTTGTTTGGGCATGCTAGGAGTTGTAGTTTTGCAAGATCTGGAAGGCTACAGTTTAGGGACCACTGTATAATGGTCTCAAACTGTACCCTCCAGATGTTGCTAGGCAACTCACCGGCTTCCATCGGATCCTGCCGCTCGTCATCGCCGCCTGCCGATCTCCGTTGCCCGCAGCCTCCGTCGCCCACCCGGATCGGTAAGTGGATCTTCGGCGCCGGTCCCCGTTGTTTCCCTGTCCTGCCCCTCCTATTGTGGGTGGGCAGGATGGGGAAAACGAATGTTAAGCCCCCCACCCCCGATCTGCTATTGGTGGTTGCGTCTAGACCACCAATAGCAGGGATAGGAGGCGTGGCACCCCTGCTACCTCACTCCTATCCCTTCAGGGGGATTGTGGGTGTCTTAGACAACCGCGATCCCCCTTATATTCCGGGTCACCGGGTCACCATAGACCCGTAATGACCCGGAATCGCGCAAATCGCAAGTGTGAATTCACTTGCGATTTGCCGCGATTGCCGACATGGGGGGCTCTGATGACCCCCCTGGGCGTTTGCACGGGATGCCTGCTGAACGATTTCAGCAGGCATCCCGGTCCGATCCCTGCCCGGCGCGCGGCAGGGGCCGGAATTCTCCATGAGGTCTTCATGGGTCCTTAAGTACCAGGGTGTCATGACGTACGCATACGTCAAGGGGTTAAATTCCATGTTATCTGTATATACTGAAGGCCGTAAACGTGACCTCATCCCTCTAGGAATGCATTTGCTTTTATAATACTCCCCCCAAAGTAGTTAAATGTAGTTCCATATTAATTAACCGCTTAGATTCATATTCAAAACTTCTCTTAACATCAATGGTAGTTGGTGTTGCTAAAAAAGTAGCGTCCCCTTTAAGGCCTCCCAAAATTCTGTTGACCTCTTCTTCCACATATGATTAAACATGAGAAGCAATGCTTCTATTCAAATTCTCCATATTTGCAGTGTGCCAGCAATCAAATCAATAAATATTAACCAAAGAAAATTCAGCACTACTTATCCACTCACGTGCTGTACAAGACCTGATCAAAGTCCATCCATAGATAAAAACCAAGGCGCAGCACTCCAACAGACTGTGACTTATTTTCTCATGTGAGCATTACAACGTTTCAACTCCTCTTGGAGCCATTTTCAAGTATAGTGATACACACAGCAAAAGGGGCTTTTATGCCTATATTCTTCATTAAGTGCAAATCTATTCCACATTGTGACAATAATCAAAAAATTTTTACTACATTTACATAAGTAAGTTAATATATTTGTAACTTAATAAAGTGCATTGATACCATGAAAGTGATATAGTGCATAAGTGTACAAAAAGTATCTAAAAAGTTAAAAGACCGCTTGAAAATCATACTTTTACATCAATTACATGTAATTAGAGAATTCAAATACATGTGAGCATATAATAATTAGAGAAACTAATAAATACGTTGCAATAGGGAGGATACATCTACCACCTCCGTACAATGTGATTTAGATAGTAGAGGGGCGATAACATTGGGGTATTCGAGATATATGTTGACCTTTAACTTGTATGTGATGTGATACACATAATTTAACATAATGGCAGTCATAAATTTTTTTATTTTTCAGATCTTGATGTATGGGCAAGGAGACATAACCTATTCCGATATACATAGCGAAAATTTGAAGATATATCATTTTTTGTGTTTTTTTACTTACTGTTTTTTGTGACAGACCTAATAAAGTTTGTGCATATGCACGAGATGTGTGGTAGTGTTTACATGGGGGGTGCGGGACAGATGTTTGTAGGTGTATAATTAGATTATTTCTGTTATTTTCATTTTGTTTAGTTTTCATTTATTACATTTTATTCTTTTTTTTTTCTATAAATTTTGCTATTTTAGTGTTTATCTAATCTCTGTCTACCGACAGTATAGAGGGGATAGCGCTCCTGAAAGAGTGGTTGCACTTGGCAAGCAGCTATGGTGAGGTGACCCTAGTGGCGTGGGAACTTGACGGTCCCAAACATAGGGGTCCCCGCTTTTGACGGTAAACGTCTTGGCCTAATTCAGGTCAAGTTATAACCAGTTTAAGAATAATATAAAGACGGCGGTTGGGGAGTCATATTCTATCATTATCTTTCTTCTTAATTTATTTTTTATTTTTCAATTAATATTTTTACATATATATATATATATATATATATATATATATATTTCATTTTGTTTAGATTTATTTATTTATCTTTTTACTTTTTTTTGATTACATAATATTTTTTTAATTATAATTTTTTATTTAGAATTATTATATTTTCATTATTATTTTTGTTAAAAGCCTACCTGGTCTTTCTGCACTCACACTTGTTTATGCTTTTGATTTTTGGTTTGGAACCTGCTATGTACCCATTCAGATTACATGTGGCTCACTGCGCTTTCTGCCCTGTAATTTCCGTGCACTGCTTCGTATTCAGCGTCGGTGGTTGCCGGGGCAATGGTTCAGATGCGCGAGGGAGCCACATGACTCTGATCATGTGTACGGAAGTACACTTAGCTTGTTCATGCAGGCGCACTGACTACATGCCCACATTTGCAGCGCTATTGTACGGAGGTTGTAGATGTCTCCTCCCTATTGAGAAGTATGTATTAGTTTCTCTAATTATTATATGCTCACATGTGTTTGCATTCTCTAATTATGTGTAATTGATGTAAAAGTACAGTTTTTAAGCGGTCTTTTAACTTTTCAAATACTTTTTGTACACTTATGCACTATATCACTTTCATGGTATCAATGCACTTTATCTACTTACGAATATATTAACTTACCTATGTAATTTTACATACATTTTTTGATAATTGTCACAATGGGGAATGGATTTGCACTTAAAGGGGTACTCCGCACCCCTAGACATCCTATCCCCTATCCAAAGTATAGGGGATAAGATGTCAGATTGCCGGGGTCCCCCTCCCATAGACTTGCATTGAGGGGGTGGGGTGTGATGTCACACGGGGCGGAGTCGTGACATCACACTCATCCGCCATTGTGGTCGGGATCCGAAGCCTCCAGTGTTGCCGGTGTGAGGTGGAAGCCATACAGGTGGGTGCTGCAGCCGAGATCCCGGGGGTCCCCAGCAGCGGGACCCCGGCGATCTGACATCTTATCCCCTATCCTTTGGATAGGGGATAAGATGTCTAGGGGTGCGGAGTACCCCTTTAATGAAGCATATGGGCATAAAATTCCCCTTTGCTGTGTCTCTCACTATGCTTGAAAATGGCTCCAGGAGGAGTTGAAACTTTGTAACGTCGGTCCGGACTTCTTATGTTCGCGCGTCACATGACGTGTCACAAACTGACAGAATTACTGCATGCGGCGTTAGTTACATCTCTGAAAGTGAGTGAATGTTATTGCAAGGTTCTGTACCACTAACTACCTGCCTACTGGGTCTGGGGGTAGGGGGTTAATATGGGGGTACTACCTGCCTACTGGGGGGAGGGGGTTAATCTGGGGCCCCCCAGTAGGCAGGTAGTACCCCCATATTAACCCTCTCCCCCTAGTAGGAAGGTAGTACCCCCAGATGAACCCCCTCCTGCGGTATGGGGGGTACTACCTGCCTACTGGGGGGGAGGGGGTTAATCTGAGGGTACTACATGCCTCCTGGGGGGAGGGGTTAATATGGGGGTACTACCTGCCTGCTGGGGGGAGGGGGTTAATCTAGGGGTAATACCTGCCTACTGAGTCTGGGGGAAGGGGAGGGGGTTAATCTGGGGGTACTACCTGCCTACTGGTGAGAGGGGGTTAATCTGGGACCCCCAGTAGGTAGTTAGTACAGCCAGGTTAACCCCCTCCCCCTAGTAGGAAGGTAATACCCCCAGATGAACCCCCTCCTGGGGTATGGGGGTACTACCTGCCTACTGGGGGGAGGGGGTTAATCTAGGGGTACTACATGCCTGCTGGGGGTAGGGGGTTAATCTAGGGGTACTACCTGCCTACTGGGGGAGGGGGTTAATCTGGGGGTACTACCTGCCTACTGGGGGGAGGGGAATAATCTGGGGGTACTACCTGCCTGCTGGAGGGGGTTAATCTAGGGGTACTACCTGCCTACTGGGGGAGGGGGTTAATCTGGGGGTACTACATTGTATCCAATATACATTAAACATTTGCAAAAAAAACACCACTGTACCATACAATTTGTATAGTACAGTGGTGTTTTTTTTTGCAAATGTTCATTTGTTGAAAATGTTGAAATTTCATGCACTTTAAATGCAACAGCAGTATTTACACAGTGCAAATACTGCTGTTGCATTTAATGTGCATGAAAATTGCATTTTATTTATATAAAGTTTGCGTGAACCTGGGGACCCCAAGCAAAATAGACATGGAGACCCCCCCCCCCCTCACGCAGGGAAAGCCCACAGGAACCACAGCATAACCATACAGTTTTAAGGAGAACTCCAGAATATAAAAATTGTTCTCCATACTGCCGGCAATAAAAATGTAAAGATGTACATACCTTCCTTTGCTCCCCCGGGGCCTCCGGTAACCGGCTCCGGTCTCCGCCGCGATCCTCTTCCTGGTTGCCGGTGGTCGGCGAGTCATACTGCGCTCAGCCAATCACCGGCCGCAGTGAAGTCCCGACTCGGCCGGTGATAGGCTTAGTGGCAGTGTGAGAATGCTTCACAATTCTTCACTACACGGCACCTGTTGCCGGGGCCGAAAACGTCACACTGCTGCTCAGCCTATCGCTGGCCGAATCAGGACTTCGCTGCGGACGGTGATTGGCTGAGTGCAATATGACCACTGGCAACCAGGAAGAGGATCGCGGTGGAGACCGGAGACGGTTACCTGAGACCCCGGGGGAGCGAAGGAAGGTATGTACATCTTTATTTTTTTTTTCTGCCGGCAGTATGGATGACAATTTTTATATTCTGGAGTTCTCCTTTAAACTGTATGGTTATGATGTGGTTCCTGTAGGCTTAGCGTGCGTGGGGGCGCCCCATGTCTATTTTGCTTGGGGCACCCAAATTCCTTCAAACGGCCCTGCAGGGGACCATAGAAGAGCTATACGTAGCTGTATATTCATCCAATTCTATATGCTCATCTCTATTTATAACAGCCAGAAGGTTTTTTTTTTTTTTTTTTTTACCTTCCAGACATATTTGATCTTAGGCACTGCTGGTAAGTTTGACTTTTTTTTTTACAGCCATTTACAGCCATCCCAACATTATATAAAAAATGTTTAAGTCCCGGAATACCCCTTTAAAACACTAGCAACCCTCCGGGTGGGCTGCCTTGACAGAATGTAAGTGAGTTGCTGATACAATATTTCAGCATTTGGGGCCCCACTTTAAATTTTGTCCAGGTCCACACTTAGTCTAAAACCATCACTGATCACAACCACCACCTGCTTTTTTTTGTTGATGTTTAAAAGTCATGGAGGTTGAGCCACATGGTAAAAGAGTCATTGTGACCAGACAGTAAACACTTTCTGACACATATGACATGTCCATTCTGACACATATGACATGCACCATTGAGAGTGAAATCGGAGTAAAGGCACAGAGGCAAAAACCTTTCCTCTGTGCCTACACCTTGCCTGCAGTTGATTTCAATGGGAGCTTCAGAGTTTAACTGCGTGAAGAGATGTGTCACTTTTATCACACAGATCCCTGTCCCCTATTAAAGTCAAAGTAACACCGTATAGTTTTGAATCTGAACAGATTCTGTGTAAAATAAAAAATGTGGTTATTTTTTTATGTGAACAAGCTCTTACACCCAGCCTCACCAGAAGCCACCGGTCTGTCAGAAGAGAGGTTCAGATGATATATCCTGTATTTAGGGACATCAATCAAGCCAGATTCATCATGTTTATACATCCTGGCCACCAGGACGCTTCTTAGTGGCTCCACCTTCATGACACCTCTTAGGAACTTAGCATATCGTATGTACATTCCATAAAAGTTGTGTTAACATAATATGTGACTGATGTACAGCGCCACATGATGTCCACTGATCCACATCTTTCATTTATTGGACATCAATCCCTCCATCAGTGACCACAGATTCTTCTAGCATGCATAGAGTAACTGTCATAGTCACACATAACAATCCGAATAGGGACATCGTTGAATAAGACAGGGAGGCTTCATCCATGAAGCCAGAAACTGATAATAGAGATGACTCCCAGTCCTTATCTAGGTTGGACCAGTATTTAGGAGATGGAATACAGATACAGTAAAGATAGAGAAGGGGATTTTTCTTAAGTTGCTAAGCCGGACTCTGAAATTCCTAGTACATCTATAAAGTTATGTTGATTTCATGCTATGACCAGTGATCTGTGCAATTTAGAACGCATTAAAACAACAAAAGCTGGGAATGTCAATGAGACCTGTCCACTGACTTATTCTGCTTCAGTGGCCATGATCATGTATTTCTGAATGAGCAGCTGCTGATCCAGGAGCTCCTAAGTGAAATCGTGAGAGACGGATAATTAGACTAAGCCTTTATTTATTTAATTACACCGAATACAAAGCAAATTAAAAATCAATTGAGAAAAAGGTTTTATAAAAGGAAAGTCAGGGCTTGCTTTAAGTTCACAGTTCATACACAATGGTTGTAGTCAGTGGAAGTCTGCTGATTCCTGTATTCTAGCACATTCTGCTCAATGTACATAGCTGTACCCTCTACAGATCTGGTATGTTATGTTGGGTGCTGTCCATTGAGATTTCTGTTTTTTTGCTGGATGAAATCACGCAGGTAAAAGAGTAAACTATGTGGTATATGTTTTTTTTTTTTTTTTTAACATGGGATTCTATGTTTGGTAGATGCTGTGGAGGTATCTGTCATAGCTATATGGCAGAGGTAACCTTTGGGGAATCCTCCGAGGCATACCCTCGTTGGAGCTATATCTCCCCTCAAGATAAAGTAGTAATATTCCATTGGCTGTGTCCCTCATTTTTTTCATCTGAACTTGTCTTAAAGTAGCTCCCTGTACCTTCTTTCAGTGTTTTTTCCTGGAATTTTAAAATACTTAAAATAAAAATTATTTTTATATTACCAGCCTTTCATTATATAACAATGTTTTTAGGGCATTTAACTTTGTGTTATTTCAAACATGCATTTTCTGTTTTTCAAGCTTTACAAAGAAGTCTCTGGGAAAAATCTAGAAAATGCCATTCCAGAGCATACTGCATAAAAAAAATGTCACTGACCCCCCAAAAAAACACAAATCAAAATGATTTGCATTTCACTAAAGACTATGGTAATCTGCAGGACTCTGCTTATAAAATCATTTCATGTTCTGAAAATGTTCTGTGCCCAGTAGCTCTTCAGGGTGTGGAGAGCCTATATCATGGGCTGGCCATGAAAACAACCTACCTCAGGCAGTGTCAGAAAATCTTGCCTTCCCTTTGACTGTCCTCTCAGACTTCAATTGTGATGATTTCCAAAGATCCTAAGACAACCTGTCAGATGATGCTCATAGTGTCACTAATCTCAGAACCAGGCACTCTTTGCCTACTTCCCCTGCATGTGACTTCGCAGCCTCTGTGGGGATGGAAATGCTGGGCACTTGAGAATGATGACCCCACCCTGTGGACACTTGCTGCTCATGGGCAAAAATCAAATCAAATGCAAATTTTTTGACTCTCAAGCAATTTTTTAACTCTCAAGATGTTTACAAATTTAAAGGTCTGTGAAGGGGCCTTCAACCCCTGTCTGTCACTGACATGCACAGTAGTGTTGCTCGCGAATATTCGCAATGCGAATTTTATTCGCGAATATCGCATATTCGTGAATTCGCGAATATTCGCGAATATAGCACTATATATTCGTAATTACGAATATTCGTATATATATATTTTTTTTTTTCACAGTACACATCACAGTGATCACTCCTCTCTGCTTCCAGCTCTAATACTACTGTGTGAGACAGGTGAGCGAATTTTCGCATATGCGAAAATTTGCATACGCTAATTTTCGCACATGCGAATTTTCACTTATGCTAATTTTTGTATATGTTAATTTTCGCATATGTTAATTTTCGCATTCGTCTTGCTCTTCTTTATGAACATTCCGGTGTGCAAGCAAGTAGAAATGCTAGTACTTACTTCATACTGCCTGGACCATTAAGAAATAAAGTACTTCTGGCAGTGGTATCCCTGATAAGTGTAACCACATGTATAGCAGTGCAAAATAATATTTCTTCGTATAATAAAAGCAGGCTACTATATCTGAATGCTCAGTAGTGACATTGAGGCTGTGCTAGCTGTCCGTGCTGTGCTGCTTACCTAGGTATGCGACAATCAAAGCTGACCTGTCCATGTAAAGAACAACATGTGAAGATGTGATAGCAGAAACCCATTTGATGTAACAAGAATGTCAGATGTTAGGTACTTAGATGTGAATAGGTCTTCAAGAGTCTTTAACACCCCACAAAAACCCAAGATCCCCAGCAGCTCATAGACTTTAGACCTAAGAAAATATCACGTATAAACTGCATTCCAGAGCAGGACCTTCGTACTATCTCGCAGATTATTTCTATTGATTCTGCAGGATATTGTCTTGTAGTTTTAATGATAAAGAAGTGATAAACAGGGGACGAGAGAGTTTAGGATCCTGCAGATGTAAGGACAACATTCATGAACCAATGCTGGAGTCTTCTCCAACTCCCTAGTTATAGTAGTTGTGTCACTAGAGGCAGATCGCACTTTTATAACACAACCATTGTGTCACATTTACACCCAGCAAGTAGGCAGAGTGACTATCCAGTCTGGAATATAGTCAGCTGCTTCCCCCTCCGCTCAGTCCTTAGTTGCAGTGTTAAAAGCTTGTGTTCATTTCCCCCTCACCCCCTCCTCCACTCCCACATCAGCCTCTATGTCAGCTGCAGCACTAAGCGGAGTAGTACTGCTGCTGCCTGGAAATAAAGAGCACAGTCAAGACAAGGGAGAAATGAACGGCAGCTTTCCATACTACAGCAACACTCAGCTGCTCTGGATATCTGGCTGCACAGGGAAGGATCCTTGAAGCTATCTGGAAGTTGGGGTTCCTCTAGTCATCGCATCAACTGCGTTCTCCTAAGGCAATGAACCTTATACTACTGGAAAAGTCTGCAGGAAATCAGCACCTCCATACATGCTTCCTCACAAGTTTTGCCTCATTGGAGTGCATCAGCAATAGCAACTTTCACGAGTATGAAGGCTACAGAAGCCTCACAGTAGTCTCACCAGGACAACTTGAATGAGTAATCGCAGGGGGGCATCAGACTGACAAGTGATTTTTGGATACACACAGGATGTTTAGAGCTGCCACCTAATTTGTGAATGTAGCAATGGATGTCCCCTGTGCCTGAGAATGACTTGTACCAACACATATAAGGTGATTATTGATATCTCTATTAGTTTTACATCAGAACGAGCAATACTATCAGAATTATGTAGATAGTGAAGGAAAGGCTTTGTTTTAAGTGCTAAACTAAACAGAGTAAAATAGAATGCGATCTTATACATTTCCTTTAATATTGAGTGATATTATGGACACTTAAAATATACTATGGATACTAAGTGAAACATGAAAAACAGCAATCGATCATAGTAACTAGGGTAAATTATGAGCAATGCCTTTTCATGTTTCTAGCAAGGTTCATACAGCTTTCTGGGGATTTTTTAAATAGTATTTTTGCATTTCCTTCTGAATCTTTGGGATTTTTGAGCCATTGTAACGCACAGCATATTAAGCACAAAATCTTATCTGCATTTTGGCTACATAATTCAGCTGCTGAAGACTACTACTATGGTCAGGGATTTTCCACTTTTCAGCCATTTCACGATGAGGGAATATACATGTATCCAGCTCCCTGTAGCTGTGATGTAGTTATTGAAAAACCTCTTAAGATTTCCTGTATGCTGTAAACTGGCAGATTGTTCATCCTCCGTGATGGAGCCACAAACCCAATGCCAACCAGCTGCTGACAATTTGAATGTTTCTCAAACCAATTACTCCTATGATGGTACAAGTTGCATTTCAGATCAGAACCTCTATGATCAGGAGTCTGGTTTGTCCTTCTGGAGCATAATCCTTACCATTATCTTAGCTATCATTACTCTTGCCACTTTATTGTCCAATGCATTTGTAATTGCAACAGTGTATCAGACCAGAAAATTGCACACGCCTGCCAACTATCTCATAGCTTCATTGGCATTCACGGACCTTTTAGTGTCTATTCTTGTCTTGCCAATCAGCACCTTGTATACTGTAACTGGTAAATGGACTTTGGGGCAGATCATATGTGATATGTGGTTGTCATCAGATATCACTTGTTGCACTGCATCTATTCTGCATTTATGTGTGATAGCATTGGATAGATACTGGGCAATCACTGATGCAGTTGAATACACAAAGAAAAGAACTCCAAAAAGGGCGGTTATAATGATAGCACTTGTGTGGGTCTTCTCAATATCGATTTCAATGCCCCCTCTTTTTTGGCGTCAATCAAAGGTAGAAGAGCTCACCAAATGTGCCGTCAATACAGATCATGTTTTGTATACTGTTTACTCCACTGTCGGGGCATTTTATTTACCAACATTACTACTAATTGCCCTTTATGGAAGAATCTATGTAGAAGCCAGGTCTAGAATTTTGAAACAGTCTCCGAAGAGCACAGGCAAAAGATTGACAAGGGCTCATCTAATAACTGATTCCCCAGGATCTTCTTCTGTGTCCTCAACCAACTCAAGGGCTGCAGATGTGTCAAGTGATACAAGTTCTCCAGTATACTTGAATCAGGTCAAAGTTAAAGTATCAGATGCTTTACTAGAGAAGAAGAAGATAATGGCTGCCAGGGAGAGAAAGGCAACCAAGACTTTAGGGATCATACTTGGAGCTTACATTGTCTGTTGGTTACCATTTTTCATCATTTCATTGGTTATGCCCATTTGCCAAGACGCTTGCTGGTTCCATCCTGCTATTTTTGACTTTTTCAACTGGCTTGGATATCTCAATTCTTTAATAAATCCAATAATCTATACAATGTCAAATGAGGACTTCAAGCAAGCATTTCACAAACTGATTCATCGTTTTAGTTGCCCATCATGACTTTAGCTCCAATGTTCTTCTCGATGCTACAAGAATGCACTTGTCTGGATCTGTTAGTGCAGGTAAGCTCTATTTAATTGCTACAGATAATAGAAGTTAATTTTGAAGCTTGGCTAGGGTACAAGTGATGTTAGGATTACTGTATTTCTATATGCCAGATCTCAGCTTAAAGGGGATAATGTCTGGCAAACCATTGATTTTGTATTTCCCACAACAGCCTTGAACAACTATTTGTTAGATTTACTTGTGTCTGTACTCTGTGTTTATTGGATCAATCAGCAGAATTGTGATTCAGTTAATGAAGTTCAACGCAAGTTAACTAATTTGCTAATGAAGCACCTAACTGAGAGTCAATACACAACCTGACATTGATATATTTCATTTAATCAGTTGGTTATTAGGGAGGCTGCAGTGTGATCTGACAAAATAACTCCCCAAAGGGAACCAGTAGATTGGTGTATTTCTAGTGGTGCGCTGAATCAATGGTTGATGTTCACCCTTCTAGTATTAAAGACATTTCATATTCACTCATATAGAATCACAGACCTGCATTCTTTTTATTACCTTTCATAACTCTACATACCGTCTCATTATGCATCTGCATCCTATGATCTCCTATGTAAACCGATATAGAGCTTGTACTCTACAAGATACTGCCCAAATGTTTGTTGCAGCCCCAAGTTTCTGCAGGGTCAAAGAGGGCTTAGTTTGCCTTTAAAAATATTATGTCCCTGATGACTTTTGACTATAAAATTATTATTTGTCAAAGCATTTATCACCTTAGACACATTGCGACATTCATTTCTATATTTTCCTATATTTAGATTTGCAAACCTTTTGCTGAAAATTATGCATGTATTACCTTGCAATAAATTCCCAATAGCAAATATAGTGTATAGATGGCTAAATAGTCATAGTGCGTATTATTATACATCCCATTTTGACATCTTATCAATAATTCTATGAATGTTTTCCTTTTGTCTGCAGAACCCAGTCGATATTGTAAAGAATCACTGCCTGAAACTCTCTATCCTGAGTTGTCAGACTCATGAATGCTGCTGAGCACAAAACGTCAATACATACTGCCATCCTACTGTTCAGCTCCGCATATCACTGCTATGACTCTAGCAATGATGCTGCTTAAATATTCACTCATGTCAAAAGCAAAGAGTTCACCTTCAAATCAATGCTTACGATTAACACCTGGATCGGAACATTATAGACTTATATATTGTTTTGTTTATATTTTTTCTCATGTTTGATTTAACTCATATCATTGCCTTTTCGACTTAACTAGTCTGTGAAATTCCTTCCATGCAAACTGTAGGGGAGTGCATAGTTGTTATGTTTAATGTCACTAGTATTAATGTGTCAATGTGTATGCTTGTAATTTCTTTATGTAGAGAAAAGTCGTTATGATTTTGAAGAAGCGCGTTAAAGATGTGTCACAGTGTGCAGGTTGCCCACTCATTACAGCTTTCTTGGTAAATGTGGTGTGCAGGAGTGTGCAAAAGCTACCTTGATGTGTACCCAACCAATCTGAATCACATGGTGATCATAAATTCTTACAATTTCTTGTCAATAATGACTGTATGTATAAATGTTTCATCTTTTTGATAGCTAGATCATTGGAACATTTGCCCTTCAGATGATCTCTTAACACATGATTTGACATGCCAAAAGTATTTCAATACTCAAGAAGATAATGCACAGTATTTGTCATTAAGCTATGGTTGATGCACACCCCTACTACATCAAGCACAGAGAATGTATGTTTTTTTTTTTGCTTAAGAAATAAGCCTACCTATAATGTATTTACTGTACACTGTCTGAAAGTTCAAATGGCTTTATATTTCCACAAAAACAAAGTCACACATGTGCAAAATAAATGACTAGAATTCTGAAGCAGATCAGTTCAATTTATTTTCAGATTGTGTTTTATGAACATGGACACTGTGAAAGAGGTTTAAAGCAGTAAAGAAGCCATAAAATATGCCACTGATCAGAATTGTTGTGTTATAAATTGTGTTACATGTCTAGTTCCTTATTTGAGTTGTCCAAGTATGTTGAATAAGCAAACATAGGTTTATTTATTAAATATAATAAAACAAAATATTTTTCCTTTTTTAAGTATAACTGTTTTTCTCTCTCGGCCTATTTCATTACAAATATTAAATATATTATATGCTGAAATACATACATTTTATGGATGTATTAAAAATATGTTCACTCTATTTTTCATACTTAATAGTGATCAAGGATCTATTTATCAACCCATGATGGAAACAGTTGTTTTGGAAGTAAACAAGTTTTTGTAGTCCTTACTCAGATGTGTCTCGTACCAATGTGTCTCGTGCCCATATTATGTGTAATTCAAACTATAGATCTTTGCTCTTGGATTCTTTTGAGCCAAACTTACAGCATCATATGGGTCTTTGGTGTTGTAAGTTTAGTTAATAGAGCAGTGAAGGGTCCGAATGTTACATTGGGATTATGGGCTATTGTGTGAACTCTGGAATAGAAAACTGTATCCCTTATCCTTAGGAAAGGGGATAAGTGTCAGATCGTTGGGGGGGGGGGAGAGAGAGAAGGTCCGACCACTGGGTGTGACTCCCTGAGGAAGCATTTTAGAAGCGAAATGATCGTTGGGGTTGGTAGGTATGGTCTGGCATTCTTGATTATTTGCTTGGACATTGGGCTATGTTCTCTCCCATTTGACACATGTCTGTCACAGTCCTATACTGCGGTTTACCTGTATTCTTAACCTTTATCGCCACCTAGTCATGTGATTATTTTGGTATATTATATCACACACAGGCTTATACCTGCCTTTCTATAGTGATCCAGTGCCTCTTATTTCTTTTTAGATGCTGCGATCAAGTTTGATGGCGGCATTTAAAGGGTTAATGCCGGGTCCTGGCTGCCCGTAGCAACTGGGACCCACCAGGTTTAACCCGTTCCCTGCTGGTGAGAATGGTTTAAACCCGGTAAACGGGACCAGGGCATACAGGTACGCCCTGAGTACTTAAAGGGGTATTCTGGGCAAAAACATCTTATCCCCTATCCAAAGGATAGGGGATAAGATGTCTGATCGCGGGGGGGGCCCGCCGCTGGGACCTCTCTGCAGCACCCGCATTCTATGCGGGAGCTGAATCTCTACTTTTGGAAACCTCCGGGTTTCCGGGGACGTGACGTCACGCCACACCCCCTCCATTCATGTCTATGGCATAGAATGCGGGCGTTGCAGGGAGATCATGGGAGGTCCTGCAGGGCAGGGGGTCTTGTTTTGTTTTAAGGTTCGGGGACACAGGGCGTATGCATCAGGGCCCAAAAGCTACAATAACGCTTCCAGTTGGCCCTGTTACTGATTTTGCAGATTTTGAAAATTAAGTTATGCCTCTAGCTTATCCACCTGACTAAGGACTATAAAAACTGGTTCAATTTTGAAAACAAATGCCTTTATAACTGCCTCTGACAGCTATTGCTATCACAGGCAACACATAAGGCTAGATAATGTTATAGGCTCTGAATTTATTCAGAGTATTTTAAGTGATACAATTCTATTATCCATTGTGTGTAGACACCACGTAAATGTTAAAAACAGAAATATATACATTCTATTAACATTTCACTTAATAAAATATAGCCTAAAATAAAATATAAGATAATAGAATTATTCTTATATTCAAAGAATAACTTAACCACAGCTGTTTAGCATGGGAAAATATGGAAATCAGTACTAATTCAATTATGAATATAGTAAAAAATGATTTCCAATTATAAAATTCATATATAATTCATAGGACTCACATTTAAAATTGGTTGAGTATTACAGAATATATAATGGTAATTAACTCACTTGACCTATGATGCCTAGTTGAGGATAGAATTTTAGAACTGTGTAAAGTTAATATTTATCTAATTATGTATATATTAACTGTACAAAGATTAGTTTACCGTAAAAGTGTAACCCAAAGTACATCTACAGGATAATTCATGATATAAATGATAAACGTTAGGTAATGTGCCTAACTGATTTCATGATGAACATTATTTTATTACTATGGTCTTAATGGTTAACTGGTTTGGAAAAATGTTAGTGATACTCAAATCATTGTCAATCGATTAACATCCAAAGCCTAAATATCAAAAATGTTATACATTCATTGTGTCTTGAGTTAGATAAATTACTTAGAGGACATATTGATTCTATGAAAAAAAAAGTCAAAGTAGATTAAATTATAAGACAAATATATATCATTATGACTGATGACTTCACAAAGTATTACAGGTAAATGTTTTTTACTAATATTTTAAAGAAAGGTCAAATTTTTGCGATATTTACTTCCTGGGAGGTACCAACTGTAGAATTTATGCAGAATTTAGATTTTAAAGTCAAGTTTTGTTCTTACATCTAGCAAGGATTCTGAATAAGCACTCCGATTCACCTATTTCTTGGTTTTGTCTCCCCTTAAAATAACTCAATATACAGCCATTATTGTCTAATTATTGTCTATACCTTGGCAACAAAAGTGAGTACACCCCTAAGTGGAAATGTCAAAATTGGTTCCAAAGTGCAATATTTTATGTGGCCACCTTTCTCAGCACTGCTCTAAACCTCATGGGCATGAAGTGTACCAGAGCTTCACAGGTTGCTACAAGAGTCCTCTCCCACTCTACTATGATGACATCTCTGGTGGATCTTACAGACCTTGGGCTCCCCCACCTTTCATTTGAGCTTGCCCCTCAGATGCTCAATAGGATTTAGGTCTGGAGACATTATTGACCAGTCCATTACATTTACTCTTAGCTTCTTTAACAAGGCAGTGATCCGGAGGTGTGTGGTGTGGGGTCATTATCATGGAATACTGACCTGGAGCCCAGTCTCTGAAGGGAGAGGATCATGCTCTTCTTCAGTATGTCACAGTTCATGGCACAGTACACTTAATTTCCCTCAATGAACTGTAGCTCCCCAGTGCCAGCAGCATTCTTGCAGCCCCAGACCATGACACACCCACCACCATGATTGACTGTAGGCAAGACACTCTTGTACTCCTCACCTTGTTACTGCCAGACAGCCATGCAGACAAATCCGATGCAGTTTGCCGCATGAGGTCTGAGCACTGACAGGCTCAGCCCCCATCCTTTCAACCTCTGCAGCAATGCTGACAGCACTCATATGTCTATTTACCAAAGACAACCTCTGGATATGATGCTGAGCACATGCACTCAATTTCTTTGGTCAACCAGGGCAATGCCTGTTCTGATTGGAACCTATCCTGTGAAACAGCTGTATTGTCAGTTCAGTTTTAGGGTCTTGTCAATCTTGTTATAGCCTATGCCATCTATGTAGAGCATGAATTCTTTTTTTCAGATCCGCAGAGGGTTCTTTGCCATTAGTACCACGTTGAACTTCCAGTGACCAGTATTAGAGAATGTGAGAGTGCTAACACCAAGTTCAAGGCACCTGCTCCCCATTCACACCTGATACCTTATGACAATATTGAGTTACATGACATCAGGAAGAGAAAATGGCTAATTGCGCAAAGTTTTAACATTTCCACTTAGATGTTTACTCACATTTGTTGCCAAGGTTTAGACAATAATGGCTGTGTGTTGCGTTATTTTAAGGGGTCACAACATTAAAGAATTATACAGGCTGTGCACTCACTACTTTACACTACTTTACATTGTAGTCAGAAATGTGAAGATGTAACCACTTAAGGGAGATACTGTAGGTAGATATATATGTTAGTTTTATATTTTAGGTATATTTCATGAAAGTAAAAAAAAGACAACATGAGATAATAAAGAGGAGACAATCACCCTCTCAGAACATGTATTTTAATTAACCAAGGTGAGAAGAGTATTTCTCATTTAGGATGCAGATTGTAGGGCAGAAGAGCATATTTCATTCAACACAGGCTGAGGGAGATAAAATCTTTAGGTAATACTCCTTTGTATTAAAAAAAAAGATATTGCCTTTTCTGTGATGAAATTGAAAGCATTTCAATAACATTCAGCACTATGTGTTATTGATATTGATGTTACAGCTTTTAATTTACATTTACTCATGTGCATACTTGAGTGATGGTAAGATGGACTGTACAGAGGTACAACACAAGTAATAAGGCTAAGGTTTCCATGAGACCAAATCCCGCACTACTCCTTTTTACCAATCTACTGAGAATTTCATCATTGATGAATTCTAGGACAAAACATTACACACAGACTCAATTTGCACATTTGTTCAATGGAATGGGTGCTATATCATGGATAATAATTTTTATATAATGGTACATAAATTAGTTTAGTAATGAGAATAACAATGTGATCCTATGCCCTAAATCTAGGTCCAAGCTAATGACTTCAGCTAAACAATCCTGGGGAACCCCCTTTCCCATTCCTTCACCCCTTCTTGTCATATCCCACAAAAAAAATCTATGTTACTCAATATCTAATCATGTTTTTAGCACCTATATTTCTCTTACAAATACCTTCTTTCCATTGCTCACTTGGTTTTTTATCCTGTGCTCTGGAGGGGGTGTGTCCCTCACTCTGCCTGACTTGGCTTCTTTCCTGAGTCTCCTGTCCTGTGCTGGGTCTCTTCAACCAATCACTGCAGGCTGCTCTGTAACCCCATCATCTCTGTTTTCATGCTGCAGTCAGATAGGACAGGAGTGAGCACAAAGGGGTTCTAGTCCCACCCTCACTTACTTTGTCCCAGCCTGTGCTTCAGCTTTTGAATCTGACAGTGCCCGTTTAAATTCAATGTTATGTTCCTCAAACCATTCTTGAAATAGCATTATTTTGCTGAAAGAGGCCATCTCATGAGTGAACACCTATGCCTGGTGTACCTAGTCTGCAACAACAAAGGTGGTACATGTCAAAGTAAAATCCACATAAGACCAAGGGTTCCCAGTACAGTATTGCCCAAAGCATCATACTGCCTCAACATGCTTTATTTCCAGCAGCTTATGCTCCATGGTCCCGTTCTCATGCACAATCCCACATGCACATCGTAGGTACTTTCAGCAATGGACGGGAATCAATATAAGCAATAATTTTGTGCTACAGCAGCTCTTTTGTTAACCTTGAATGCCTGTGACCCTGTCATCTGCTCTCCTGTCCTGAACCATTTTTGGTAGGTACTAATCACTATACACTGAGAACACCTCATAGGAACTGCAGTTTGGGAAATGCTCTGATGCAGTCATGTGAAAATCGCAATGTGGCCCTTGTCAGAGTCACTAATTTCCCCAGCTTCCAAACCATCAACTTCAAGAACCTGACTTGAATTGCTACCTCTTATATCCTGCCCCATGATAGGTGCCATGTAACACAATAATGTTATTCACTTTACCCACACATGGTTTAATGCTATATCTTATCAGTCTATACCATAATAATTAGTGAATTATTATAATACACTTTCCCATAAAATGATTGGCCTGTGATTTATCCATGCTTTTTGGACTCATAGAGGGGGGTGGGGGATTTATCAAAGGATTTAGACAGTTTTTTCCCCATCTAAAATTGTCGCACAGAAAGTCGCAGTCTAAATACATGCGACTTTTTACGACTTTTTCTTTAGAGGATTTTTAGTACATGATGCATTCTAGGCTATTTTAGATGGAAAAATGCATTGGTGCTGAATTTATCAATTTTGGCGAAAATTAACATCAGGCGAAAATACGCTGAAATGTCAGACCATGCTGAAGCAGGTTTTAAAACTGTCTAAACCGGAGATCCCAATGTCCGTGCACAGAATTTATCAAGAGCTGTGCGACTTTTGATAAATTATGATAACAATAGACCAGCCTAGCGCTCTGTAACGCTTCTGTTGATGCGAGAAATAGACAACTTTGATAAATCCCCCCCATAGTGTCAAGTCTAATGTGACCGGTTGGGCATTTATATACAGATATTACTGAATACAATCCACGAATAGTGTCAGAAGGTGACCCAAGAAAGTGATCAACTCCAATCAGACTGTGAACATTGCATGAGAACTCATTTAGGGGACTGGAGCCCTATTTTTCTTGAAGTTATAAATCACCCTCTGCCACACATAGTTTAAAATTCTGGCCACCATTAGAGGAAGCTCAATGGATACAGAATCCATGAAATTTGACTCTGGCTATGATAATAAAAACCAGATAATTTTGAGCTTTGTGTAAGAAAGAGAAAGTCTATAACACAATAAAATGTCTTGCTGATAACAATTGCTCTGGCTCAAGGACTAGACCTTAGTGACAATACATCATGTCATGTGACTGTCATATAATGGCTAGAGGCATTGGTGAGATTTCTACAGTGACATGTCTTCCATGGGGATGTTACTCAGTGGACAATGTCATGTTTTAAAGAAATGAGTTTTAATAAGTGCATTGTAGACCTTGTATTGCTATGGATTTATTGTCACTGCAACCTTGCTGTCACATCACAATGTAGAATAACAACGGCAGGAGGCTGGTGAAAAATTGCAGTAGTAAGAATAATACTGAATGTGTTCAAATGTATTTGCATATTGATGTTGTTCTGTATTTCAGATCTCTATACACCATCTACTTTAAACAAAAATGGAGCATGGAGAAAAATAATGCATGGAAGTTTTCAAACAAAACAAACAAATGGGCCATGGGTGGTAAGAGACCCATAACCAAAAATGTCTAGCGACAGGTCTTAGGCCACTTCTGAGTCAAGACACAATATTTAAAAAATGTAGGCTCAAAAAATAAATGAATGTGGGAACTGCATTGGTGAAGAACTCATGAAAACATAGGCAGTTGTTCAAAGAGTGAAAATTAAGACATGAGGGTAGACTTGCTATTGCAACTACACCAGCATTCCAGACCAATTTTTCTTACAAAATATTGTACAACTTATTTTAGACATTTTATTTCTCGACCTGTGAGTGAGCTTGATTTAGTGGCAAATACGGTGGGGCTTAATAGAAAGTTGGTGTG
The DNA here is from genome assembly GCF_029499605.1 of Hyla sarda. Lineage (NCBI taxonomy): Eukaryota > Metazoa > Chordata > Amphibia > Anura > Hylidae > Hyla > Hyla sarda. The sequence goes on along the minus strand of NC_079191.1, from coordinate 206,106,498 downwards.
GTATGTGAAGCACCACCATTCATCAAAATTTGCTGTGCAAATTAAATTACTGTGTGGTGTAAACTTAGGAAATAGTGCACCATTTGCACCAAATCTTTCTGAAAACATAAGCCACTTTAATAAATCTGGCACATTCTAGGCTTTCTAATCAAAAGGCATGCTTATAAATTTTATTCTGTCTTGACAACAGTGAAGAAATGACCCTCTGCTACAATGTAAAGTACCGATTGCACAGCCTGTATAAGGCTGCATTCACATTACGTTTGCTTGCTGCAGCTGCCATATTCGCTGGGAAATTATAAAACCGGGAGCTCCCAGACGGACCGGCGCCAAAACCCATTCACTTTAATCAGCCGACCGGAATCAGACAGTGATTTTGATTGGCTAATTTTTGCCCCGTATCTGGTTTTGTGACCGGACCTAAAACCGTAGTATACCTGTCATGTCTGTTTTGGCCTGTGTTCACACACAGCTATTGGTTTGGCTGTGTGTGAACAGTTTTATGTTCCCCGGCCAGGGAATAGTTAAAGGGGTTATCCACCATAAGGTGATTTTAGTACGTACCTGGCAGACAGAAATGAACATGCTTAGGAAGGATCTGTGCTTGTCTTGGGGCTAAATGGCTATGTTGTGAGATTACCATAACACTGTGGCTAGCTTTTTGTGAACTTGTATTTCCTGTTTGACTTTTCTTTTTTTGACTACAAATCCCAGAATTCCATTTTCCTCCCTCCCACACATCAGCCACCCCACCCATTGAAACAAACGACCTGTGGTTTTCAACCAGGGTGCCTACAGCTGCTGCATTAGTTGCAGTTGATCTCTCTCCCAACAAACTGTCATCAGCTGACTAGTGAGGTCAGGTCTCGGCCCCATTGCAAGCTGGGAAAAATCCGAGACAACAGTCATTTTGTTTGCTGTTAAAAATAAATAGTGGGGTGAAAATCACAGAAGAATTGTGAGAAAACCGTCACACACAGGTACAGACACTATATTATGAACTACACTAACTTTACAGCCCCTGTAGCATAGTCAAATAAAAAAAATCCTGGAATACCCCTTTAATGCCTATGGCTTTTTCAGCCATTAACTCCTAGGGTGTGTCTATTTAAAGTCTGCCCAGTCTAGCCTCTGGGCTGGTGATTGACTTCCCTTTATATCCTGACTTGTTAAGATGCTGGACATGCTGCATGGAACTCTTGGTGAAACTCTCTTTGTTTGAGCTTTTAATCTACTATCTCTGTTTTAGCATGCATTTTGTAATTTCAGTTTTTAGACAAATTTTAGGCGGCATGCTGTTAGTAGATTTTAAGCTGTGTTTGTTAAGTCGGTTTTAGGATTTGTATACTCTTTCTGCTATGTGTCTGTTTACACTGTGTTTTCCATTGTATCCGTTCTTATGAAGTTCTGTGTTTTTTATATTTCTGTTTTCCTACAGGGTAAGCTTCTGACCACACTGTAGAGTTTGACGCTGGCCAGTAGTCTATTTCGATTTATTATTAATGGCTACTCCTTAAGTGGAGTGAAGTGTCCAGTTTGTTTTTCCAGTGTGAACAGTGTCCTATGTTGCATCCCTGTTATCTGTTCATGGGTATTGTTATTCCTGCATCTACTGGAGGTGTTCTGAAGGGATTGTGATTATTCCTGTCTTGTGTTCAATGTGAACAGTGTTCTATATTATATCCTGTGTATTTAGGCATCCCTGTTATCTGTCCATGGGGACTCAGAGGGTATTGTTATTCCTGTATCTACCAGAGGTTTTTCTAGGGGATTCAGCATATTCCTGTTATGTTTCTGGAGTATGTTCAGACTTATCTGTTTTCCTGTCTGGTGTTTTGAACTCTATATGTTTATTAGTTCTTTATTCAGATCTTTGGAGTTCTGTTCATGATGGCTTATCTATAGTGTGCTCTGTTCACGACCACTGAGCCCTCTGTTCATGTCCTCTGATATAGTGTCCTCTGTACTAACTCTCTGATCTATGTCCTCTTAACTTTATAAAGAGATATGGAAAGTCCAGCTCACCTGCTGACTCCTGTGCTCGGATTTACCACCTAGACTCTGTGTGTCCAATGTGAAAAGAAGAAAACCATAATCCAGCACTTAGGAAAATTGCAGCTTTATTTTCATGTCCTCTTTAAAATAGCATGGAGCTGATACACTTCATAACATCTGAGAGATCTTGGCGCGTTTCGAGCGCATGCAACAGCGATACAGAGCTATTTGATACAGTGTGCATAGAGGTTTAGACATTAATGACTGTGTGTTGAGTTATTTTGAGGGGACACATGATTAAACACTCTAATTAAACAGGCTGTGCACTCACTACTTTACATTGTAGCAGAGTATCATCCCTTCAGTGTTGTCAAAAGAAAAGATATACAATATTTACCAAAAAATTATACATTATATGTGAACCCAGCATAATTTTACATCATCAAAGAATTAGCTTAAGGGCCGTGTTACACAAAAAGGTCAGCTGATCTTGGTGTTCATCTTCTGAGCCTTTACTGGTGTAGTAGCTGAGGATCATTAGATTGTAGAGGCAAAAATTGTGCCAAAGTCATGTAACAAAAATCTTAATCAAGGACCAAGTCTGATCTCAACATACAATACATTAATGGACATTGCAACGAATTGGGAATGGCCAAAAAAGGTTCCAAAAAGATATAAATATTATAGTTATATTTTGCAGTTTAACATTAACTTCTCAGAAGGTTCTAACCATGGGCAACATAATGTAGCAGCAGATGCCCTAACTGTACTTCAGTATGCATTTTCTACAAAGTACAAAAGCATTTTAGCGAAATTATAGGTCCACAGGTTTTTCCATTTTTGCACTTTCATATTTTCCTCATCACCTTCTAAAAATCATAACGCTTTAAGTTTTGCACCCACAGACTAATATGAGTGCTGATTTTTTGCGCCACCAATTGTTCTTTGTAATGACATCAATCATTTTACCACAAACTTTATGACAAAGCCAGAAAAAAATATTTGTGGAGCAAAATTGGAAAAAAACACACCATTTTGTAACTTTTGGGGGCTTCCGATTCTACGGAGTGCACCTTTTCAGTAAAAATTACACCATATATTTATTCTGTAGGTCCATATGGTTACAATGATACCCAATTTATATAGATTTTCTTTATTTTACTAGTTTGAAAAAAATTATAACTACATGCACCAAAATTAGTATATTTAAAATTGTCCTCTTCTGACCCCTATAACTTTTTAAATTTTCGGTATACGGGGTGGTATGAGGGCCCATTTTTTATAACTTTTCATACATTTTGTTAGGGTATACAAAGTGACCAAAAATATGCAATTTTGGACTTTTGAATTTTTTTTACCTGTGCACATTGACCATGCGGTTTAATTATCCTTTTGTACTTCAGAAATTTACACACGCGGTGATACCATATATGTTAATTTTTATTATGTTTATATATTTTTAATATAGAATTTGGGAAAAGGGGGGTGATTTAAACCTTTAATAAGGAAGGGGTTAAAGTGTGTGTTTTCCAACTTTTTTTACACTTTTTTTTTACACTTTTAGTCCCCTTAGGGGACATTTAGGAGGAATCATTAGATTTCTCATACAGATCAATGCAAAGTTTGCACTCGATTGATAAAACCGTATGTCGGCAATTAACTCCGGCCCTCAGCTACAAGAGTCAGCTGGGGGCTTGCTGGTATGGCGCCGGTTTGAGTCGGTAGCCCGCACCATACCTGCTTAACAGCACATAAACGTGTACACACGTCCATGGTCATTAAGGGGATGAAGACCAAACCTATTTTGGTCTTACGGATCAGGCCAATTTTCGTTTTTTCACTTTCATTATTCCTCCCCTTCTAAAAATCATATCGCTTCCAATTTTGTACCTACAGACTCATATAAAGGTTTGTTCTTTACGTCACCAATTGTACCTTGTAATGACATCAATCATTTCATATAAAAATCTTTGGCGAAAAAAAATATCATATTTGTGGGGTGAAATTGAACAAAAACAAACAAAATCCCATTTTGTAAATGGGGGCTTCTTTTTCTCTGTAGTGTACTTTTCGGTAAAAATTACAACTTTTCTTTAACCCCTTAAGGACTGAGCCCTTTTTCACCTTAAGGACTCGGCCATTTTTTGCAAATCTGACCACTGTCACTTTAAACATTAATAACTCTGTAATGCTTTTAGTTATCATTCTAATTCCGAGAGTATTTTTTTGTGACATATTCTACTTTAACATAATGGTAAAATTTTATGGTAACTTGCATCCTTTCTTGGTGAAAAATCCCAAAATTTGATGAAAAATTTGAAAATTTTGCATTTTTCTAACTTTGAAGCTCTCTGCTTGTAAGGAAAATGGATATTCCAAATACATTTCTTTTATTCACATATACAATATGTCTACTTTATGTTTGCATCATAAAATTTATGTGTTTTTACTTTTGGAAGACACCAGAGGGCTTCAAAGTTCAGCAGCAATTTTCCAATTTTTCACAAAATTTGTAAACTCGCTTTTTTTCAGGGACCAGTTCAGGTTTGAAGTGGATTTGAAGGGTCTTCATATTAGAAATACCCCATAAATTACCCCATTATAAAAACTGCACCCCCCAAAGTATTCAAAATGACATTCAGTCAGCATTTTAACCCTTTAGGGGTTTCACAGGAATAGCAGCAAAGTAAAGGAGAAAATTCACAATCTTCATTTTTTACACTCGCATGTTCTTGTAGACCCAATTTTTGAATTTTTGCAAGGGGTAAAAAGGAGAAAATTTTTACTTGTATTTGAAACCCAATTTCTCTCGAGTAAGCACATACCTCATATGTCTATGTTAATTGTTCGGCGGGCGCAGTAGAGGGCTCAGAAGGGAAGGAGCGACTAATGGTTTTTGGGGGGCATGTCAAGTTTAGGAAGCCCCTTTGGTGCCAGAACAGCAAAAAAAAACACATGGCATACCATTTTGGAAACTAGACCCCTCAGGGAACATAACAAGGGGTAAAGTAAACCTTAATACCCCACAGGTGATTCACGACTTTTGCATATGTAAAAAAAAATAAAACATTTACCTAAAATGCTTGGTTTCCCAAAAGTTTTACATTTTTAAAAAGGGTAATAGCAGAAAATACCCCCAAAATTTGAAGCCCAATTTCCCCCGATTCAGAAAACACCCCATATGGGGGTGAAAAGTGCTCTGCTGGCGCACTACAGGTCTCAGAAGAGAAGGAGTCACATTTGGCTTTTTTGAAGGAAATTTTGCTCATGCCGCCTTTAGGAAGCCCCTATGGTGCCAGGACAGCAAAACAAAAAAAAAAAAAACACATGGCATACCATTTTGGAAACTAGACCCCTCGGGGAACGTAACAAGGGGTAAAGTAAATCTTAATACCCCACAGGGGTTTCACAACTTTTGCATATGTAAAAAAAAAAAATTTTCCTAAAATGCTTGGTTTCCCAAAATTTTTTTATTTTTACAAAGGGTTAAAGATGAAAATACAACCCAATATTTGAAGCCCAATTTCTCCCGATTCAGACAACACCCCATATGGGGATGAAAAGTGCTCTGCTGGCGCACTACAGGTCTCAGAAGAGAAGGAGTCACATTTGGCTTTTTGGAAGCAAATTTTGCTCTGGGGCATGCCGCATTTAGGAAGCCCCTATGGTGCCAGAACAGCAAAAAATAAACCCACATGGCATACTTTTTGGAAACTAGACCCCTTGGGGAACGTAACAAGGGGTTAAGTGAACCTTAATACCCCACAGGCGTTTCACGACTTTTGCATATGTAAAAAATTGTTTTTATTTTTTACCTAAAATGCTTCTTTTCCCAAAAATTTTACATTTTTAAAAAGGGTAAAAGCAGAAAATACCCCCCAAAATTTGTTAGGCAATTTCTCCCGAGTACGGCGATACCCCATATGTGGCCCTAAACTGTTGCCTTGAAATACGACAGGGCTCCAAAGTGAGAGCGCCATGCGCATTTGAGGCCTAAATTAGGGATTGCATAGGGGTGGACATAGGGGTATTCTACGCCAGTGATTCCCAAACAGGGTGCCTCCAGCTGTTGTAAAACTCTCAGCATGCCTGGACAGTCAGTGGCTGTCTGGTAATACTGGGAGTAGTTGTTTTGCAACAGCTGGAGGCTCCGTTTTGGAAACCGTGGCGTACCAGACATTTTTCATTTTTATTGGGGATGGGGGCTGTGTAGGGGTATGTGTATATGTAGTGTTTTTTACTTTTTATTTTATTTTGTGTTAGTGTAGTGTAGTGTTTTTAGGGTACAGTCGCACGGGCTGGGGTTCACAGTAGTTTCTCGCTGGCAGTTTGAGCTGCGGCAGAAAATTTGCCGCAGCTCAAACTTGCAGCCCGATACTTACTGTAAACCTCCGCCCATGTGAGTGTACCCTGTACGTTCACATGGGGGGGGGGGGGGGAACATCCAGCTGTTGCAAAACTACAGCTCCCAGCATGCACTGACAGACTGTACATGCTGAGACTTTTAGTTTTGCAACAGCTGTAGGCACACTGGTTATGTATCACTGAGTTTGTGACCTTACTCAGTGTTTCAAAACCAGTGTGCCTTCAGCTGTTGCAAAGCTACAACTCCCAGCATATACGGTGCATGGTGTAAGGTGACTGCTGGGAGTTGTAGTTTGCAACAGCTGGAGGCACACCAGTCGTGAAACACTGAGTTAGGCAAAAAAAACTGAGTTTCACAACCCGTGTGCCTTCAGCTGTTGCAAAACTACAACCCTCAGCAGTCACCGACAGCCAATGGGCATGCTGGGAGTTTTAGTTATGCAACCAGCAGATGCACCACTACAACTCCCAGCATGCACTTTAGCTGTTTGCGCAAGCTGGGAGTTGTAGTTATACAACAGCTGAAGGTACACTTTTCCATAGAATAAATGTGCCTCCAGCTGTTGCAAAACCATAAGTCCCAGCATGCCCATAAGGAAATGCTGGGAGTTGTGGTGGTCTGCCTCCTGCTGCTGCATAACTACAGCTCCCAGCATGCCCTTTTTGCATGCTGGGAGCTGTTGCTAAGCAACAGCAAGAGGCTGTCACTCACAGCCGGGGACCGGAATTCCCACGGGCGTATGGATACACCCTGCGTCCTTAAGGACTCGGAATGCAGGGCGTATCCATACGCCCTGCGTCCTTAAGAGGTTAATATGTAAGTCCATATGGTTAAAAGGACTTGCAATTTATGTAGGTTTTATTTTACTACTTTAAAAAAAACTATAGCAACATGCATCAAAATTAGTATGTTTAAAATTGTCCCTGTCTGACCCGAGGAACCTGAGGGCTCATTTTTTGTGCTGTGATCTGTAGCTTTTATTGGTACCATTTTTATATCTTGATGGGACTTTTTGAACGTTTTTTTATAAAAAAAAAATGTATGGTATATGAAGTGATCAGAAATGTGTAGTTTGCTCTTTGGTGTTTTTTTTATTTTATTTTTTACGCCATCAACCGTGTGGTTTAACTAACCTTATATTTTAATAGTTTGGACATTTACACACGTGGAGGTACCACATATGAATATGTTTAGTTTTTTTTAAAACATTATTTTATTTAAAAAAATGGGAAGGGGGGTCAGACAGCGATTAGACAGCGAGAAGGCAGGTAAGGCTACAAGCGAGGAGGCAGGTAACACTAACAAGCAATTTATATTTCTGTGTCTCCTGCACAACTGTATAGAGGGATGTACATGGCAAGCCTTGGGTCTTCAAGAAGCTCCTGGCTGCCATGGAAACCCATCATCACCCACCGATTGTGTAATTAAACTGCCAATTGTGTGAGAGAGCTCCACAGGTTGCTTACACTCTGTTGTCATGATTTGCCATAGCATTTAAGGGTTAATCTACTAAAACTAGAGATTTCTCTAATCCTAGTTGTTAGTGCAACAACTTGGCTCCTACAATAGTCAATGTCCAGCATGGGAGGCCCGTGTTATCTTATTCTGAACCCTCAAAGTTTCATGGGTTGGAAAAGGCCCCTTAGTGATTTCTGTAAAAAGGTGTCTGGAAAAAAATGCCTACTGGGCAGTTCCATTCTGGCTATATAGAAAAAAAGGTAGAGACCAGTCAATCAAACTGAGCCATTTAATAACAAGCCAGAGGAGAACTGCCAAATGGACACTATTCCTATGGTCTGTCACTTATTAGAGCTATGATTTCTAAAATATTTCAGAATATAGCGTGGCATATGGCACAATGTTGATGATAAGAGCAGCATGAACATGCAGACAGGTTCACTTTATAATAGAATAACATCACCCTTAAAAGTCCATTGAAATTCATACTTATCCGGAAAACACAACATATGGATAAAAAGAGTAATTTGCATTAAAGCTTTATTATTGCAATAACAATCATAATGAACATCAGAGTCATCTTCATTACTCATCTAGCATTATACATTTCATGTTACAGCTTCTTTTCTCATGCTCTAACACAAAATACTGCCCCCATGTTTTCTTACTTGTGATCTGTCTGCATATTCAGGAATAAAAGCACAGTTATGTGATGAGGATAGTAGAGTAGGCACTAGGATATTTTCTAGATATGCGTATTAGAATTACACATATTAGGATTTATTTTATGGCAACAATACCATAACACTCCATATCGCCACCAAATGAAGAATAATTTGCTGTAGAGTTCAAGGTTGGTTAAAAAAAAAAAAAGCAGGAATGATTCCAAAGATTTTGCTATTTATACATACCCAAAAATATGGCTAGTGTCGGACTGTACAAAACTGGTCTCACATGCTGTAATCACAATATATCATTTCCAAGATTTATGTGATATAATATAACCTCTTCAGATATAAGTGCCTATAGTAAGTCTGAACATGCTGTGCTAATGGTAAAACCTACAAATTTTTGCTTTGATGAAGCGCTCACTACAGGAGTTTCGGCTAATTTGTTGGAGATATTAATCACAGTTACATGGACACTAATCACAAGGGATTGAAATTATATTTAGCAAAAGGTGGCCTTCCACTACAATTCATCTAATACAATCGAAAAAATGCAGACATTCATATACTCAGTTTCCTGTTGTGCACTGAAGTAGCCATTTGGAGTTATTTGTCAATACAATTTTCTGCCATACATCATGTTATAATTCATTGGTGCCTTAAAAGGGTACTCCGGTGGGGAATTTTTTTTTTCAAATCAACTGCTGCCAAACGTTAAATAGATTTGTAAATTATTTCTATTTAAAAACTTAAGCCTTCCAGTACTTTAGCTGATGTATGCTCCAGAGAAAGTTGTGTAGTTCTTTTCATTCTGACCACAGTGCTCTCTGCTGACACCTCTGTCTGTGTCAGGAACTGACCAGAGTAGAAGCAAATCCCCATAGCAAACCTGTCCTGCTCTGGACAGTTCCTTACATGGACAGAGGTGTAAGTAATAGTAAGTAATTTACACATCTGTATGACTTTCTGGCACCAGTTAATTTTATAAAAAAATTTTTTTCCACCAGAGTACCCCTTTAACCCCTTAAGGACCAAGGGCGTACAGGTACGCCTTTGCTCCCTGGTACTTAAGGACCAAGGGCGTACCTGTACGCCCGTGGGAATTTCGGTCCCTGCCGCGCGCCGGGCGGGGACCGGGCCGGGGTGACTGCTGATATCTATCAGCAGGCACCCCGCGCAAATGCCCAGGGGGGTCATTAGACCCCCCCATGTCGGCGATCGGCGCAAATCGCAAGTGAATTCTTCTGAGTAAGAGCATACCCCATATGTGGATGTAAAGTGCTCTATGGGTGAACTACAATGCTCAGAAGAGAAGGAGCGCCATTGGGATTTTGAAGAGAAAATTTGTCCGGAATTGAAGGCCACTTGTGTTTACAAAGCCACCATGGTACCAGAACAATGGAACCCCCCCATATGTGACCCCATTTTGGAAACTACACCCCTCATGTAATGTAATAAGGGGCGCAGTGAGCATTTACGCCCCACAGGTGTCTGACAGATTTTTGGAACAGTGATCCGTGAAAATGAAAAATGTAATTTTCCATTTGCAAAGCCCACTCTCCCAAAGATCCGTCAAACGCCAGTGGGGTGTAAATGCTCACTGCACCACTTATTAAATTCTGTGAGGGGTGTAGTTTCCAAAATGGGGTCACATGTGGGGGGGTCCACTGTTCTGGCACCACGGGGGGGCTTTGTAAATGCACATGGCCCCTGACTACCATTCCAAACGAATTCTCTTTCCAAAAGCTCAATGGTGCGCCTCCTCTTCTGAGCATTGTAGTTCGCACGTAGTGCACTTCAGGTCCACTTATGGGGTACCTCCATACTCAGAAGAGATGGGGTTACAAATTTTGGGGGGTATTTTCTGCTATTAACCCTTGCAAAAATGTGAAATTTGGGGGGAAACACACATTTTAGTGAAAAAAATATATATATTTTTTTACATATGCAAAAGTCGTGAAACCCGTGTGGGGTATTAAGGCTCACTTTATTCCTTGTTACGTTCCTAAAGGGGTCTAGTTTCCAAAATGGTATGCCATGTGGGTTATTTTTGCTGTTCTGGAACCATAGGGGCTTCCTAAATGCGACATGCCCCCCGAGCAAAATTTGCTCTCAAAAAGTCAAATATCACTCCTTCTCTTCGGAGCATTGTAGTTCGCCCGTAATGCACTTCATGCCAACTTATGGGGTACCTTCATACTCAGAAGAGATGGGGTTACAAATTTTGGGGGGTATTTTCTGCTATTAACCCTTGAAAAAATGTGAAATTTGGGGGGAAACACACATTTTAGTGAAAAAAAAAATATTTTTTTTACATATGCAAAAGTCGTGAAACACCTGTGGGGTATTAAGGCTCACTTTATTCCTTGTTACATTCCCCAAGGGGTCTAGTTTCCAAAATGGTATGCCATGTGGGTTATTTTTGCTGTTCTGGCACCATAGGGGCTTCCTAAATGCAACATGCCCCCCAAAAACCATTTCAGAAAAACGTACTCTCCAAAATCCCCTTGTCGCTCCTTCACTTCTGAGCCCTCTACTGCGCCCGCCGAACACTTTACATAGACATATGAGGTATGTGCTTACTCGAGAGAAATTGGGCTACAAATATAAGTATACATTTTCTCCTTTTACCCCTTGTAAAAATTCAAAAATTGGGTTTACAAGAACATGCGAGTGTAAAAAATAAAGATTGTGAATTTTCTCCTTCACTTTGCTGCTATTCCTGTGAAACACCTAAAGGGTTAAAACACTTACTGATTGTCATTTTGAATACTTTGGGGGGTGTAGTTTTTATAATGGGGTCATTTGTGGGGTATTTCTATAACTTTTTTATTTTTTCATATACGGGGATGTATGAGGGCTCATTTTTTGTGCGCTATGACCTATAGTTTTTAATTGGTACCATGTTTGCTTTGATGTGACTGTTTTATTGCATTTCATTCATTTCTTCTTCTAAAATATGATATTTTAATAGTTTGGACATTTCGGCACGGGGCGATAACAAATATGTTATTTGTTTTCCTTTTCTTTTGTAAAATGGACAAATAAGTGGGATTTGATTTTTTATTAGGGGAGGGGTTTTACAAAATGTTTGCTTTTTATTTTATTTTATACTTTTTAAGTCCCCATAGGGAGCTTTTTTCTGCAATCGTTAGATTGCATTTACTGTACAATGCTATGTCTATGGCATAGCCTTACACAGTATGATTGGCAATACACTGATATAGCCGGCTAAGCCAGGCTACATAATTTAATCAGCCATTGCGCAGAAGGAGGCAGGTAAGGGGACCATCCTCCACTATTTTGGCTCACGGAACACCTGCCATCTTCACTGAGATGCCGGCATCTTCCACTTTCACTTTAGATGCCATGATCGGCATAGATCACGGCGTCTAAAGGGTTTAATGCGTCATCGCCGCTGCCTGGCATAAGCAGTGAGTGTGAGGCTACTGATAGCTCCTGCACTCAATTCAAAGCAGCTTAAGGATTCAGGGCATATAGGTACTCCCTTGATATTTGAGTACCAGGAAACAAGGGCATACCTGTACGCCCTTTGTCCTTGACAGGTTAAAATAAAAAAACTAAGGTAGAAAATATTTGGAAAAGCTGCACCAATGGCTCTTGTGTAATAGAATCAAGGCATTCTTGGACTTTAACCCATCCTCCATTCCCTGCGGGATGGAAGTAGAATTTTAGAAAGTTTATATTATTTTATCATATACTGAAAATGTGAAATTACCTCTTATTGCGACCAAAATGTATTTTCATTGTGATTTAAAGATTTGCAGTTTAGCTTTTGAAAGTCCTTTTCATGATTGTTGCACTTTTTTGTATCCTATGTTGGAGCTGGACTTTTTGCTTTTCTTCTCTGTAGCTTTTGCAAGGTCACAAAATCAAACATACAGTAGAAGATATAACACTTTCCTTCAGAGAATTATAATTGTCTACAGACTTTTTTTTAGGCTCTAATACATTTCTTGCAATGTTAAATAGCTCCATTATTAAAGTATATTTAAAATGTGTTGCATGAATCACCCTATTTACTGCTGCAACATTCTGTCTAGTTCATACTCATTCAGGCTAATACTACATCTAAGACCATAAAGTTAATGTTACGCTAGCAGTTTAAAGAGTAAAGTGTCCACTAAATGACAACTTTCTATAGTAGTCAGTTGAACAGCTGTAAAACACAAAGGAAATGCGGTTTTATGCACACTCTGCAAAGAAGGCAAAAAGAGCTACTGTGACAAGTCATTGATACACTTTTATATATCCAAAAGAGAAAATCACAGAAGGCCCTTTCAGACTAGTCTGTATGCATAGACAGTCCGGGAATATTCAGATGTGAACAGGACAGCAGCCGGATAACAATGTGAGATAATACTGAATGGGGTGCAACGCTAATGAAAAACTAGACGAAGGTGCAAAAATCAATAAAACACATATAAGCTATGCACTCATCATTCCTGAAAAGTATTTCATTCCGTTCCAGCAGGGAGACTTCATTGATGCGGGGTGCTCAGAGGCAAACAGCCGTTTTCGCACAGTAGGTGTGTGCTTCTTCCGGCCTCATTGGCTGCCTCTAGCTTTTTCCAGCCCCTCACCCCTACCCCAGGTCCCTACTTCTCCTCTTCCCTCTTCATAACCTTCTGGGAACAGCATGTAACCTTATCCTTTCCAAAGCTGATAGTTTGTAAAGACAAAACAAAATTGAATGTTTTTTTTTTCAAAGTAAATGTGTTTATGAGGTAGAGAAGGGAAATAATCTGATAAGGAGAAAGATGAAATTTCTCTGATAAGATATATTATGTTTTTTAAATATTTTTTTTAAAGATTCTATTGTACTATTTATATTTGCAAAGATTGTTGAAACAATAGTGCCAAGTTAAACACATTCCATTACAATCTATGGAATAGATGCTACTGATGGTATCTGTTTAGTGCATTAATCACCCACAGGCACTAAAGGAATCTATTTAATGGACATGTCATGACAAGTTATTAAAATGCTTATGACATATCCATAGCTTACACATATATAGTACCTATTATGGAACTGTATACATTTCCTTTCACTTTATGAGCCAGAGCATGGTGGTCTCCTAGTAAACACAAACATGTTTCGACTATTAACTCTTAATTATGGCTAACAATACAAACCCCCAGGAGGTTTAAAAAGAGCACTGAAAGTATGTTGTCAATATCTACCCCTACCCCCTGAAAATATAAAATTACACATAGTCCATAGATATAAATATATCAAAATATACATTAAAAAATGTGCATAGAAATTTACCGTATTTATCGGGGTATACCACGCACCGGCCTATAACACGCACCCTCATTTTACCAAGGATATTTGGGTAAAAAAAGTTTTTTACCCAAATATCCATGATAAAATGAGGGTGCGTGTGTGCGCGTGTATACCCCGATATACCCCCAGGAAAGGCAGGGGGAGAGAGGCTGTCGCTGCCCGCTTCTCTCCCCCTGCCTTTCCTGGGGTCTAGAGCGCTGCTGTCGGCCCTTCTCACCCCCTGGCTATCGGCGCCGCTGCCCGTTCTGTCCCCCTGACTATCGGTGCCGGCGCCGTAGCCAGGGGGAGAGAAGCGGCGCCGACAGCCAGGGGGAGAGAAGGGGCAGCGGCACCCATTGCCGGCGCCGCTGCCCCGTTGCCTCCCCCCATCCCCGGTGGCATAATTACCTGAGTCCGGTCCGCGCTGCTCCAGGCCTCCGTCGTGCGTCCCCGGCGTCATTGCTATGCGCTGAACGGCGCGGCGCATGACATCAGAGCGCCGCGCCGTGCATAGCAACGACGCTGGGGACGCACGACGGAGGCCTGGAGCAGCTGCCCCTTCTCTCCCCCTGGCTGTCGGCGCCGCTTCTCTCCCCCTGGCTATCGGCGCCGGCACCGATAGTCAGGGGGACAGAACGGGCAGCGGCGCCGATAACCAGGGGGTGAAAAGGGCCGACAGCAGCGCTCTAGACCCCAGGAAAGGCAGGGGGAGAGAAGCGGGCAGCGACGGCCTCTCTCCCCCTGCCTTTCCTGGGGGGGTATCGGCGTATAACACGCACACAGACTTTAGGCAAAAAATTTTAGCCTAAAAAGTGCGTGTTATACACCGATAAATACGGTATGTACTTATATAAAGTTAAAAGCACATATGAAATTTTTTTTTTTTAAATATCCCATAATGAAATGAGGCAATGTTTTTTTAATATATATGATTAATACATAAGTTATATATGGTATTAATTTGATAACATAGATTGCAAGTGTTTTATCAATACAATTGTAACATAAAAACAAACAAACAAACAAAATAAAATAAAAATGATGTTATGGACCAGAACCTCGCCTAATAAGTTATAACAAGAGACTTTTAATTGTATGTGTTTTTGAGCCCTACTAGAATTTAAAAAAATCTTTGTTTTATGGGGTTAAGTCTTAAAGCTTTTCATTTCATTGAATGCTTTGGTTTCAATGTGTAGGTGAACATCCCTGACAATTTATGTTTCAAAAAATAAATAAATGGTGGCTGTATCCATAACAAAACATAAATACAAAAAATAGAAAAAAAACACAAAAAATTTGAAAATGAATAAGATATAGTAATAAGCTAAGCTTGGTTCCATAAAGACAAGCTTATCTTTATACAGTGGGATTTTGCAATCACTAAAACATTTTGTGAACACAAATGCAATCAATGGCAATAAGCCATATGTAAAGCGAGATATGTGTAGTGAGCGCGTATGTGCCCAAACCTCACTTGAAGTACAAGGAAAAGATAAAAGCAGATTTTGTTTTAAACTTAGTTCCATTAGCCTAGGGAAATACTTGTCCTCATTTTGATAATGAAAATATTATAGTTCAAGTGCTCCAGATATCTGTTGAGACCTCAAGCAGGTGTAAATTAGGCACTTTCTGAGGTTCTTCACCCCTAGCTATTCTTATTCTTGCAGCACATTGATTTATATTATGTAAACTCAATTGGGCTGCAGACAACTCTTTTATTTTCTAGCACAATCGTCAACTTTTATGGGAACTGTGTATAAATGGAGACAGTGCCACTAAAATTACATTGTTCATGCACTGTAGGAATTCCCTTGTATTGACGTTGTTAATCATTTGTTCTGAACAAATCTTTAGATTGATCTTAAGTTTAACATTTAAAGGCTACATCCACAATAGCAAGCTATTTTTAATTGCTGCAATAGATAGAAAATGATGAAGTAAGTAACTTTGCATATAGTACTCATAAACAATTTGACAGTTTTATGCCTATAGTTTTGCATCTTCATGGTTGCTTTCCAATGCACCTTACAGTCATATTCACTTCTATATATCCCCTCCTTGTTAAATTAGAGCAAATATGTGATTAAGAAGGTATGAAGTAAAATGCTTGCAGGATCAGACTGCACCGGGTTTATCTGTAGTCTGCGTCCATGGAAACACATACGTTTGCATAGGAGTTTGATATTTGATATTTGATTTAAGATGCACTGAAGTAATGAAAGGATTGCACAAGTGGGCATACATTTTAGAGTTATAAAAGTTTTAAGTTATACTTAAAAAAATTAAGGCACCATTATTTCATAGCTTTCTATTTATAAACATTTTAAGCACTGTCATCATTTATTAAAATAATTTATTATGTTACCAATGTACTGTAACACTGTGTAATAACTAAAGTTTGTATGAATGTTAATAGTAATATAATGGCACACCTGAACATTCTTGGCCACTGTCAAGTCTCACCATGTTAATGATGGCATGAGCAATATTAGCTACTTGTGAATTGTGTTGCATAATTGCATATAGAATATAGTTGACTATGTAGAAAGAAAATTGGATATTGTGTTACCTACAGTGACCAATGCAATATTCTCATTAAGTAAAACATTGTGTATGGCTAGTCTGTTTAGCAGGACATTTTCTGTTTAGCATACCCATAAAACGTTCCTTTAAATTGAAGTTATTCCATTTGTAAAAATGAGTAATAGTAGTAATTACAGCCATCAACATTGAACAATGTTATCACAATAATTATAAAGTAAGAGTTTTTATAGCAACTACTTGTCAAATGTGATGTCTAATACATCTGTGTTGAATTCAATGTTAGAGAAAACAAGTGAATGCTTCCATATGCTTTGGTGTGCTAAATTAATGCAGCAGGAAATGGTACTGTCATTATTTATATTAATTGATACATATTTGCAGTAAGATTTAAAGAATCCAGTCACAGATTAATGGTCATCTCAGAGTGTTGGTTATAGAGTTTACCAGGCTTTTTAAAATTGATGACTTATCCATTGCATAGACCATCTATATTAGATCAGCTAAGGGGACTGACTTCTGGCACCCCGGCCAATCAATTGTCTGAAGAGGCCACAGTGCTTAAGCAATCACTGCAGACTCTTCAATGTTTACCATTGGCTCCATTGCCATACTTAAGTAAGGTACGGAAGTATTGTCTGATTCAAAAAAATTTGGGAAAAGTTGCGGTACCTTGAAATTTTACTGCTAAAAGTATGATGATGAAAGGATGGGCTGGTAAACATTCATTAGATTGCATTAAATCCTAAAGAATGTGTAAATTCTTAAAGGAGAGTTCCTGCAGTAGGCTGGGCTCCATGTTGTTGGTTTAAGCTGTTGGGGATAGAGAGATCTATCATGGCTGATGGGATATTTAAGGTGTTTTGTAGGCAGATGGCACTGCTGACAGGGTTTGGTCTACTGTGTGTTGGACAGTAGTATTTGGATGATACAATTGAAGTTAAAAGAGGGGGACCAATGATGGGCTTTGTGATGACAAGTAACCAACTAGAAAAAGGTATGGAGCAAAGGAGTAAAAGATGATAAGTACCCAAAGAAAGACAGTTAAAATTGTTGAGCTTTACCTAAAGTACGTCCTGAGTCCTCTTCCTTACTATAACGCAGGGACCATGGCTTGGCCCGGCACCTAGCATCGGCCAGGACCCGTGGCTAATAGCACACGGCACTGATCACTGTGCCACGTGCTATTACCCCTTTAGATGCGGTGTTCAAAGTTGATCGCCACATCTAAAGTGAAACTAAACTGCTGCTGGTTAGCTTAGGGGGCTGTTTGGGTTGCTGCGGAGAAATTGCGGCATCCCGAACAGCTGTAGGGCACGAGGAGGGTCCCCCTACCTGCCTCCTGGTGTCCGACCGACGAATGACTGCTCAGTGACTGCTCAGAGATCCAGGTATGAGCAGTCAAGCGGCTGAATCATTGATCTATGTTATCCTATGGGATAATAAAGATCAATGTAAAATATCAGTGTGTGCAGTGTTATAGCCCCCTATGGGAGCTATAATAATGCAAAAAAAAGTGGAAAAAAAAGTGAATAAAGATCATTTAACCCCTTCCCTAATAAAAGTTTGAATCACCCCCACCCCTTTTCCCATTTGCAAAAAAAAACCTTGTAAATAAAGATAAAAATGAACATATGTGATATCTCCGCATGCAGAAATGTCCAAATTATAAAAATATATTATTAATTAAACCGCACGGTCAATGGCATATGCGCAAAAAAATTCCAAAGTCCAAGATAACATATTTTTGGTCACTTTTTACATAATGAAAAAATGAATAAAAGGCGATCAAAAAGTCAGATCAATAGAAAAATGCTACCGCGAAAAACTTCAGATAAAGGCACAAAAAATGAGCCCTCATAACGCCCCGTACGCGGGAAAAATAAAAAAGTTATAGGGGTCAGAAGATGACAATTTTAAATGTATACATTTTCCTGTAGTTATGATTTTTTTCCAGAAGTACGACAAAATCAAACCTATACAAGTAGGGTACCATTTTAATCGAATTGACCTACAGAATAAAGATAAGGTGTCATTTTTTCAGAAAAATTTACTGCGTAGAAACGGAAGCCCCCAAAATTAAATTTCTTCAATTTTGTCGCACAATGATTTTTTTTCCGTTTCGCTGTAGATTTTTGGGTAAAATGACTGATGCAATTACAAAGTAGAATTGGTGGCACAAAAAATAAGCCATCATATATCAGTAAAATCTCCCTTACCGGACACCTCCCAGTAGGGGACTCCTCCCAATAGCAGACAGTTTTTAATTCCCCCGGCAGAGTCCCATAAGACTTAATGTATTTGCACCCTGCTAATAGGGAATACTCCCAATAACGGATGCAGACACACCTCATAGGTGACAAAACACTCCCAATAGGCGTCAAAACACTCCCAATAGGTGAATAAACACACTCAATAGGGGACAAAACACTCCCAATAGGGGACAACCAGGCTTATGTGCGGGCCCCACCTTGTATACTGTACATGGCCGCTGTCAGGGGGTACAGCCAATACCCCAGTAAGGGCCCAGACTTTCCAGGAGCCCTGGCCCCCACTTCACCCCCCTGCAGCAGCCCCAGCACAGAAGCAGAAGATCGCTCTTTGACCGCCCTTTATTACCCCTTATGCCACATCTTTTCCCCTTGATCCCCCCTGTGCTATTTAATTTCCCCTTTATTACCCTTTGTGTAAATTCATTATTTTCTCTTTACCACCCCCTGTGCCGTTTCATTACATCCCTCTGTGTCATTTCTTTCCCTCTTTATCCCACCGATGCCATTTCATCTCCCTTTATCCCCCTGTGATAATTCACGCCACCCCTCATGCCACATCACATCACATCCCATTTTTCCCATTTTCTCCTCCCCCTGCTGTACTACTTACTTGGCCAGCTGGCTCAGGTGCAGGGGCTCTCAGTGGGTTTGATATTCCCTTGATGTCCTCTGCGTTGCACTTACTTGAGCTGTGAGCAGCGACGGTTGTGGGCACTGACGAGTGAAGCTCCTGACGTTACTTGTCAGTGCCCACAGCCACTGCTGCTGCTCTCAGTAAGTGCAGAGGACGTCAGGTAAGAAGAACAACATGGGGAGGAGAAAATTGATTTGGCACAAGGGATGAGGGGGGATGATTTGACACAGGTGGGATAAAGTGGCACAGGGGGATAAAGTGGGAATGAAAAAGCACAAGGGGGAAAAAGGACACAGGGGGTGGTAAAGAGGGGGTTGATGAATTTGTACAGAGGGTAATAAAGGGGAATGATGAAATGGCACAGGAGGGATCAAGAGGAAATAATGTGTCACAGGGGGTAAAGGGGTGATTTGGCACAAAGCACAGGGGGGAATGAAGTGGAACATGGTATAAAGGGGGGATGAGTTGGTACAGGGGATTGATAAGGAATGATTAAACGACACTGAAAGAGTCTACTGTAATATTGCTTTTTTATCATGTTTTATAGGTAATTGCACTCTGGAGTGAGTAAAGTACAGTATTTCATTTTTTAGTAAAGTAAAGATTTTTGAGCCTTTTTTCCCAATAGGGGACATATTCCCCGTGAGTGTCTGCTATTGGGAGATTCTACTATAATGGTATTATCTACATTATATAAAAAGTTTTTGTTAACGACAGGTACACGTTAAACGTCTTGATACTGGTTTAGAAAAAACATTTCTTTGGAAAAGTACAATTTCAAAACCGCCTCCAATCTAATACTGATGGCCTATCCAGAGAATAGGCCATACATTTTGAAAACCTTGTAAACCTCCTTTAAGTCTGCATACAGTGACCAAGGCAATAGTTTCACTTTGTAAAACATGATAATGTGTTGTGTTTGATTATTAGCAGGACATATTCTGTTTAGTGTACCTGTAAAACATTCCTTAACTCCTTCCTGGGACATTTATGGCATATCTGCAAGATAAGCCAAAAATATCTCCTAGATGTGTGTCCAACCTATAGTACCTGCAATATTTTAATTAGAAGGACTCGCAGACCCCCTCTGGCCTGTTTGCGGCCACCAGAGATGCTAGTTAAAAACAGCCATCATAGGCAAGTTAGGCAAATTGCATAACTTTCCCACTTTGTCTGTTTCCAGCTTTCAGACCACCTCTGGTTGCTTCAAAGGGAGAAACGGAGCCCCTAATCCTTGGATAGGTGAGGGTTCCAGAGATGGGCCCTGCATCAAGGGAACATGTATGGTATATTCTGTGGATCCTATGCATATCTCCAAATACCCCTTATGCACATAATATATGTATCAGTATATATGTATCAGTATATTCCCTACTTTTTGGCAAAGACTGTTATATTTCTCAGGGCATGTGTACATTGGCATGATCCGCATTTGTGTGGAACGCTGTTCCACGGCTCTCCTTGAGTTTGGGGCATACCCTGAAGCTCCCATTGAATTCAAGGAGAGCTTAAGCCCAGTTTTCTATCTTAAACTGTAGTGGGGTTTTAAAGGTGATACTGTGTTGTTTTTAACCCATTAACGACTCAGGACGTAAATGTACGTCCTGGTGAGCTGGTACTTAAAGCACCAGGACATACATTTACATCCTAAGCATAACCGCGAGCATCGGAGCGATGCACGGATCATGTGCGGCAGGTCCCGGCTGCTGATCGCAGCCAGGGATCTGGCGGTAATGGCGGACATACAGGTCCTGGCATCTCCAGTATCGCGGTCACTAAAATGGATGATCGGATTGCCCGCATCGCTGCTGCGGCGATCCGATCATCCAGCACGGCAGACGGAGGTCCCCTCACCTGCCTTCGCTGCCTTCCCGGCGTCTTCTGCTCTGATCTGCCTTCCCGCAGACCAGAGCGATAACACTGATCAGTACTATGTCCTATACATAGCACTGAACAGTATTAGCAATCAAATGATTGCTATAAATAGTCCCCTATGGGGACTATTAAAGTGTAAAAATAAAAGAAAAAAAAAGATGTAAAAAAATTTGAAACCCTCCCTCCTCCAATAGAAACATAAATTGTCCCATTTTTCCCTATTTCCCCCCCAAAAAGTGTGAAAAAAATAAATGCTGCGGCGATCCGATCATCCAAGACGGCAGACGGAGGTCCCCTCACCTGCCTCCGCTGCCTTCCCGGCGTCTTCTGCTCTGATCTGCATTCCTGCAGACAAGAGCAGAAGATGACCGAAAACACTGATCAGTGCTATGTCCTATACATAGCACTGAACAGTATTAGCAATCGAATGATTGCTATAAATAGTCCCCTATGAGGACTATTAAAGAGTAAAAATTAAATTTAAAAAATGAAGTAAAGAAAATTTGAAAAACTCCCTCCCCCAATAAAAACGTAAATTTTCCATTTTCCCTATTTCACCCCCAAAAAGTGTTAAACAAATAAATGCTGCAGCATTTTGATCATCCAAGACGGCAGACGGAAGTCCCCTCACCTGCCTCCGCTGCCTTCCCGCAGGCCAGAGGAGAAGATTACCGATAACACTGATCAGTGCTATGTCCTATACATAGCACTGAACAGTATTAGCAATCAAATGATTGCTATAAATAGTCCCCTATGGGGACTATTAAAGTGTAAAAATTAAAGTAAAGTAAAAAAATTTGAAAAAACCCCTCCCCCAATAAAAACGAAAATTGTCCCGTTTTCCCTATTTCACCCCCAAAAAGCGTTAAAAAATATCTGAACTATTAAAATAAAATGTTAATGATACTGTACAGTGAACTGCGTGAACGTAAAAAAAAATCCAAAATAGCTGCTTTTTTTTATAACATTTTATTCCATAAAAAGTTAATTAAAAAATGGATTAAAAGTTTTATATAAGCAAATATGTTATCAATAAAAAGTACAGATCACGGCACAAAAAATGAGCCCTCATACGCTGCTTATACGAAAAAAATTTAAAAGTTATAGGTCTTCAAAATAAGGGGATTTTAAACATACTAATTTGGTTTAAAAGTTCGCGTTTTTTTTTTTTAGCGAAACAGTAATAGAAAAGAATGATATCATGGGTATCATTTCAATTGCATTGACCCAAAGAATAAAGAACAAATGTCATTTTTACCGTGAAGTGTACAACGTGAAAATGAAACCTTCCAAAATTAGCAAAATTGCGGTTTTCTTTTTAATTTCTTTTTAATAGTATTTTTTTTTTGTTGCGCAATACATTTCATGGTAAAATGAGTGATGGCATTACAACGGACAACTGGTCGTGCAAAAAATAAGTCCTCATACTAGTCTGTGGATGAAAATATAAAAGAGTTATGATTTTTTGAAGGCGAGGAGGAAAAAACGAAAATGTAAAAATGGAATTGTCTGAGTCCTTAAGGCCCAAATGGGCTGAGTCCTTAAGGGGTTAAAGGAGTACTCCGGCATCTTATTCCCTACCCAGCTGTGACGCCCCCTTCCATAGGCTTGCATTGAAGGGGGTACAGCGTGACGTCAAACGGAGGCGGAGCCGTGATGTCACAATACTCCGGCCCCGTGATCGGCAGTCATCAGACCCGTAGCGAACATGCACCGGGGGCTGATGATAACGGGGTGCTACATGAAAGATCACGGTGGTCCCCAGCGGCGGGACCCTCACGATCAGACATCTTATCCCCTATCCTTTGGATAGGGGATAACATGTCTTAGCGCCAGAGTACCCCTTTAATGCAGAACAAAAATAATTAAAAATATCCCTGAAAAAAAAATCTAATACATAATTAAATCTAATTAATGATTAAAGGTTTTGGGGGATTTTGCATTGATGGTCATGGTGGACTCTCACTAAGTAGTTGAAGGATGGGGGAGCAATTCTCATTGTACTTCTGCTGCATTTATTTATTGTCTCCTACTTTCATAGTGCCATAATTTTATGCAGCACTGTATGCTGCAAAGTCAGAAGGCTTTCAAAAATAGAAGTTCTCAAAAACACGAAACAACATCAATTCTTCTAGGTATGCATGCACAGTTTTTGAAGGAACTCAGCAGGGAGATTGTTTCAATCATCTTGGAGAAGTAAACACGCATCTTCTGTGCATGAAGGCTTGCTCATATCCTTCTGTCTCCTTATGTTATCCCAGACAGAGGAAAGTGATAGATCAGTTAATAGTGATAACAGGAATGAAAATATGGATAAAAACAGAAACCTGCAGGTCCAGCAAAGAATTATTATTATTATTTTTTTATTTTTTGCAATAACAGTACAATTACCTTTCACAACTAGTGATATAACAAATATGCTAGGCAAAATATTCAAAGTAGAGGTAGGGGTAAGAGTCATCACAACAGAATCCTTTTTCATTTATTCTTTAAAAAGATATTTAGTAGAAAGATACAAGAACATGAGCTTCAATAAGGCCAATTTTCCCCAACTAAAAGAAGACCCTAATGGCATGTATTGGAATTTTTCCCTTAGAAATTAAAGTATGCACAAACTTTTTTAAAACATCCTAAATAGATCTTGTGACCCAGACATAACCTATGAGAATAAAGATGTTAGAAAAAGAAGAAAAACAATGTGGTTAACTCAAAATGGTATGGTTGTGATAAATGATAAAAATAAAGCATTTAAACAGAGCTGAATAGCTCAGAATCAGCCAGGTGGTACATAGCTAGCTCAGTATGCATAGGTGTGGTCAACAGTGGGGACATGCACTAAAGAATTATGAAGAAGATATCAGTAAGGTCAGGCAGAGTCAGGTAACAGACTTGGTTCAAGTACACAGAAAGACAGTAAATAAGAACTTCAGCAGATGTCCTAGCTTTAAGTCAAACTACACTATTGCTTAGGCACCACAGGAAAGGAGAAGTGCTGTTATAGAGGTAGTGCCTGGCAGGAATTGAAGAAGGACATAAATCAGGGATGTGCACAGATCCTTAAAAAACAGCCTATGCATGCATGTGACCCTTATGAAGTGCGACAGAAACTGTTGCCACCTGCGACATAACAGAGGGGGATGTCTGGAGTCTGCAGCAGGTGGGAGGAGCAGATAGTGCTGCTCAGCCAAGATAAGCATCAGGACATGCCACACATTGGTGTCTGCCACCAGTGTTCTATTATTATTATTTTTATTTGCTTTTGTTTAGTAATATTAAAATTAGGTTTGTACAATGTAACGATAAGTTATCTCAACTTCCAGGAGTGCAGTACAATATCTTAAAGGGGTTCTCCGGTGCTTAGACATCTTGTCCCCTATCCAACGGATAGGGGATAAGATGTCTGATCTCGGGAGTCCCGCCGCTGGGGACCCCCGTGATCTTGCACGCGGCACCCCGTTTGTATTCAGTCCCCGGAGCGTGTTCGCTCCAGGTCTGATTACCGGCGACCACAGGGCCGGCGGTGTGTGATGTCACGCCTCCACCCCCATGTGACATCACGCTCCGACCCTCAAAGCAAGCCTACAGGAGGGGGCATGATAGCAGTCACGCCCCCTCCCATTGGCTTGCATTGAGAGGGCGGAGCGTGATGTCACACGGGGGCGGGGGCGTGACATCACACTCCGCCAGCCCTGTGGACTCCCGCGATCAGGCATCTTATCCCCTATCCTTTGGATAGGGGATAATATGTCTAAGCACCGGAGAACCCCTTTAATGCACCAGGGATTAAGATGACACTGGCTATATCTGTAACTATGTCACTTAATGTTGAGATCAGGGCTCTGTGTGGGTGATATGATCACTTCCAGGAGTCCTTGTTCTTCTTTAAGCTGAAGCTATTTCTTAATAGCATAAACTCTATGCTTGTGGTCATCCTGCTGTAGAATAAATTTGAAGCCAATTAAACACCTCCCTCCTTGCATATGGGATAAATATCTGTCCATATTTTTCAGCATTAAGAATACCAATAAACCTGACCAAATAACCCACTCAATTTACTAAAATATAGCCCCAAACTTGGGGGGAACTTCCACCATGCTTCACTGTTGCCAGTAAACACTAAATAGTGTAACACTCTCCAGCCCTTTGACAAACAAACTGCTTTCTGTTATAACCAAATATTGTAAATACTTAGCCATCAGTCTGGAATACCTGCTATTTTTCTCCACCATAGTTCCTATGCTTTGGGGCATAATTGAGTTGCTTAGCCTTGTTTCCACGTTAATGGTATAGCTTTTTGGCTGAAATTCTTTAATGAAGACCACTTCTGGCCAGACTTCTCCCAAGAGCTGATGGGTGTAGCAGGGTCCTACTGGTTTCAGCCAGTTCTGAGCTGCTTACACTGCTGGACATAATCTGATTTGAAAGGGAAGTAAGCATGACTTAAAGGGAAGTTTCCTTGGCAGGTCACTGCATCTACAGTCCTAAACAGTGCCTATTTCTTTGAGCTTTTTCAAAAGAGCTTAAACAGCACACCTTACAACCATAGTGTGCTTAAAAATCTTAGCTTAAGAAAGACCTTGCTGATGCACAGCAACTACCTTTGACTTGTTGCTGTGTTTGATTTTTTATATGCCACTGACTGACAATCTCACCCTAGTTTGGCTGCTCCTCATCCTGTTTTATGCCTCCTACACAGTTTTTCTGTTTCGCCTAAGCACTTATTTTTGCAATTTTTGTGGGTGTTCACAGAAAGTACAAAGCAGCCTTACCTAAGCAACATTCAGTTTTCACTTTGCAGTAGTCATGAACTTATAAAATCTGACAAAAGTTTTCTTCGGTCCCGGCAGTGCAGCAGGCCCCCGTCTGCCGGGGATCACACACAGCACCCCGCGATCGCACTGCGGGGTGCTGCAGGGTGGACAGAGGGAGCTCCCTTCCTCTGTCAAAACACTTACAGCCTGTGGTTACTTCCGACCACGGCTGTAAGGGTTAAACTGCTGGGACCGAAGTTTTGCTCCTGCTCTGGACAGTTCCTGACAAAGGTGTCAGCAGAGAGCACTGTGGTCAGACAGAAAAGAAATTCAAAAGAAAATAACTTCCAATTGATAACTCTGTTTCACTTTATGGCACCAGTTGATTATAAAAACAAAAAAAAAGTTTTCCACCGGAGCACCCCTTTAAACCTACATATGATGATCATTATGACCTGTTTGGCATAATAGGTTAATAATGCATCTCACTATAATTCTACAAAACCACTGACTTCTTACCTAGAAGACTTGATCCTGTTTTGAAGGCAAAGGGTGGTCACAATAAATGTTTTTATGATTTAAATATGTTTTTTTATATATTTATATATATATATATTTTTTTTTTTATGCTGTAAAGCTTTGAGAAGACCACCCAAAATTGCATTGAAGAGCTGTCTTTTATGGGTGTGGTCTTCTCAAAGAAAATGACCACTATGCAAAATGTATGGTAGACTGAAAATCTGTCACACAAAATCTGTTCTGGATAAAGGGTGGGTTTTGTCAGAGATTCACTGCATTGACACTATTTTTAAACTCATTCTTAGCAGTATTTTTTCACATCTGCCTAAAACTTTTGCACAGTACTGTATGTTCAAGATATTGTAGTTTGCTTGTTGTATTTGCTTTTTTTTCCATCTATGCTTCTATGACATTATATTGAAGCACACATCATATTATATTAAGGCTCTCTGACATTATGTGACTTTTCATAACTACCAGCT
Organism: Hyla sarda; assembly: GCF_029499605.1. Lineage (NCBI taxonomy): Eukaryota > Metazoa > Chordata > Amphibia > Anura > Hylidae > Hyla > Hyla sarda. Next base: position 206,079,643 of record NC_079191.1, on the reverse strand, counting down.
TGTCTGCATTCAGTTCATGACATTCTCCTTTGCTAACATGATTTAACTACCGAATAGGCAAATACTTGGCATATGATCTGAATGCTCCTTTCATAAAACAATCAGTCAGTGTGAGCCCTCTACATGACCTACTTAACATATCGCTACCATCAATTAGTATAATCTCTATGACAAGATAAGGACAATATAACATAACCTGAAGTTCTAATTTTAGAAAGCCCTAAAATTGACTGTTTAACTGCATAATAAGTATATAGTATAAACTGTTTGTTAGTTGTATATACTATGGCCCTCATTTATTATTCTGTTTTGTCTGGTTTTTTTGGCGCATCTTTGTCTGCGACATGTCGCAGACATCGTGCGCCAGTCTGCGACACCATGCAACATTTTTTCCCGACGGACCCGATGTGGATTCTCCCAAACCCGAAAAAGGGGCGTAACCCGACATTTCTGAGCTTTCCCACGTATTTATAAAGATTTCCAACCCGAATTTGTTGAATTGTTGTGGATTTTTTCCCGACAACTCAGAAAAGTTGGAAACCAAAACCCACGTGTGACAAACAGGATGCAACATAATAATAAATACCAGGGGAAAAAGCAGTCGGGTAAGAAAGCAATATAGACTTACAACCCGATTTTCTAAGTAAATGAGGGCCTATGTGAATTGTTGTCAAAAACAATAAAAAAAATCAAGGTAAATAACTAATATTTACATATTAATATTGTCACATATGGGTAGGGAACAGTGAAGCTTTAACTCACCCAGAGCCACTGTCCCTACCTAATGCCTATCTACCCTAAGTGACGGAACAACATCCACAATGACAAACCCTCTTGCATGCAGCACTCCCTTTATGTCATGGAACATCTACTCCCAGCAATTTGCCAAAATCCTGATCATCCAGTAACTTTATATTCATCCATTTATTTGCATATGCTGTTCATTTGCTGATGATCTTTTGCTTTTTTTGCCTTCATCTCAGATTTCCCTCATAGTTCTTTCCCCGTAATAATGGCCTTTATAAAAAATGTATATATCATATATTTTAGCAGTTACAATGTCAATCTATCCAAAAATAAGGCATTGAATGTCATCGTTCACTGTTGGACAAATTCAAGATAATTGTCTATTCTCCTGGAAATCCAAAACCTTTAACTATCGGGGCATACATATCCCCTCTCAACTAGCCGATATCTACATGGGTAATCCCCCCTTTACACTTTTGGCTAGATAGGAGCATAAAGATTTTTCTTGGCTGGGGGGAATCAACACATTGAAAATTAATATACTCCCATGACAGCTTTATCTTTTTGAAACTATTTATAACCATCTCCCAAGAATATATTTTCATAAGATCTCTACGCTCTTCTTTAGCATTGTGTGGGTAAGCAAACACCCCAGAATTGTGCATCATATTTTGATATGTTGAAAAGCAACTGGTGGTCTATTTCTACTGGATTGTCTCTCCTATTACTTCTCCTTAGTTCTGATATGTGTCCTTTATTGCTTTCACCACAAGAGAAATACATCTCTTCGTAAACCTTCAGAGGCACTTCTCCCAGCTCAAACCTCCATTGTTTCTTTTGGTTGGCCAACACATACTTGACTAAATCTAATATACTTTTTCTAGATTATGGATAATTATGGATAATAATGATCCTCTGCTGCTTGGTAAAATTTCTCTCTTCTTGGTTTTCATCATAACTCAGGTAATTTCCCCTTTTCTGACCCTGAAATATTTGAAATATGTTTTAGCTATTAATGCTAATATTAATCCTTCCCCCTTACATTTACTTTCATACAATCATGTATGTTTAAACATTTGTGCAACACCAACAAGACATGTCTGCACCTTCACTGTACATTTTTACCACTTAAGGCCCTATGTGTATCCACAGTGCAAGCCATTTAACCAGTTACTGTTATAAATGGTTTGTTTGTGCATTCCTATTAAAAATGCTCACTTCTCTTAGCTAGCCGGTAGAGGGTACAGGGTTCTTTCTTTGTTAATGAGTGGTGCAAATCTTTGGATTTGTGTCATAAAACATCTCCTGTTAGTTCCAGAATATAAATGATAAAATCATGACCATTTGGTAAAGAGTTCCTGCTCACCTTTCTATATTGTAGTCATCTGTATCTGATAGCTGCTGGCTCTGTGGAGGCATGAGAGGTACTATGTTACACATTTTGGTGGGTATGCCCTTTGTTGCAAACTTTCTGATCCAATATAATAGAGATAATCCATACAATTAATACTGTATTAGCTCCACTTCTGTTGATAATATTTTCCCCCTTTCTTCAGTCTTGTTTTTGCTCTCGTTGCTCTCTGAGTATTTCTGGTCTGCGAAGAAAAGTGAATTCCTTTTCCTTCCACATTCTTTCTGTTAGTTTAAAGTGGATTCTTTCTCTATTTTCCTGTTTCTGGGCTTTGTTGTTATTTAGTACTTACTAAATTGTGGATTGCTAGAGATCATTTGCCACATTTATTGTATGGCATAACATTGCACCCCATTTTTGCCTTTTACATTTTGGTATGCCCTGCCTTTAATCTTTAGTGATTTGGATTGCATTCTGCAGTTTTTTTAAATCAGGAAATGATTACTAAAAATCTTATTCTGTGGGAAGAAATCATGGCCCAGTATTGAATACATTATATGAATGATAACAATGGCTTCCAACAACCCCCATTAAGATACTCCTCCATTAAGATACCCACACTTTCTGCAACCCCTTGCCTTTCCATATTCATCTATGGTAAGCAACAGTAATCTGATCTATCAGTGAAGCTGAAAACTTATATCTTCCTGCACCATATATATTTTATTAGTGAATTCAGAATGACTGATCAGTATAAGTGGGCTAGAATCACCCCTGTAGACTTCCTTATTAGAGATGAGCGGAGCGAATTGAATCGGACGAATCTGAATTCATTCCGAATTTCATGAAAAATTTGATTCAGACCGAATCTGAATTTCCACTCGATTCGAAATTTGAAATTTTAGCAGTAAAAAAATTTATTTAATGACATTTTTATTTTCTATAACAAAGTTTTAATTAATTTTTAAACAGGGACCAATTTATGTGGGTGGGCAGGGATCTAAAAATGTAGCTGACAATAATAAAAATGTAGAAAGGGGCCATTTAAATGTAAAAATAATGTTCAAGTGGTTTAACCTTAATTGGCTATGGTTTTATTATACAATTAAGGTCTTTGCCTCTTATTTTCTGTTCTTCATTCATCTGTCTGCTGTATGAGCTAAAAAAATTAATAATATATATACATACATGATATGTATATATATATATATATACATACTAGCTGAGTACCCGGCATTGCCTGGTTTTTCCTTCCTAATCCTAATGGAGGAAAAGCAACAGAGGAGGAAGCTTTTTTCTTGATATCACACGGTATCTTTAATTTCTGATAGGAGACCCCTGTAAATTTAGGGATTTTTGGTAAATTAAGGCACATCTAAATGCCCAAAAAAATAAATTAAATGGGGCTAAAAAAATTAAGTGAAAATATATATAATTCGCTCCTGATAATTAGTCCCTGTAGTACCTGCATTAACAGACAGATCTATCTATTAATGCAGGCACTATTGCTTCCAGCATGGAGCAGAGTGTGCTCCATGTTGGGAGCAGTAGTACCTGTAGTAAAGGAAAGATCACAGCGGGTGTCACTCCTGACACACTGCGATCATCCTGTATAATGTATAGATGCGGGGCACGGCCGCTCTTCTCTAATCCCCTGCACTGCCGTGTATACACCAATTATTCATATTTCCCACAGAGAGTTGTGATTGGCTGGAACCATCTGGCCAATCACAGCTCTCTGCGGGAAATATGAATCTGTGATGTATAGAACTTCATATCGCAGAACATAGTGCAGGATCGCGCAGAAGAGCGGCCAGCCGCCCGCTTCTATATATTATACAGGTGGATCGCAACGGGTGTCAGAAGTGACACCCTGGGCAATCTGTCTATTAGTGCAGGTACTACTACTCCCATCATGGAACAGTCTGTTCCATGCTGGGAGTAGTAGTACTACCCCAAAAAAAAAAAAAAAGGAAAAAAAGTTAAAAACACACACTTTATTATTATATGGATTCACCCTGAATTTATTTGTATCAAATCACATTTTTTTTTTTTTAATTAGGCGAACCAGCCGAATCAAATTTAAAAAAAAAAATTCCCATCTCTAATCCTTATCTACTTTTCACACCCCTTCGCCTTAAAAAACAAACATTTTCTAGCTTTTACAGCCATCATTACTTAGCTACTCACTGTCTCTGTGCTCGGTGGAGAGGGGGGCATTCTCCAGCGGCACAATGTCATCTGAGGCCGAGCTGGTGATCGCTTACACCCTCACTCATCTCTGCAGCTTTCTGTCTGTGGAGCTAGCAGAGATGAGGCAGCCTATTGCCATGCTGCTGACACAGAAATCACAATGATGGGTTTACACAAAGAAGCAATAATGTCTAAATTTTTCATAAATATGTCAAAATCATGCTGAATATATTGCAGAGTTTTGAGCAATTTTTGTACTTACAGCAAGGAATGCAAGGAAGATTTTGATCATAGTGTGCTGTTGGCTTGTAAACAGAAATGCTGCTAATGCTGTTTTCGCTATGAAGCCCTGTGCAAACCTGTCTATGGCCAGACCGCACTTCCTGAGTTTGGTCTCCTGCCAGTCCAGCAGGAGACCAAATTTTGTGCTTTTGAGCAGACGAAATGCAGTATGGGAGAGCCCTAGTGGCCAGATATATAAGGCCAAGAAAGTGGCATAAAATATATATATATTTTTTTACAGGGAGTAAAATACAAATCTTATTTCTTTTACCTGCTCTATCATATGGCAAAACATTTTTTTTAATGACAATGTCCATTTAAAGGTACTATACGGGTAAAAACGGGTTTCCAAAAAAATGTAAACTGGAATCTGAATGGTTGCTATAACATTTTCCTTGGAACCAATTTTTTTTTACTTCCCTTCAATAATAAATAAAAGTGACATGGTCTGCTTCATTTCAAAGCAAACCTGTCATGTTGAACAGGCAGTATGGTCTGTGGTGAGCGTGTCATACAGAAGTGCATAGTTATGCTTTCCAATTAGCATTTTATTATTATTATTAATAAAGTATTATTATAATGAGGATGAAGATGATGAGGATGATAATAATGAGTGATTTGCTGAATGCTGTACCATAATAGCATGCCTTTAGTGGGTAGTTATTGGTGTTCACATTTTTGTATTGTTTTTTTTTATACAGTAAAATATTATAAAATAAGCACATTAAATATGGGTCCCTAAATGTGAAGAACATGTGGTAAGGTTTGCATCTGCTTAGCCTGATTCTGTCAGTGTAGTATGTTATTTTGCTGGCTCACTGTATCCAATTTAGAGGGGAACTCCGGTGGAAACAAGTGGAAAACAAATGTTTTTAAATCAACTGGTGCCAGAAAGTTATACAGATTTGTAAATTACTTCTATTTCAAAATCTGAAGCCTTCCAGTACTTACCAGCTGCTGTATACTACTGAGAACTGTGAAGTTCTTTCCAGTCTGACAACAGTGCTCTCTGCTGACACCTCTGTCCGTGTCAGGAACTGTGCAGATTAGAAGCACATTTCCATAGAAAACCTCTCCTGCTCTGGACAGTTCTTGACACGGACTGAGGTGTCAGCAGAAAGCACTGTTGTCAGACTGGAAAGAACTTCATAAATATCTCTGTTGTATATCTGTAGTATACAGCAGCTGATAAGTACTGGAAGGGTTAAGATTTTTTAAATAGAAGTAATGTACAAATCTGTTTAACTTTCTGGCACCAGTTGATTTGAAAAAATTTTTTTACACCAGAGTTTCCCTTTAAGAATACTAAACCCTGTATGTGGGTATAACACCAGATATTCAGTTTGTTATCTGTCCCTGTATGATTTTAAAGGGGTACTTCTGTGGAATATTTTACTTTTAAATCAACTGGTGCCAGAAAGTTAAAAAGATTTGTAAATTACTTCTATTAAAAAATCTTTACACTTCCAGTACTTATTAGCAGCTGTATACTACAGAGGAAATTCTTTTCTTTTTGAATTTCTTTTTTGTCTTGACCACAGTAATCTCTTCTGACACCTGATGCCCATTTCAGGAACTGTCCAGAGCAGGAGAAAATCCCTATAGCAAACCTTTGCTGTTCTGGATAGTTCCTGACACGAACAGAGGTGTCAGCAGAGAGCACTGTGGACAAGACAAAAAAGAAATTCAAAAATAAAATAATTTCCTCTGTAGATGACAGCTTCTAAAAAGTACTGGAAGGGTAAAGATTTTTTAATAGAAGTCATTTACAAATCTGTTTAACTTTCTGGCACCAGTTGATTAAAAAAAAAATTTCCACCGGAGTACCCCTTTAATATACAATGCAGAGAAGCTTTCTCACACTAAAATCTGTTGGGGAAAAAAAATATTTTTAATGGCCAACTTCCAAAGTAACCCAAATATTTTGACAAAGCCATGAAAGGAATAATTAACCCCTTAAGGACGCAGGGTTTTTCAGTTTTTGCACTTTCGTTTTTTCCTCCTCACCTTTTAAAAATCATAACCCTTTCAATTTTCCACCTAAAAATCCATATTATGGCTTATTTTTTTGCGTCACCAATTCTACTTTGCAGTGACATTAGTCATTTTACCCAAAAATTCACAGCAAAATGGAAAAAAAATCATTGTCCGACAAAATCGAAGAAAAAACGCCATTTTGAACATTTTGGGGGCTTCCGTTTCTACTCCTTATCATTATTCTGTAGGTCCATATGGTTAAAATGATACCCTACTTATATAGGTTTGATACCCTACTTACATAGGTTTACTTCTGGAAAAAATCATAACTACATGCATGAAAATGTATACGTTTAAAAATGTCATCTATAACTTTTTTATTTTTCCACGTACAGGGTGGTATGAGGACTAATTTTTTGCGCCGTGATCGGAAGTTTTTATCGGTACCATTTTTGTTTTGATCGGACTTTTTGATCCCTTTTTATTCATTTTTTTTATGGTATAAAAAGTGACCAAAAATAAGCTTTTTTGGACTTTGGAATTTTTTTGCGCGTACGCCATTGACCATACGGTTTAATTAATGATATATTTTTATAGTTCGGAAATTTACACACGTGGCGATACCACATATGTTTATTTTTATTTTTATTTACACTATTTTATTTTTTTTATGGGAAAAGGGGGGTGATTCAAACTTTTATGAGGGAAGGGGTTAAATTACCTTTATTACATTTTTTACTTTTCTTTCTTCAGTGTTATAGGTCCCATAGGGACCTATAACACTGCACACACTGATCTCTCATGTATTAACACGCCTGTGATCAGTGTTATCGGCGCTTGACTGCTCCTGCCTGGATCTTAGGCACGGAGCAGTTATTCGTCGATCGGACACCGAGGAGGCAGGTAAGGGCCCTCCTGGTGTCCTGTAAGCTGTTCGGGACGCCGCAAATTCACTGCGGCAGTTCCGAACAGCCCGACTGAGCAGCCGGGTTACTTTCACTTTCACTTAAGACGCGGCGGTCAGCTTTGATCGCCGCGACCGGTGATGCCCTGTATTAGCCGCGGGTCCCGGCCGTTGACTGACCCGATATGTCGCGGGGTCACTGCGTGAACCTGCGGCATATCGCGGTAGCTGGCGGAGGACTTTTTTTTTTATATATATCAACTGGCTCCAGAAAGTTAAACAGATTTGTAAATTACTTCTACAAAAAAAAAATCTTAATCCTTCCAATAATTATCAGCTGCTGAAGTTGAGTTGTTCTTTTCTGTCTGGCAACAGTGCTCTCTGCCGACATCTCTGCTTGTCTCGGGAACTGCACAGAGTCGAAGCGGTCTGCCATGGGGATTTGCTTCTACTCTGGACAGTTCCCGAGACAGGTGTCATCAGAGAGTACTTAGACAGAAAAGAACAACTCAACTTCAGCAGCTCATAAGTACTGAAAGCATTAATATTTTTAATAGACGTAATTTACAAATCTGTTTATTTTTCTGGAGCCGGTTGATATATGAAAGAAATGTTTTCCTGGATAACCCCTTTAATGTTCATTTAGTAGTGAAGGCTTCACCCTGACAAGATGGGTTTTGTGTTAACAATAGCTATTTGTGCAACTCTTTCTTTCCTGATTATAATCCCATATTGTGTGGAAGGTTTGTTCAAAATTTCAACATGTGATATAGAATATACAAAAAAAAGGAAGAGTATGTTACCTAAAATATATATATATATATATATATATATATATATATATACACATATATGACATATTTAACATAACAACATATTTTTGAAAAGACATAAGTATAAATTCTTTCCATAGGTATACACTTTTAAGATTGAAAACCATTATAATATGTAACCATTTATATTCATTCATTAGCCTTTTGTTATCTAGGTTATAGAAGCTTTGTCTGTGGTTGTTATTCACAATGCTCAGCCCATGTGGTGACCACCTGGGAAACATAAAACAAAAATTTTTTATATTTACAACAAAATTGAATTTGGTAATAGTTATAGACATTTTTTCCACTGGAAAAAGAAAGCAATGGTGATTGCATACAAATCTTTTTAATTATTTTTCATTTTATAGACAGTGGAAATTAATATGGTTTTGGTTAACCATTTTGTATACATTTAAAAGGTGCCATTCCATTAAAAAATAAATTAAAAAAAACAACAAAAAATAACAACATAGTCCTGGAAAATAGTTTTCCACATGATGGCATCAGATCTACTATTTCAAATAATGTTCTGTTAAAGGGGTACTTCTGTGGAAATGTTTTTATTTATTTATTTTTTATTAACTGGTGCCAGAAAGTTAAACAGATTTGGAAATTACTTCTGTTAAAAAATCTTAATCCTTCCAGTACTTATCAGCTGCTGTTTATTCCACAGGAAGTTCTTTTCTTTTTTTATTTCTTTCTTGTCTGACCACAGTTCTCTCTGCTGACACCTCTGTCCATGTCAGGAACTGTCCAGAGCAGGAGCAAATCCCCATAGCAAACCTATCCTGCTCTGGACAGTTCCTGACATGGACAGAGGTTTCAGCAGAAAGAACTGTGGTCAGACAGAAAAGAACTTCCTGTGGAGCATACAGAAGCTGATAACTACTGGAAAGGTTAAGTTTTTTTTTAATAGAAGTAATTTACAAATCTGTTTAACTTTTTGGCACCAGTTCATTTAAAAAAAAAATGCTTTCCACCGTAGTACCCCTTTAAGGGCTATTGAACAAATCATTCTTAATGCTTGATTTCAGGTAGCTGAATTTGGTAATATATGGTTTTGCCCACATGCGGCAGTCACAGTACAAAATGAGCTCAGCAACACAACTTTTCTCCAGCAAGAGGGAAAGAAATAACAGGCTGTTTTCCCATTTGCCTTGAAAGTGAGCCATATGGGCACAATCATCTAAACTGATTTTCTAGTTGCGGGACAACATCTTTAAAGTAAATATGTCACCTACATGTTGTGTTTTTTTTATTTTTATTTTTTTACCAATTACAGCCAGATATTAAAGCATGTTCTTTATTTCTAATCTATTTCTATTTTATGATTGTAATTTTTATTATTTAATGTTTGCATCTTATAATGGGGGGCAGCCAATTATGACTGAGTTGCATTGAGAGATATGATTTTATTGGAAGCCCCATAGACATAGGCAACAATAGTATAGAGCTGACCCATTGACATTGATCTCTACAGAATAGAATAAAATCTGCACGATTTCAAAATTATTTGAAAATTGTCAATTGGAGAATGGTTAAAAAACAAGACAAAACAAAACAAAAACAAAAAAACATCCCATACTGTATGTTTCACACAAACTTGATTTAAACAATAGCTAATTTTCTGATGACATATGCCCTTTTTTGGCTCCATGTTTTCTGTTGCCATAGCACCACAGTTGATTCTGCTCTGTGTTTCTGACCACATATTGAAGCCTTTTTCGCCTCCTGTGTAAAGGAGCGGCTGTAGAAGTATCTCCCACTTCTAGCACTGTTAAATGGTTTCACTGTGAGGCATAAGGCCTACACGCAATTCTGTATATATTTATTCTTATACTTGGCATCACTAATGACAGAAGTGGAAGCTGATTCACCAGCAGGGCCACTATCAGCACCCTCTGCATGCAGGGTGCCCATTCAGGCTGTCCTGCTAGATAACTAGTAAAATATGGTATATTAGCTTCATTCCCTTTCTCTCTCTAGCAGCCAGCTTTGTTCCCGGTTGTGACTGTATGTTTCATTTTAAGCTGAAGCATGCGATAAACTCTCTCCGACTCTCACCTCTTTTGCAAGGTCAGTGAGATGAAAACTCTGTCATAAGTCACTGGAGGGAGATAGCCCTGCCAGTGCCAATAGTGATGGCTGTGTAATGTTTTATACTTTCCCCGTTCCTCCTGTAAATTAAGGCAAAGTCTCTCTGCCATACATCACAGGTGGAACTTGGGGAAAGCTCTGCCGCCAGACTCGGCATAGCTCAACTGTGTTGTGTAACGTAGCCAAGCTAAAACAGTTTTGTCAGGATTTTCTGTAAATAGCAGAGTTTAGATGAACATCAGAGAAGGTGAAAATAGAAGGGAGCTTTTTAAATAGCTCAACCTTAGCTCGAAAAGAAACATTGTTACTGCAGTTATAGTGTGCAGTCTACTAGGACAATACCTGTTACACTTCCTTGCAAATAGTCTATCATTACTTTTCGACTTTCCACATATAAAGATGATTAATTTATTATGTACAACAAAATTAAATAAATAAATATATATACAGTAAATAAAAATATGTTTTATCCCCTTAAGGACCAAGCCCATTTTGACCCTAAGGACCAGGCCAATTTTCATTTTTTGAATTTTTTTTCTCCTCCTCTTCCAACATCATATCGCTTTAAATTTTGCACCTACAGACCCATATAAGGGCTTGTTTTTGCGTTGTTGTACTTTGTAATGACATCAATGATTTCATAACAAATCTATGGTGAAAAATATATATATTTGTGGGTTGAAATTTTGGGGGTTTCTGTTTCTATGCAGTGTATTTTTCTGTAAAAATGTAGATCCATAGTTCTGTATAGTTATTCTGTAGATCCAAAGTTCCAAGAATATCCAGTTAACTACTTTAAAGAAAATATAACTACATGCACCAAAATTTGTATGCTCAACATTGTCCTCTTCTGACCCCTATAAATTTTTTTATTTTCCGCATACGGGGCTATATGAGGGCTTATTTTTGTGCGACGTGATCTGTAGTTTTTGTCGTTACCATTTTTATTGTCAGGGAATTTTTTGATTTTTTTTGGCATATGGAGTGACCAAAAATGCACAGTTTTGGACTTTGGTGTTTTTTTTACATGTATACCATTGACCATGCAGTTTACTTACCTTATATTTTAATAGTTTGGACATTTACGCACATGGCGGTACCCTATATGATTATGTTTATTTTTTATTACATTATTTTATTTTTAAAAAAATGGAAAAGGTGAGGGATTTAAACTTTTAGTAGGTTAATTCACACTTTTTTTAACACTTTTTTTTTGTCCCCATAGGGGGCTATAACATGCAATTTTGCGATTGCATACACTGTTCAATGCTGAGCTTTGGCTCAGCATTGATCAGTGTTATTGGTGCTCTGCTGCTCTAGAATGCAGAGCCTGGCCAGAGTTCAGAGCACTGATTGGATGGCAAGGAGGAAAGTAAGGCCATCCACTCAGCTGAACGGGATCCAGGATTTTGCCACGAATGTTCCGATCAGCTGCCCTGAGCTAACAGTCACCGTTAACCACACATTCTTAAGAACAGCAGACACCATTGAATAGATGTTAGTGTATAAAAGTAAACTACTTAGAGTACACTGTGATTAAAACAGCTCATTATAATGTTTTTCATTTCTGTAAAAGTAACCTATGATCACTTTGTGCTGCAAACAGGAAGATATCTATCAATCAGAGTTGGTAGGGTGGGAAGAAACTGTTGGGGACCACCCACCTGATGACTCATGGGTTTCCTCTAAAATGTGAGTTTTGACAGCCAAACATTGTATGTTTGCATTGAATTTTCTTTATGGTATAGCATAAAATGACAGTAACCAACCGCATTAGAATGTTCATACAATTCATCTGAATGCATCGTTCTGCCTGTTTCATGTTTGTGCACAATAGGGGAGATTCTCAAAGAATTTTTACGCCCCAAAAAATATTTTGCGCCAAAATTTGGGTGTGAAAAGCATCGACCACACTTTCAAAGAGCTTTGTGCCGCGGTTTACACTGTTCATGTCAGTTTTGTAAAAGGGGGTGTGTCTACATATATTCTCTGCTTTACATGATATTTTCAAAGGGGTGAGAGTCCAGTTTACATAAAAAATTTAACACCAGCTCTTTGATAGTGTAGAAATCACAGAAATGGTTGTAGTTTTATTTTTTTACTTTTTTTTTTCTTTGTTTTTCTTGGGAAAAGGTGTAACACCTAAATAGTTATATATATATGTAATAGTTATATATATATGTAATTGATCATAACTTGATTAGCTGATGGACTGTGTTGTCCTGGTCTCAGATCTACCTGATTGGCTAAGGGAGTGCAGCAACTCATTACACCCCGTCCCCCCCAGAATTTTTTTTTTTTTTTTGATGAAAATAAAGAGTTCTGGGCTTCAGAACTTAGTTCAACAGAGTCAGTCAGAGCTGCTGTCTTTCTTTTTTTGGTGACATGCTTGAAGGGACCTGGCTTTTTGGATAAGTTCATAATCTAAACCAGTCCTCTGTTTCTGCATTATTAGTGACAGAGCTGGCTTAGCTAATGAACTGAGTTAGACATCCATCCCCCATCATTCCCTGCCCTTTACCAACAAGAGGAAGGGCTTCTGCTTTTGTTGGAACAAAATATGATGTGAGGTTCGGGGACTGTGACATGAGGTCTTAAATCAGGCCTCCTGTGTATTATTCAGCATTACCATAAACCAATAGTTTTTATTAATTTACATTTGGGCAACAACCAAATAAAAAAAGTTTTAAGTATCACCTCAGCAGCTATTTATACATGACATATTTTGGTTCATTCACATTTTATGTTGCTATAATTACTGCTCTTTCTCCCTTACTAGAAGGGTAAGGCATCTCAGGACATTCATTCTTTGCCCAGGATCAGCCAACACACCCTTCCCCTTATCTACTGCTACCAATTGGCATTTTTTTTAAAGTGGTAAGTTGATCCAAGACCATCATGAGCTTCACTAACATGGCACAGGTAAGGCTAAGTTCACATTGCCAACAGGCGCCATTACGTGGAGCTCAGTCGGCAATTCCATCAATTTGAGCATAGAAAAAAATAGTATAAGCACTATTTATTTTCTCCCCTAAACTCCAGTAAACTACCGGATCTCTTACAGACCCCATTCAAGTCAATGGGATCTGTTGGGACTCGTTGATAACCTGGTGGAGTCCGTTTTTGCTCTGACCCATTTTTGGGGTTATTTGGCGCCAAAAAAGTTAACAGGATTCAGTGCAATGGAAATATGAACCTAACACTGATCACCAACTGGCAGGATAAGTGGAAAACACACAATGACAATTATACTCTGGCTCAAAAGTGTTTCTGAAATTTGATCTTTCCTTAACCTTAGGTCAACAAGGACATTTGTACATGCTGTCATCATCCTCCTAGACTACTGCAGCATTCTCCTTTATGGCCATCCCCCAACCAATCTTGCACCCCTCCAATCTATTTCTAAATAATAGAATAAATGGGCAGAAATAGTTGTGGACAGGCAAACCCCCATAACCAAAATTTTGATATTCTTCATTGATTACCCATAAAATCGTAAAATACAATTGTTTCCACCTAACATTCATTGTCAAAGTCACATTTAAAGGACTCCAGAAAAAGCCCCCAAAACAGGTGGAAAAAAATTGTACAAAAGATATTTTTTTTCTTTGGCTTCTGGTCCATTTTTTGTGTCCATCTTCTCCTTTTCTCACTTTGTGTGCTTCTTTTTCGGCTGTAAAAAAAAAGGGCCCAATAACTGAGACTCAGACAAAAATGCATCACAAAAAACAGCAAGCACCAACAAACACTATTCTCTCTAATGTAAGAGCACATAGCCACCCATTACATATATCACATACACTGTATGGACGTTTGCTACCAAAGGGCTTAAGAGCCTCCATATAAAATCTTTAAAGAGAACACTTTAGCTAAAACTGCTGTAAGATCTTATTCTGTATTATAAGATGTATTATGTATGAGATACTGATAATTTTGCACCTTAAAAAAGTATTCTGGTTTCAGTAAGGTTATTTTCTGTATAATGCAAAGTCACTAAGTAATTGTCATTAACACTAAACCTTTTGTTGTATAAATAATAAATCATTTTGTAAAGTTTCTCTCCAAGCCTGTAGCCAAATACCCTATCAAGATAATCTGCTTCATTTTGATTCCATCAATAACCAAGTGCAGCACAGTAAGCTGACATCAGCAATGGTCTTTCTATAAAGAATAAAACATATCCTTTTAAGAATGTAACCACATTTGATTCTAAATGGAAACTACTGACTACAGCTAATTTGAAGGTAAGAAAATAGTACTTTTCATTCTTAGTACTAATCTCTCTTCTTCTAATCATAAAGTCTCACATGAGCATAATACAGTATATTTTTGTATCCGAGCCCTGGTCCAAATGTGAATCTAAGAAATAAAGAATTATTATTATTATAACCAGAAATTACACAGGTCAGTGATCGGACCGGGGGTTGCCGTCATAATATAAAATAGGCTCTTTGTATGAAATAGGCTCTAATTTACTTTAGTCTGAATTTTGCATCAGAAAGGCATAATAGGAGTACAATAGAAACAAAAAATATATAGACAGATTTTCACCGCTACCTTGTTTTTGACTTCCCTAATTTTGGAAAATTCCGTTGCAAAATACTGACCAAAATTATACTGGCCTAACCCTGTTTCCAGGGCTATATTCTATTTGCACTAGTCTGACAGTTAAGGTGCAAGTTTTTTTCCTAAATGTAAAATGAAAAATAAAATGTACTTTTACATTTTACAATATATATTTTTATATAATTCGTAATGCAAGGCTCAAGGGGCCAATGCATGAAATTTTGCCTGCCCCCTCAGGCATAAACATTTGATAGGTTTTTGTCTGTTCCTTTAATGTTCCTTTAAGGTATTGTACAGTACATGAAAAAACACCCAGGTAACTCTTTGGACAAAATGAGCATATGTTCTAATATAATGATTTTAATGTTATCCCCTAAGTGGTGATTTACTACGTGAATTTGTGAGGTTTTCTGATGATCACTAGGTTTTTCTTTTGTCTACTTCAGCTACAGGTCTCTGGATGATATTTTATGCTTACATTATCAGTTCCTAAGCTTCAGGGAGACCGGCAGAAGTACATCAGCAGATGTACTACAATGGTGAGTACTCTGCTTTCAATTATCATATTAGGATACAATTACATTCAATTTAATAAAAAGTACAGATGTATGAGAAGGGTTGGAATGGTTTTGTATGATAAAATACAATGTTAATAGAAGATGACTGAAAACAGAAAATATGAAGGGAAATGAGGGGGAGGTGGCTTTATAGACATAGAAGAATGTACAGTAAAACTTGGTGGGTTAACACATCTAGTTAACATGCTACATCTCTGATTGTTATTCTACAACATCTGTACCACTTGTGTAAGTCTATGAAGCAGAGTTAACAGTCAGACTTGTGTTACCACATCCAGTTATTGCACAATGACTGACTATTAACTTTGCAGGGAGAATCCATAGAGACAGCCTTCTAGAGGCGTCTCCATTGTCCCGGTTCGGCTTTAAACAAAATTTTCTCAAATGCTACAGCATTTCAGAGTAAAGCTTAGTTATGACAATGTGCAAGTCTTTTCAGTTTCTTGCTTCCAAAGGTTTAGACAGACTTACTAAACCTCTTTTTTCCAACATTTAAAAAAAATTCCCGAATGACAGTCCTCTCCCTACACACAAAGCTGGAAATGACCTATCTATAATGCCAAACTGGAGGAGGCTGGGGAGACCAACTCCCAGACTTTTAACCAGTGCCATGGCTAGTTTAAATGGGTGCTGTCATTTGCAAAAAACTTTAATATAATGTAGATAATAAGATTATGGGGGGGGGGGGGGGGAGATTTTTCAAAACCTGTCCAGAGGAAAAGTTGCTGAGTTGCCCATAGCAACCAATCAGATCCCTTCTTTCAGAGGCCTCTTCAAAATTGAAAGAAGCGATCTGATTGGTTGCTATGGGCAACCTCTTGAGAGGTTTTGATAAATTTTCCCGTATATGTGTATTTGAGGTAAACATTGATTAAAATATTTGTACATTTTTGGGTGAAAACATGCTCCATACTACAGGTCCCTCCACTACACAGCAATATCTTGTCCCTGCCGCTATTGTCTGTGTGTCTCTGTGCCGATACAAAATTCAGGAAGTGTGGATGGAACAAGCAGGCCTCTGTGCAGGCTCCTGGCTTGTCCATCAGCCTGCTGTGTGAGCCGAGGACATGTCACTAAGAGTTTTTCATTAAATTCACTAACTTTGATCCACTGTGACACCTGGCACAACCTAGGCTATCGCTTCTGCTTTTATGGGTTAGAAGATTGTGTAAGTTATTTTTGTAGGTCAGTAAATTATTTCCGTAGCTTTGGCCAAGCACAGTAGCTTGGAAAACAATTTTTTCATCTGAACGAGAACACATTTTACTTTTCTGAGTAGAGTTGAGCAGTAGTGTTGCTCACGAATATTCGCAATTCGAATTTCGCGAATATAGCGCTATATATTCGTAATTACGAATATTCTTTTTTTTTTTTTTCACAGTACACATCACAGTGATCACCCCTCTCTGCTTCCAGCTTGTGTGGTGTAAGAAGGCTCTAATACTACTGTGTGAGACTGGCGTGCGCAAATTCGCATATGCGAAAATTAGCATATGCTAATTTTCGCATATGCGAATATTCGCGTATACTAATTTTGTATATGCTAATATTCACATATGTTAATTTTCGCATACGCGCATTTTCGCATATGCGAAAATAAAATGAAAATATAACGAATATGCGAATATTCGCGAATATATGACGAATATTCGTCCATATATTCACGAATATTCGCGAATTCGAATATGGCCTATGCCGCTCAACACTATTGAGCAGGACAGTTAGAGACTATAGACATAGAGGACCCTGCAAAGAGGTAACTATTTATGCTCTTCATTCTGTTGCCTAGGAGCTTATGGAAACATGATCTCATTTGATATGTTCATTTGGTGGTTGTACTTTATGGCATCCATTGTTGCTTTGCTCCTGTGCCTGGTGGTTACCTGGCCTGGCAGCAGTGGTGCTGTTGCTTGTGTTTATTGCCTCCTTTTTGTACACCCCCGCTGCTGTATGTCTAAGTCAATTCCCTGCATGTGAGTAATGAAAATAAAGAAGTTTGCAGTACTGGTGATTGGGATATCCTTTCTGTATCCTAAGGATTTACCAGATTACATGTCAGCACAACGCTACACTGCAGGATCAGGATACTATACCAGTGGAGGGAAGTGTTGAGAAGCACCTGAGTAGACCTGTGCCAGACCACATCTCGCCTGTGTTGTGCTTGTGTTTTTTGTACTTTGTGTTAATTTGTTTCATATTGTTACATCCATGCATTTATTATTACATTTTTCATATTTGAATGAATTATACATTTTATGTATATGACAAAAATATGTAGCTTCACATGTTCTCAGTTTGAACCCAGACCACTGAACTGGCATTTTGTTTTTGCAGGAAAAGATTAGCAATGCCCGCTGATAACTAATTAACAAAAAGCTGGAATATCAAAGAATTCCATTTGGGAGATAAAGTTGTTTTATAGATTTATACTTCTGTAGATACATTTCATTATGACTTATATTAGTCATTAGCCCTATTAGTATTTGCATTTAAAATATTTAAAGATTTTTAATTGTGGGTCTCAGTTTACATGAACTTGTTATTGCTATGATTTGAATGAGTATCAGATCATAGTGATAACTTCTAGGTGTATAGTTTTAATGTTTAGATCCACTTATTTTGACCTGCATAAATTATTCCTCTTTTAACCTATATTTTTTAACTCTTTGTCATCCTAGCCATATAAAGGCTGGATGGGTGTATTTTTTGTTGCACCATTTATATTACCATATAATGTATTGAAAAACTTAAGAACATCTTTAAATAGATGTTTTCAAAAATAAAGGCAATAGCACCATTTTTGGGGGGCAGGAGAATAATTCACCATGTGGTGTAAATGATACCGTACATACTCGAGTATTAGCCGTTCCGAATATAAGCCGAGGCCCCTAATTTCACCCCAAAAACCCAGGAAAACCTATTGACTTAAGTATAAGCCTAGGGTGGGAAATACATCACCCCCCCCCCCCCTCTGTTATCATCCCGACTCCCACTGTCATCATTCAGACCCCCTCATCCCTCCTGTCATCATCCAGACCCCACTCATCCCACCATCATACAGATCCCCCTTGCCGCGCATATCATTATCCAGATCCCCCTTATACCCCCCTGTCATCATCCAGACCCCCCTCTCTTGTTGTCTACTCACCTCCCCAGTTGCAGCTCTGTCGGTCCTTCCCTAGCAGCCATCCAACGTCACTGCAGGGACCGTCCGGCTTCTAGTGGAGAGGGTGAGCCCATTCGGGCCATCCATCTTGACTGAGAGCCCGGCTCAGCATCCCCACTGGAAGTCGGACAGTCCCTGCAGCATAGATTTGTGACGATGGATGGCTCGGCCCATTCCCTCGCCACCCTCACCGGTATGCCTGCGATTTTTTTTTTTTTTTTCCCATTACTCGAATATAAGCCGAGGGGGACATTTTCGGCATGAAAAATGGTGCTGAAAAACTCGGCTTATACTCGAGTATATACTCGAGTATATACGTATATATCACATGATGGTCACTAAAGGGCTCCAGTACAGGAAGCCAAATACAACACAAGCAGAAACTATTTTTAGCCCTCCCCAGCCTAAATAATGCAGCTTGCTGTCGCTTAAAGCCTGACCATACCCAGATCTTCCTGATACCTCTGGTGGTTGTGGTACCGGGTTATAATGGGGAGTTAGTGATAGTCCTTTTGCCGGCTAATGCTAAGCCACAGCTTAGTAATGGATGCCATCTATGAGACTGCTACTGCTACTAAGCCTGTAAAGTGATAAAAAAAAATACACAGACAGAACCAAAAAAATTAATGATATCAAAGCACTTCCACGTCTCTTTTCATCCATTTTATAAAAAAAACAAATGATTGGTCATTGTTATAGTTCTCAGTATATCCATATCAGAAAGACAAAAAAAAGTCCAGTCTTTTGAAAAGTAGTCTATGAGTCCCAGAATTCTTGCAGGAGGTATATCTGCCCATTCATCTCAATGAAATGCCTCCAGGTCATGAAAAGTCTTTTGTCAGCATTAATCACACATTTAAGATATAACTATAGTGGCACAGTCAGGAGACTGTGATGACCACATGCTGCATTTATCTTGCCATCAATTTTTAACTAATTCCCTGTACCTCTAGAACCACCCACCCCCCACTTAAACATCTGTGAGCCACCACCATGCTTCCCAGAGGGGATGGTATTCTTTTCTCTATAGGCCTTTTTGACCCCTCTCCAAACAGTGTTTATGGTTGTGACCAAAATGCTCTATTTTGGTCTTGTCCCTCCAAATTACATTGTGCCAGAAGCTGTGAGTGTTATTAGACATATGGTAACCTGGCTTTTTGTTGCATTGGTGTGGTAAATGCATCTTTCTGGCAACTCGACCATGCGACTCATTTTTGTGCAAGTATCGTTGTATAACCTATCGTAATACCCCTTTTTCTCATCCCCTTAAAATAAAATTGTATCTTACCCTTTTAGAATATTCTTTTTTTTCTAATTAAGGAATGATCCAAGGGGTTAAGGGGTAATCGGAAATTTAACAAATTTGTTAATGACCTCTATTTTTTGAACAGAAGTCATTAACAAATTTGTTAAATTTCTGAGTACTCCTCTAACCCCTTGGATCATTCCCTAATTAGAAAAAATATATATATTTTCCAGTACTTATCAGCTGCTTTTTTCCTGCAGGAAGTTGTGTATTCCTTCGAGTCAGACACAGTGTTCCCTGATGCCACATCTGCCTGTTTCAGGAAATGTCCAAAGCAGTATCAAGTCCTCATTGCATTGAACAAAAAAAGTACAGGACTCCAAGTAGCAGCTGCAAGGCAGATTGTTTGAGAGTTGCATGGCTCTTATATATTTCCAGAAACACATCCAAATCCCCCTTGAACATGTTTATTTTCATTTGTGAAACAAAGGGGAAAGTTTCTTATTGTGTATATGACATTTTTAGCTACAAACTATGAGAAAAAACTATGCTGGTCTGATGGTCTAAAATTTGTGGTTTTTCCTACATTCATGTTTTTTTTTGTTTATGCTGTTTTTTCTGGATGGTCACATTCTTAACCTCTTAAGGACTCAGGGCGTACCTGTAAGCCCTGAGCCCGGTCCCGGTGTGAAAAACAGGGTAACGCCGTGACCCCGCATAACACCGGGTCGGTTCCTGGCTGCTAACAATAGCCGGGACCCTGGGCTAACAGTGTACGGCACCGATCGTTCTGCCGCGCGCTGTTAACCCTTCAGGGGCGGCGATCAAAGTTGACCGCCGCGTTTGAAAATGAAAGTAAACGCTTCCCGGCAGCTCAGTCGGGCTGATAAAATCGCGATGTTCCGATCAGCTGGGACGCAGACGGAGGTCTGCTTACCTGACTCCGCGGCATCCGATCGTCGATTGATTGCTTCTAGCCTGAGCTACAGGCTTGAGCAATCAAGCCCCTATCTCACTGATCCCTGCAAAGCTAGGGCTTTGCAGGGATCAGCATAGGAGATCAGTGTGTGCAGTGGTATAGCTCCCTATGGGAGCTATTGCACTGCAAAAAAAAAGTTTGAATCACCCCCCTTTTCCCATAAAAAAAAACTGTGTAAATAAAAATAAAAATTTGCATATGTGGTATCGCCTCGTGCGTAAATGTCCGAACTATAAAATTATATCATTAATTAAACCTCATGGTCAATGGTGTACGCGCAAAAAAATTCCAAAATAGCGTATTTTTGGTCACTTTTTACATAATAAAAAAATGAACAAAAAGCAATCAAAAAGTCCGATCAACACAAAAATGGTACCGATAAAAACTTCAGAACACTGGGCAAAAAATGAGCCCTCATACCAGCCCGTACGTGGAAAAAAAAAAAAAGCTACAGAGGTCAGAAGATGACAATTCTAAACGTATAAATTTTCCTGCATGTAGTTATGATTTTTTTTAGAAGTGCGACAAAATCAAACCTATATAATTTTAACCGTATGGACCTACAGAATAAAGATAAGGTGTAATTTTGAGCAAAAAAAATGCACTGCGTAGAAACGGAAGCCCCCAAAAGTTACAAAATGAAATTTTTTCTTCAATTTTGTCGCACAATGATTTTTTTTTCCGCTTCGCCGTGCATTTTTTGGTAAAATGACTAATTTCACTGCAAAGTAGAATTGGTGGCTCAAAAATAAGCCATCATATGGATTTTTAGGTGCAAAATTGAAAGCGTTATGATTTTTAGAAGGTAATGAGGAAAAAATGAAGATGCAAAAACGGAAAAACACTGAGTCCTTAAGGGGTTAAAAAAGAAATCAAAGTTAACTCAATAGTCAGGTCTGATACGTTTATCAGACCAGTACTGATGTTTACTCTACATCACACATAAGGCCCCTTTCACACTACTGGTATTATTCCTGTAAAAAACCTCCGTTATTACTCCCGGCAAAAAAGTCCTGAAAACTACCATAAAAAAATCCCATTTATGTCAATGGGATTTTTTGATCAACCTTTTGCATAAGGCATGTCTGTTTTACTAATGTCAGTTATTTTTGCTGGCACAAAAGACGGTGCATGCACTAATTTTTTGGTCCGGCAAAAAAAAAAAATGGTGAAAAACCGGACGTTAAAATGTAACATTGAAGTCTATTGGAACTGGATGTTCAAATAAAACGTATCAATTATCATCAGTTATTGTCAGGTTTTATAACATCCATTTTTTGTACTGAGCATGCTCAGTACAGCTTTACAAAAAAAGGGTTAAAACCTGATTAAAAAAACTGGATGTAACTGGTAATAACGGATGATAATGGATGATAACGGATGAACAACATCAGATTTTTAACCACTTAAGGACCCAGGGCGTACCTGCACACCCTGAGTCCACTCCCATTCTATAACACGGGGCCACGGCGCATCATAGCGGGTTGGGCCTAGCCTCTAACAAGGGCCGGGACCCGTGGCTAATAGCCCGTGGCACTGATCGCGGTGCCGCACGCTATTAACCCTTTAGACGCAGTGTTCATTTTGATTGCCGCTTCTAAAGTTAAAGTCAACTAATGCCGGTTAGCTCAGGGGGCTGTTCGGGAAAGCCTCTTACCTGCCTCCTGGTGTCCGATCATTCCTATGAGAAAAAAAAGTGAATAAAGATCATTAAACCTCTTCCCTTATAAAAGTTTGCATCACCTCCCTTTTCCCATTTAAAAAAAAACAGTGTAAATAAAAATAAACATATGTGGTATCGCCGTGTGCAAAAATGTCCAATTTATTAAAATATATTGTTTATTAATATCCAAAGAGAAGAGAAGAAATTGGCAACTCACCATCTCAGCTAGTATGTTCTTCTTTATTGAAGCATACTCACATAACAATATAACAGAGGGAGAGGGTAGTGGGGGGATAGTGATGTGCGACCGAGCTCCTGTTTCGCACACTAAGTGTGCTTCCTCCGGCCATATCTATTCCTGTCTGTGCTCCATATAAATACACAGGTGAGTGCAATATTCATCCAATCACGTCTTCGGACTCCAGTCATGTGTTTGACTGACGTGAGAGTAAGGAGGTGTGTTCTAGCTAAAAACAAGCTGATAGTTCAGTCCTATCGTTTAACCCTATGTTGCCTGTTGCGTGCATCTTTAGTATCCATAAAGTTTTTGCACGCAATAGTTTTTGGTCGGTGCGCTCAAATTTGCTTGAGTTTATTCGCTCCAGACCCAAAAACCGCAGGACTTCTACACTGTTACCATGCGCTTCTTTTACATTGGCTTGGAGACGTGATGCACCTGGTCTCCCAGTACGTATTGCATATATATGTTCCCTTATACGTATCTGGAGTTGGCGTTTTGTCTGTCCTATGTAAAAGAAGTCGCAGGGACATAGGATAGCGTAAATAACATTTTTGGTGCGACAGGTAATAAGATCCTGTATTGTGTGTTGTACGGGTCCCAGTCTTATATATTTAGTTTTGTGGCTATATTTACATTGATTGCAATTTTTACATTTATAATTGCCTTTCGGTGTAATCTCACTTAGCCATGTGTTATTCTCTGGAGGTTTTCTATTGTTCGTTCTGCCTTTATTAATGGTGTCTCCTATGGTGATGTTACTTTTATATGTTATACGAGGTTTATGTTTAGCTATCTCTTTCAGACCTTCATCTGGCTCGATCAGAAACCAATTTCTCCTGATTGCTCTTTCCACTATGGAGTTCATTGGTGAGTTCTGGAATACAAATGTGAATCTCTCCCTTGTTGCTATTTCTTTATTTTGTGGTTTTTTATCTTTTCATAACTCTGCTCTATTCAGATTATCTGCTTTCTCCCTACCTTTTTTAATGATATATTCTGGGTAGGCGCTCTCTGAACCTATCTTCTAATTCCTCTGCTTTCTTTTTAAAAGTAGTCTCATCACTATTATTGCGTTTTAATCTGACAAATTGTCCATAAGGGATATTGTGTTTAACGCTATGCTTTTGTGAGCTGTTAAAGTGTAACAGTGTATTCCTGGCAACAGGTTTTCTATAGCTTTCTGTGACTATAGATCCTTCCTTATTGATAAGTTTCAGATCTAGGAATTCCAAGCTATCTCCTCCATAGAGACTAGTGAATTGCATGTTCACTGTGTTGTTATTTAAATAAGCAACAAATTGGTTAAACTCTGCTTCTGTCCCTTGCCATGTGATTATGATATCATCCACGTATCTGTGGTATGATTTAATTTGGTGGAGAAATGGATTGTCATTGCTGTATACATATGTATTTTTGAAAATTCCCAGAAACAAGTTGGCATAAGTACAGGAGACCGGGGTACCCATCGGGGTCCCGGTCTCCTGCTTATACCATTGTTCCCCTGACAGAAATGTATTGTTATTAAGGATGAGTGTCAAGCCTTCTGCAATAAACTCTATTAAGTTTGTTGACGCTCCTGCCAACACCAATACTTCTCTGATAGCCTTAATACCCACGTTGTGTGGAATACGGGTATACAGGCTAGTGACATCTATGGAGCATAGCTTGTAGTCTTTTTCTATGTGCATGCTATTCAGGATCTGCAACAGATGTTTAGTGTCCCTTATGTGTGACAATAGAGATCCCTGTAAGGGATTGAGCATCCAGTCAAGGTACTGGGACAGGAACTCCGTCACTGAGCCGATCCCGGCAACTATTGGCCTTCCTGGGGGTCGGCTCAGCGACTTGTGCACCTTGGGTAAGTGGTACCATCGTGCAGGTTTCACATTATCTGGTAACAGTTTCTCTGCATTTTTTTGTGACAGCACATTTTTGCTTACATATTTGTGTAAGAATGATTTAAGTTTGGTGAGGGTCTTAGTTGTGGGGTCTGCCGGCAAGGGGGTATAAGTGGTGGTGTCGGCTAACTGTCCAGCTGCTTCCACATTATATTCTTTGGTATATTGTACCACCACACTACCTCCCTTGTCGGCACGTATCACAGTAAGGTCCTCCCTTTTCTTCAACTTTTTTAGCGCTAGGCTCTCCTGATCTGTAAGATTACAAGGTGGAATAGGATGAATAATGGCTTGTATATCGTTCATGACGGCTTTAGTGAAGGAATCAATATTACTACCCTGTATCACAGGGGGAGAGAATCTTGATTTTTTACCTTTCCTAAATTGCTTATCTTTCATGGGTTCAATAGATATATTCTCACTGACATTATCATCAAACTCAGTAGCCATTATTCTAATATTCTCACAATCTTGTTCACTAAAGTTGGGAGGGAAGAAACCTAGGGGACCTATAATGATCTGACTATCGCCATCTGTAATATGTTGCTGGTGCTGAAAAGATTTATTAGCAAAAAACTTGTGTAGGTTAATGTCCCGAATTCCTCGAGCCAAATCGATTTCGAATGCCACTTCATTAAAACATTCTGAGTTCAAAGTGCAGTCCTTTAGATAGTAAAGAAATGGTGGCAGCATCTAATGGATCCTCTGTGAGATTAATCACATTGGAGGTCAGTTCTTGGCTCTCCAGGTGGCTGCTCTCTTCTTCTTTTGTTCCTGTATAGGGGGGTCTGAGTCCACGTCTTTTTGTATTGGATCCCCCTCTCGTAGTACTTTTTCTACTAAAGGGACCTTATTATCTGGGTTCTTATTATGTTCAGGCAAAGTGTTCATTCCGATTCCTGTAGCTTGTCGTCCCTTATCTTCACTGTTAACACTTCTTGTCTTTTTATTTCTGAAATTATTCTTTCCTGGCTTATTATCAAACAATTTGTTCTGCCATGTAAACTCTTCTCCATTGTCATAGTCTCATTTATCCCTTATAAACGTATCTCTTTTCTTTATCTTAAGATTTTCTTGTATATATTTTAATTTATCTTTCAGTTTGGCTAGATAGTTAGTAGCTTGAGCTTGTGGGGACCTCTTAATGTATTCCATCTTAGCTTTATGCAGTTGCTCGTTTATGCCGTCATGTTCTATGCGATTGCGTGTAAGAACTAGGAGGCATGCTCGTGATGAGCCTGTGTCCAAGCTTTAACAAACACTTCGTCATCTTGAAACACAGCAGGTAGCTTAAACGTACGTAGACCCCTTTGGACTCTGTCGCACTGGACATAGGACTGTAATGAGTGTATCGTACAAAAAAGTCCTTTAGATAGGACACCTCTGCGGCATCAGGAACCCTATCTCTTTTTCTGACAGGGTAGTGATACGATATTCTAAGGACTTCATACTGATCCTATTGTTTATTAAACCGCACAGTCAATGGTATACGCGCAAAAAAATTCCAAATAGCGTATTTTGGGAAAAAATGAATAAAAAGATGACAATTTTAAACGTATACATTTTCCTCCATGTATGATTTTTTTCAGAAGTACAAGAAAATCAAACCTACATAAGTAGGGTATGATTTTAATTGTATGGACCTACAGAATAAACAGAAAGTTTCAATTTTTACCAAAAAATTTACTGTGTAGAAACAAAAGCCCCCAAAAGTTAAAAAATTGCATTTATTCTTCAATTTTGCCGTACAATTTTTTTTTCCGTTTCGCCGTAGATTTTTGGGTAAAATGACTAATGTCATTACAAATTAGTATAGGTGGCGCAAAAAATAAGCCACATATGGATTTTTAGGTGCAAAATTGAAAGAATTGTGATTTTTTTAAAGGAAAGGAGGAAAAAAATGATATACAACTTATGAAATACAATATAAATAAAAATATAAATAAAAAGTACTAGAGATAAGTGAACTTTTCAAAAGTGCTGTTTGGTAAGTTAGTCAAATTCTGGTCAAAAGTTTGGTTTCGACTGAACTAGATGGGTCGCAACCTGCACTGCACCAATAGCCCAAAAAGTGTGTATAACAATGTTAAAGAGCTTTAAACACCCTGTTAAAAGCTTTAATGTTTTCTAAGACATTTTTTTTATTTTTAGAAACATTTTTCATACATACATAGAAAAAAATACAAAAATAAACTACAACTCCTACGGAGCATAACATTCAAAACAATCATACTAAACCATGCATAAACCCCATGACCCAAAATATATTAAAGGGGTATTCTGGGCAAAAACATCTTATCCCCTATCGATTGGATAGGGGGTAAGATGTCTGATTGCAGGGGGGCCTGGGCTTCTGAGATGGGAATGTGACGTCATGTGGATGTGAGTCACACCACACCCCCTCCATTCATTTCTATGGGAGGGGGCGTTACGGCCGTTACGCCCCCTCCCATAGAAATTAATGGAGGGGGCGTGGCGTGACATCACGTCCCTGTCTCAGAAGCCCGGCGATTTCCAAAACTTCCGACGCAGCTACGCATAGAATGCAATCTGCTGCAGCGGTGGGCCCCCCCGCAATCAGACATCTTACCCCCTATCCTTTCGATAGGGGATAAGATGTTTTTGCCCGGAATACCCCTTTAATACAAGAGGATAATATACCATCTCCTAGACAAATTTAATATAAATAAGAAAAAGTATAAAGAAAAGAAAGAAAAATTTACAGAATAGAATAAACAACTATTCCTCAATCCATTTAGTCCATTTACTACATCTATCAAATTGCGTCTCTCGTATTCCTAGACACTTTTTTATATGTCCTTTGTTCATAAGATTAGGATAGACAGTGGCCCTCATTTACTATTGCAAACCCGACATGTTTTGTTGGGTTGTGCGCCAGTTTCGAGCGCATTGTGCCTGAAATTCTGTCTGCACCAGAATATGCACCTGAAATTCTATTTGCGCCTGAAATTGCACCTGAATTGAAAAAACCCCAACTAATTCTCCATTTTGCTAAGAAAACCCAAAAAGGGACGTGGTTGTTGTGGAAAGGGGGCGTGGTCACAGAAAAGGGGCGTGTTCCCGACATTTTCACAAAATCCCTACATATTTACTAAAGTTTCCACAGAAAATGTGGTGGATTTCAGCTGAGGAAAACCCTACAAGTCAGAGCATGTGTAAAAAAAGCAAAGTGTAGGGAAAGTGGAAAATGTAGGGAAAGCTTAGTAAATACCGTGGAAAATAAATTGTAGGGAATTAAAACCCACAAAGAAACCTACACTCCACTCTTAGTAAATAAGGGCCAGTGACTTTGACAGCCGAAAGATCTGGTATATCAACAGATTTCCACCACTGAGCAATGAAAATTCTGGCTACCGTAAGGACATGGTATATAATAGTAAGGTGGTATATTGGTATTTTGTCTAGGGTCAAAAAAAGTAGTGCCACTTCCGGGCCCCACCTAAGAGGAAAGGGAGTGATCTAAATAACCCTTAATACTAGACCAAAAGGGGTGAATATGTTCACATTCCCACCAAATGTGTATTAATGTACCAACAGCGTTGCCACACCTCCAACAGTACTTTGAAGATTAAGAATATAGTTTAGCTAACCTATCAGGCGTATAATACCACCTGTAAAGCAGCTTACATGAGGATTCAAAATGATTAACACATCTAGACATCTTCCTATGTATCAAAAACAAACCTCCACTGTTCATCTGTAAATTTTTGACCTAGGTCCTCTTCCAACCGTTTCTGAAATGTTTGATACATAGGCTTATTAAGCTGCACAAACTCCCCATAGGTAGTAGAGATTCCTTTAGTAAACACCTTAGTATTTAAAAAGAACTTCTCATACCTTGTTCTACTTTCATCCTGGGGCCATTTAAGAGAGCCCAAAAAGTGGCGTATACTAAGATATTTATAGAATTCCTTATGGGGAAGTGAATGGGTAGTCGCCATAGAGGAAAATGAAAGTATACCTGAGGAATCAATTAAATAGGAGATATTAGTTATACCTGATTTTGTCCGTAAGGTAAAATCCAAGTCACTTACGTAATCACTTATCGCAGTAAGCAGGATATCTGATATCCACGGAGGGCACAAAATCTTAGTACACTCCAGTTTGCTCCAGACTCTTACTGCTGCTGTGAAAAAGGATGGAATTGAATAGGTAGGGTTAAAACGCAGGAACCAGAGAAAGTTATGTAGAGAAGCATCGCGGTCAGGCGGGGTTGCAGTGGGAGGCGGAGGATGTTACGGGGGGAAGTCAGGCGTCAGGACACAGCCGTATCGCACCCTTTGGTGCTTCGTGATGCTGATCGTCTGAATTGACTCCACTAATACCGGGTCAGTTGCTCCGCTATTCTTTCTTTTGTGAACATTTATTTTTACAGTGTTGTTCCAAATCCTATAACCATAATTGAAGTGTCTTTTTTAGAATTGAACCTGTAAAAACCTATAAACAATTATAGTTTTATCAACATTTTTATACGACCAAAGGTTTTATTCCCCTTGTGTTTTAGTTTGTTTTGTTGTGATTAATCAGTATTTCTGGGACCTGTTAAAGATCTTTATTCTTTATTTAAAGTCTTTCATTTCATTTATAAGTAGAAGCTATTACTACAGTTGATATGCATAACATTACATTTATCACCATTAAAGATGTTTAACACTGTATGTCACAATTATGCTAAGCTTTACAAAGTCTTTGGGTAATTAGAAAAAAACCTGTCAGTTTTCTTGGTATTCCATTTCCCAGGTTGTCAAGGTTTTTTTTTAACATCTCAGAAAGTGATGATGACTTGTAACTAGTCTGGGACTACCATTATTCCTGAGACTAAACACGACATTCACTTGATGTTATGTTTAATTTTTTTTGACAGTGGGTGGCTGGAAACACCACCGTGTAGGGACGAACTGTGATGGAGCCAGAGTGCTAAACCAGTGCTGTACCCCCTTCATTTTCAGGACTGACTGGAGACAAGCAGATGCACCACCATTGATAAGAAAGAAATGGCATATCATAGTGAGATGGGGAAAATGCCCTTAATGGCATGAAAATATTTTTTTTTCCAAAATAGTCATTTTGATACACTACTACTAACTTTAGCATATTGCACATTTCCTAACAATACTACTTATTTTTTACACCTTAGGTATCAGTATGATAACTGTTACTGACAGATTTGCCATACCAAATATATGTTTTAATATTGGTTATAAATAATGAAAGCAATGGTATAGTGTGTAGGGCATTAGAAGAACCCCCCCCCGCCCCCCCCCCCCAAAAAAAAAAATAACATAGAGCAAATGATAAAAAATTTGGTAAACTTCCATATAATGTAAGAACTGAAACAGTTGTAAAAATCTATACTTACGGAGCATTATCAACAATGTTCCTTTGATAAAAATAAAAAGGATCAAAACTCTGTAATAAAATTATATTACTAATTAAAAATAAGCAACAATCACCTTTTAATGAGAAGACGCAAACAACGCTGCAAAACACAATAGACTTCACAGTGTGATTTGAAATTGAAGTAGGAAAATAATAATGTAAAATATATGAAAATGTGCAAAAATAAGAAACAGACATGAATATAATATCAGAACGGTAAAGCCACGATAAGAAAATAAACATGAAATACACTATATTAAATATTTTGGTGTTTCCAGTATAAGTGCAGATCCTTATAAAATAGCAAATGCATGCTTTTATAGTAATTGTACTGAGGTGGAAATGGCTGCGAATAACAGCATTTATATTATTCTCTGACAGGGCCATGCGTATAGCATGGAGAGGCCCTTGTTGCTTGTTTGTGACCTTCAAGCTAAGACATATTTAATCTTTTTAGCTGAATAAATATATTTTTCTGTTTGTTCTTTTATGACCCTCATTCTACCAGATTGTTGGTATAGACTAGTAGTCTTCAAATGGCAGCCCTCCAGATGTTGTGAAACTACAACTCTCAGCAGGTACAATCCATCCAATAGAAATTAAATAAACAAAACTTACTCGCTTAAGTGGAACATCGTCAATCTTTACTATCTTCTGTGCATACCGTATATACTCGAGTATAAGCCGAGGTTTTCAGCACGATTTTTCGTGCCGAAAACGCCCCCCCCTCGGCTTATACTCGAGTGAACAAAAAATACTTTTCTGGCTTTAGCTGTGAGGGGATGGTCCCGGTCGTCCATCTCCGCCTGTCAATGCTTTCTAAGTGGTCTTCAACCTGCGGACCTCCAGAAGTTGCAAAACCAGCCATCGGCTGTCCGGGCATGCTGGGAGTTGTAGTTTTGATACATCTGGAGGTCCGCAGGTTGAAGACCACTGCGGCCTTCGTCATCATCCAGACCCCTTTTGTTTTCTACTCACCTCCCCTCGGTGGGAAGGAAGGGTGAGCTGGTCCGGGCCGCCCATATTTGACCACCTATGCTGCAGGTACTGTCCGGTGGGGAGGGTTAGTCGTTCCGGGCTGTCCATCTTCACCGGGAGGCCCTCTTCTCTGCTCCAGGCCGGCCCCGGACTAGTGACGTTGCCTTGACGAAGACTCGCAGGGACGTCCGTGATGTCCCTGCGCGGTGGCGTCAAG
Source organism: Hyla sarda (assembly GCF_029499605.1). NCBI lineage: Eukaryota > Metazoa > Chordata > Amphibia > Anura > Hylidae > Hyla > Hyla sarda. Next base: position 206,048,345 of record NC_079191.1, on the reverse strand, counting down.
GCAGCGTCACTAGTTCGGGGCCGGCCCGAAGCGAAGAAGAGGGCCTCCCGGTGAAGATGGACAGCCCGGAACGACTAACCCTCCCCACCGGACAGTACCTGCAGCATAGGTGATCGAATATGGATGGCCCGGACTAGCTCATCCTTCCTTCTTCCTTCCCACCAAGGGGAGTAGAAAACAAAAGGGGTCTGGATGATGACGAAGGCCCAGTGCAGTGGTTGTCAGCCTGCGGACCTCCAGATGTTGCAAAACTACAACTCCCAGCATGCCCAGACAGCCAATGGCTGTCCGGGCATGCTGGGAGTTGAAGTTTTGCAACATCTGGAGGTCCACAGGTTGAAGACCACTGAGAAGGGATTGACAGGCGGTGATGATAAAGGGGGGGAATGATGACGAGGGGGATAATGACGGGGGTGATAATGACAGGGTGATGATGACAGGGTGATGATGATGGTGGTGATAATGAAGGGGGTCTGGATGATGATATGGGGGATGATATATTTCCCACCCTAGGCTTATAGTCGAATCAATAACTTTTCCTGGGTTTTTGGGGTGAAATTAGGGGCCTCGGCTTATATTCGGGACAGCTTATACTCGAGTATATACGGTAATACAAACTTCATCGTGGAGCCACTCACTGAACAGCAGGGAGATACAATCAATGCAAGAGCTGTTTCGTACATCACCACATACTTGTGTTAAGCATCTTCCAGCAGGCCCTGCCAGCCAACAGCGTTGTAGTTTTGCAACATCTGGACACCACTGCCATGGACTATAGGCAGCATTGGTGTTTTTTGCCCCCCACCTTATTCCTAAAACATTTTCCTAATACAGTAATTGGTAGCCAACTGTCCTTTGCCACGTAATAAAATTGCGACATCTACCATGCAACATAGTAATTGTAACGCCGAGCGCTCCGGGTACCGCTCCTCCCCCCGAGTGCTCGCGGCGTTCTTCTCCTTGCAGCGCCCCGGTCAGACTCGCTGACAGGGAGCGCTGCTCTGTGTTTTTCGGTGGGGATGCGATCCCCGCGGCAGGACGTGCCTGCCCGCGGGTCAGATCCCATGTCTCTCACCTGCCCCGTCCTTCTGCTCAATCCCAGCGCATGCAGCCCCGCTCTCTAGGGCGCCGGGTCTCTCAGATTTAAAGGGCCAGTGCACCATTAATTGGTGCCTGGCCCAATTAGTTCCAAGCACTCCCTACACTATAAAAACCCACTTCCCCTTCCTGTCCCTGCTGGATCTTGTTGCCTTGTGCCAGAGAAAGCGTTCCCGTGTGTCCATTGCCTGTGTATTCTGATCGTTGCTGTTGCCATTGACTACGAACCATTGCCGCCTGCCCTGACCTTCTGCTACATCTGACCTTCCTTCTTGCCTAGTCCTTGTGTACCGCGCCTGACTCAGCAGTCAGTGAGGTTGAGTCGCTATTGGGTGGAACGACCTGGGGGTTACCTGCCGCAGCAAATCCATCCCGCCTTGCGGTGGGCTCTGGTTAAAACCAGTAACCCCTTTGATTCCGTTCCCCTGGTACGGCCCACGCCATCACCTCACTGACACAGAGGATCCACTACCTGTGTCGTCCCCGCATACCAGTCCGGATCCTGACAGTAGATCCGGCCATGGATCCTGCTGAGGTCCCGCTGCCCAGTGTCGCTGACCTAACCTCCGTGGTCGCCCAGCAATCTCAGCAGATCGCGCTACAAGGACAACAGCTGACTCAGTTGACTGCTATGCTACAACAGCTTCTGCCTCAACAACAGCAACCATGTCCTCCGCCAGCTCCTGCATCACCTCCGCAGCGAGTGGCCGCTCTCAGACTCCGCCTGTCCCTACCTGACAAGTTTGATGGGGACTCTAAACTATGCCGTGGGTTCTTGTCCCAGTGTTCCCTACACCTGGAGATGATGTTAGACCAATTCCCTACAGAACGGTCTAAGATGGTGTTCATGGTCAGCCTGCTGTCTGGAAAGGCCTTGTCATGGGCACACCGCTTTGGGACCGCAACGATCCTGCCACTGCTACTATCCAGTCCTTCTCAGAAGTACGTAGTGTCTTTGAGATGCCAGCCCGGGCTTCCTCAGCCGAGACTGCTGCACTGAATCTTGTCCAAGGGAGTTCTTCAGTGGGCGAATACGCCATCCAGTTCCGCACCCTCGCCTCTGAGCTATCCTGGAATAATGAGGCCCTCTGTGCAACCTTCAAGAAAGGCTTATCCAGTCACATCAAACATGTCCTGGCCGCACGAGAATTTCCTGCTAACCTGTCTGAACTCATCCATTTGGCCACCCGCATCGACATGCCTTTCACTGAAAGACGCCAGGAGCTTCGTCAGGAAAAGGATCTTGTTCGCACAAGGCGGTTCCCTCCCCTGGCACCTCTCTTCTAATGTCCTTTGCAATCTGTTCCTGTGCCTCCTGCCGAGGTGGCTATGCAAGTGGATCGGTCTCGCCTGACCCAACAAGAGAGAACTCGCCTTAGGAATGAAAACCTGTGCCTATATTGTGCAAGCACCGAACATTTCCTAAAGGACTGTCCTATTTGTCCTCCGCGTCTGAGAAACGCACGCACACACCTAGTTAACATAGGAGAGGCATTGCTAGGTGTGAATTCTTCCTCTCCACGATTGACTATACCTGTGCGGATTGTTATACCCGCTAATACTACTTCCTTCTCCGCTGTGGCCTTCTTGGACTCTGGTTCAGCAGGAAGTTTCATTGAAGCCTTCCTAATCAATAGATTCAATATTCCTGTTACCCGTCTTGTCAAACCTCTCTTCATTTCATCCGTCAATGGAGAGAGGCTGGTCTGCACCGTGCGTTACCGCACTCAACCGCTGCTCATGAGTGTTGGAGTTCACCATCATGAACATATTGAATTTTTTGTGCTGCGCAACTGCACTTCTGAAATTCTTCTGGGCTTGCCCTGGCTCCAACGTCACTCGCCTAGCCTCGACTGGGCCTCCAGGGACATTAAGAGTTGGGGATCTTCTTGCCACAAGCGATGTTTCCACCCAGTTTCTTCCTGCCAAGTCTCCCTTGCTACTCCATTGCCAGGTCTTCCTAAGGCCTACCAGGACTATTCGGATGTTTTTTTGTAAAAAGCAAGCAGAGGTCTTACCTCCACATAGACCCTATGACTGCCCTATCGACTTGCTCCCTGGTACCACACCGCCCCGTGGTAGGATTTACCCACTTTCTGCCCCGGAAACACAAGCCATGACAGAGTACATCCAGGAAAACCTCAAAAGAGGTTTTATTCGGAAATCTTCTTCTCCAGCCGGAGCTGGATTCTTTTTCGTGGCCAAGAAAGACGGATCTCTTCGCCCTTGTATAGACTACCGCGGACTCAATAAGATCACAGTGAAAAACCGTTACCCTCTACCACTCATCTCGGAACTATTTGATTACGTGGAGCTAAGATCTTCACCAAACTTGATCTAAGGGGCGCCTATAACCTCATCCGTATACGTGAAGGTGATGAATGGAAGACCGCCTTCATTACCAGAGATGGACACTTTGAATATCTTGTCATGCCCTTTGGTCTATGCAACGCCCCAGCGGTCTTCCAGGACTTTGTCAACAAAATTTTCTGGGACATGCTGTATTCCTGTGTGGTGGTCTATCTTGACGACATTCTAATTTTTTCTTCCAACTTAGAGGAACATCGTCTCCATGTCCGTCAAGTGCTTCAACGCCTACGCAATAATCATCTTTATGCCAAGATTGAGAAATGTCTTTTTGAGCGCAGCAGTCTTCCTTTCTTGGGATACATAGTATCTGGTCAAGGTCTTCAAATGGACCCGGATAAACTATCTGCAGTGATAGACTGGCCACGGCCCACTGGTTTACGAGCTATCCAACGATTTCTCGGATTTGCAAATTATTATCGTCAATTCATTCCTCATTTCTCCACCATAGTTGCGCCTAGTGTGGCATTGACCAAGAAAAATGCTAATCCGAAATCCTGGCCACCGAAGGCAGAGGAGGCCTTTAAACACTTCAAAGCTGCCTTCACTTCTGCTCCAGTCCTGTCCAGGCCAGACCCTCTGAAACCCTTCTTCCTTGAGGTTGACACCTCCTCAGTTGGTTCCGGAGCTGTTCTTCTCCAAAAAAACGCTAAAGTAAAAAATATCACTCGCAGATTTTTCTCCAAGACCTTTTCTCCTCCTGAAAAGAACTATTCCATTGGGAACGTGAACTATTGGCCATTAAGTTGGCACTTGAGGAGTGGAGACATCTTTTAGAAGGATCCTTGCATCCCATCACCATCTTCACTGACCACAAAAATTTGTCTTACCTTCAATCCGCCCAGCGGTTAAATCCTCGCCAGGCTAGATGGTCATTGTTCTTTGCCCGTTTCGATTTTCAAATTAATTTCCGTCCTGCAGACAAGAATGTCAGGGCTGATGCTCTATCACGTACCACCGATGCCTCGGAATCTGAAGTTCCTCCTCAACACATCATTCCTCCTGAGTGTCTGGTCGTCTCTGCCCCAGCTTCTTTGTTACCAATTCCTCCCGGAAAGACTTCTGTTCCCCCATGTCTTCACCTCCAGACTCTTAAATGGGGTAATTCCTGCCACCTGGTGGGTCATGCTGGAATCAAAAGTCCATACAGCTAATTGCCAGACACTATTGGTGGTCTTCCTTGGAGAAAGATGTGACCGATTTTGCACGGGCCTGTACATTGTGTGCTCGAGACAAGACTCCACGCCAGAAGCCGGCTGGTCTTCTCCTTCCTCTGCCTGTGCCTGAACAGCCATGGTCTCATATAGCTATGGACTTTATAACTGACCTACCTTCATCTCATGGCAACACTGTCATTTGGTTGGTCGTTGACCGCTTTTCCAAAATGGCTCATTTTGTTCAGCTTCCGGGTCTACCTTCTGCGCCACAATTGGCGAAACAATTTTTTCTACAGATTTTCCATCTCCACGGGCTTCCCACGCATATTGTCTCTGGTAGAGGTGTTCAATTTATTTCAAAATTTTGGAGGGCACCCTCAATCCAATGGACAAGTGGAAAGAGTTAACCAGATTCTTGGCGACTACTTGCGGCACTTTGTCTCCTCCCGTCAAGATGATTGGGTCGACCTTCTGCCCTGGGCCGAATTCTCGTACAACTTCAAGAATTCTGAGTCCTCCTCCAAATCTCCATTCTTTGTGGTGTACGGCCGTCTCCCGCTTCTCCCCCTCCCCATTCCCACTTCATCTGGAGCTCCTGCCGTGGATGAATTGACACAAGATTTCTCCTCCATCTGGAAGGAGACTCAAAAGTCTTTCTTACTAGCCTCATCTCGTATGAAGAAACATGCGGATAAAAAGAGAAGAATTCCTCCTGTCTTTGCCCCCAGTGACAAAGTATGGCTCTCCGCCAAATACATCCGTTTCCGTGTCCCTAGTTACAAGCTTGGTCCTCGGTACCTCGGACCTTTCAAAATCAAGAATCAAGTCAATTCTGTCTCCTACAAGCTTCATCTCCCTCCTTCTCTTCGTATTTCTAACTCTTTCCATGTTTCTCTTCTCAAACCTCTCGTACTTAACCTCTTTTCTCCCAAGGTCACTGTTCCTGCTCCTATCTCTGGCTCCTGTGATGTTTTCTCCGTTAAGGAAATTCTCGCCTCCAAGGTCGTTCGAGGTAAAAAAAAATTTTTTGTGGATTGGGAAAATTGTGAAGAAAAATCGTGGGAACCCAAGGCCAATATTTTGGACAAGGAACTCATCCACAAATTCCTCGGCGACTTTTCTCACAAGTCGCCTTCCTGCCTGTATTGTATAAATGAACAACTGCTCTTTTTGGCAATTGTTTTTTATCATCTCAGTACTCAGTAACACTGAAATTTTGTACCATTGTGCAGTTCTGCACATATCCATACTCATCTTTACAACCTTTCACAAATAATGAGTCTTTCTCGCTTCCTTATTCATTGTTAGTGAAAATTAATTTTGAATCATTTGGTTCCATACTCCTTATTCCCTAAGTGCTCTTTTATTTGGATGTTAGATGTTAATTCCGTAATGCCAGACCTAGACAATATTGCTAGAGACATAACTTTATTAGACAGGAAGCTTGTATATCTGTTTCCATTTACTGTACTTAATTTCCCATTATGGCAATCGATACCTGCATAAATACATATAAGCAGAGTATATCCCAGTTACATGAGATCAAATATTCAAGATCGACTGCATTCATTTTAATGCCAGACACAGCCCATAGGCAAGAATGATGTTGTTTCTGAAGAAAAATAAGCAGACTTGATCTCGCCAAAATAGTGTTGCCTTCAAATGTTTTACACTTATATAGCATTTTCATCTTTACCTTCATCTTAAAGCATTGTGCCTGTATGAGTTTAACTGCATGCATTGAAAAGTAATATAAATAGTTTTTATATACATATCTATACTATACACTCTTTGTAAGCAAAACACATTCATTTGTAGTTCAAAACATGTCAAGTTTATGTAGGATTACATAAAACTTTAAACTTTCAACAGCCAAATGCAACTTTTGGTAGATGAAATATTTTGAGTTTTGTTAAAGTATGGTACCGCTTCCATAAATTTTTTTCTCCATGTTATTATTAGTTGCTTAAAATTTGGTTTCTTTTTTGTTTAATGGCCCTTAAATGTATGTGGAACCTAAGAAAAATAGTTTTTGTATTATGCCGCCATACATTATGTAGTTTTTTTTTTAAATTTAAACCCCTTTTATAATTCATTAAATGTTTAATGCATTACAAGCTGTTACTTTGGTGGAAATAACAGTAAGGCTGTTACTGTTTACAGTTCGCCGTGCATTGCTTTATACCCAATAAAGCATGTTAGGATTATAATTACATTAAAAAGAGACAGTATTTTAGCTTTGTGTCTGTGAAAAGCCTGCCATAATAATAGAAACCTCCACAAATGTGTTCTCTTAGGCATCCATAGAATAATGTGCTGAAATGAATGAAAAAACTTTTTTTATTAACTGTTTTGCAATTATGAAAAGGGAAAAAAATATGAGGCCTTGTAGTTAATTATTTGCTGCGGGATCAGACAACATAAAGACAATGGTGTGCTTCAGCTAGATTGTGCGGCAAAGTGTTTCTTGGAATTCAATAAATTTCCATAATTGTATTTTGGTTGCAAATTGCAACCTACTCATTATCGATAATTACAAGCGTTCCACAAATAATATAATAATATAATTGTAAAAGTATAACAACTCTGTTAAGCTATTACTGTGAGTAGAAAAAAAAAAAAAAAAAAACTATTGCCGCAGAAATTTAGTGGCCATTTTACATATGACATTGATCTCTGAGCTAATTTCAACTATTCTTAACCAATAAGAAGTTGGTGCCTTTTTCAAATCACTCAAACATTCTGCAAGCTGCAGAACCTTTTTTAAAATGTGTTAGTATATATCTTTCTTTTTTTAAATAGTATAAGCCACAACGTCAGTTCCCAGTCAGTGCTAACTGCAAAGGTCCTCCAAATAGAGATGGACAGATAAGCCCTCACACAATTGGCTTAAATGGGCACAGTCAGATATAAAAACTTTTGATATGTTTTAAAGCATGCAAAACCAATAGGTTTTGCATTTGCTTTCATTAAAAAAATTTCAATATTTCATACTGAAAAAGCCAGTCAAAAAACTTCCTCCCTGCCTCCTGGGATACATACCAGCCAGGCTGTGTCCACTCGTCATCACCTACGTCATAGACCCACTTCATGATTGACAGGTCTGCAGATATAAAGATGCTATGATGGGCTCCCTCACTGTCTGTGTTTACTTCACAGTCTCCTCTTGTGAGGAGAAGGGGGGAGGGGCAGGAGTACACTGCTGCCTGTGAGCAGATGATGAAAGAAGCTGGCGAATAAAGATTGGGACTGAATGGAGGATTTTTTTTGTTTAAACAGTAAGTGTCCCTGCATGCATATATGTGTGTGTGGATATATATGTATGTGTGTAAATTTGTGGTGTCTAGGTAATGTGCATGTGTATGAATAAATGATTTCAATGTGTGCATCTAATACAGGGGGACTACAATCATATTCCTCCAGCTGTTGCAAAACTACAACTCCCAGCATGCCTGCAGAGCCAAATGATGTGTGGGCATGCTGGGGTGTTGTAGGTTTGCAACAGTAGGAGGAACACAGGCTGCAGCAACACTGCTGTAAATCTGAGTTTTACCAATCATATGCCTCCAGCTGTTGAAAAACTACAACTCAAAGGATGTGTGGGCATGCTGGGAGCTTTAGTTTTTCAAAAGCTGTAAGCATACAGCGTGTGTGTATAGCATAAAACCAGAAAGGAAAGGGTTACAGATGCTCACTCCCGAGACCAGTGACTAAGGAAAGTGAGGGATGGGGAGGAGGGGAATCGGTTTTCATCTGAGGAGAAGAAAGGGACCCGCCCCCCTGCTTCTAGTCTACAACATTAAGGTAATTATGAAATAAAGCTTATTATGAGAGAAATATAGGTCATAGACAAATTAAAAATGATATGTACATGATCAGGATGAGATACTGAGCAACATATAACAGTTTTTTTTTTTTTTTGGGTGATCTGACAGGTACGCTTTAAGATACAACATCCGTAACCTTATTACAGTACCATCTATTATATCCCCAGAACAGGGCGAGCCACAAATGCCATGGGTGTGCATTGCTCACATAATAAGAATAAGAAAATAAAAGTTACTGAAAAGAAAATTGGTAATTCAATAAATTGTTTTATTTTGTAATGAAAACAAAATAGTGATACAGCTCTTTTAGGCAATAACCTTGCTTGTGGTGAGATCCTGTTACAAAAAATCAGAACTGCATGGAAATAAGTATTATCTCACTTTATTGTATGATACTACGTTTCTATTAGAAATTATTGGATGATGGATCTTCTAGGTGAAAGTGCAATTTTTAAGGTAGATAATGTCACAGCTTCCATGTAAAAAAAAAAAACATTGCACTTTTTATAGGTGTCTAACCTTAAAGTGAGAGCAGCATTGACCCCTTACACTTTAGTGAAAATTGGCTGATTCTGCTGATTTCAGCAGGATCAGTCAACTTTCTAAAGTGTATCAAGGCCTCCTGACTTTCCCCCAACATCTCATGTTGGAAGACAGAAGTGTAGGCATTTTGCATTTCAACTACCGGACCCTACTATTTTCAAAAATAAACACCACCAGTGCTTCCTGGCAGCAACTTACTCCTCCTCTTCTTGACAGGCCCTTAAAGGGGTACTCCAGTGGAAAACTATTTATTTTAAATCAACTGGTGACAGAAAGTTATACAGATTTGTAAATTACTTCTATTAAAAAATCTTAATCCTTCCTGTTTACTACAGAGAAAGTTAATTTCTTTTTAAATATCTTTTCTGTATGTCCACAGTGCTCTCTGCTGACACCTCTGTCTGTGTCAGGAATTGTCCAGAGCAGTATAGGTTTAGAATCGGGATTTAGGGATCTCTGGCCAGTTCCTGAAATGGACAAAGGTGTACTATACAGCAGCTAATAAGTACTGGAAGGATTAAGATTTGTTAATAGAAGTAATTTACAAATCTGTTTAAATTTCTGGCACCAGTTGATTTAAAATAAATTGTTTTCCACTGGGGTACACCTTTAATAATCAAAACACATTTTAAGAACTTTTTTTTTTAGAGCAGAGATCTGCACACATCAGCATTATCAGACATTATTTGGTTAAATGGGAACTGTCAGATATAAATACTTTTTATATGTTGTATATTAACCGTTCTAATATACTTCATGAGAAAATTTTATTTCCTTTTTATAGAAATCATGGCTTGTAAAATCATGTCTTTGTTCAAGCTGAATACTATCAGACAGGAGAGAGCACAAAGGAGTGTTATCAGACAGGAGAGAGCACAGCGGAGTACTATCAGACAGGAGAGAGCACAGAGGAGTCCTATCAGACAGGAGAGAGCACAGAGGAGTACTATCAGAAAGGAGAGAGCATAAAGGAGTGTTATCAGACAGGAGAGAGCATGGAGGAGTCCTATCAGACAGGGGAGAGCACTGGAGTGCCATCAGACAGGAGAGAGCACAGAGGAGTGCTTTCAGACAGGAGAGAGCACAGAGGAGTGCTATCAGACAGGAGAGAGCACAGAGGAGTGCTTTCAGACAGGAGAGAGCACAGAGGAGTGCTATCAGACAGGAGAGAGCACAAAGGAGTGCTTTCAGACAGGAGAGAGCACAAAGGAGTGCTATCAGACAGAAGAGAACACAGAGGAGTGCTTTCAGACAGGAGAGAACACAGAGGAGTGCTATCAGACAGGAGAGAACACAGAGGAGTCCTATCAGACAAAAGAGAGCACAGAGGAGTGCTATCAGACAGGAGAGAGCACAGATGAGTCCTATCAGAAAGGAGTAGTGTTGGTGCTGGAGGATTTCCGCAAGGTGCTTTTCCAGCCCGGGTGTGCAAGATGATGCTGCTTCTCTGGGGCGCCTCAAAAGGTGCAGGTGCTTGAACCTCCGACCCAAAGCTGGGTTATGGAAGGATGAGGCAAAGGTTGGTGGTACTTTTAAAAAGCTTTAATGAGACTACGTGTTTCGCAAGGGGTCCCTTGCTTCATCAGGTCATGATTACGGCACTGAGATAGCGCCCCCTTTGTTCCTTTTTTTCTTCTACTTTTTACTGCTGTCAGAAAGGAGAGAGCACAGAGGAGTACTATCAGACGGAAGAGAGCACAGAGCAGTACTATCAGACGGGAGAGAGGACAGAGGAGTACTATCAGACAGGAGAAAGCACAGAGACATACTATCAGACAGGAGAGAGCACAGGGGAGTACTACCAGACAGGAGAGAGCACAGAGGAGTACTATCAGACAGGAGAGAGCACAGAGGAGTCCTATCAGACAGGAGAGAGCACAGAGGAGTGCTATCAGACAGGAGAGAGCACAGGGGAGTACTACCAGACAGGAGAGAGCACAGAGGAGTGCTATCAAACAGGAGAGAGCACAGAGGAGACCTATCAGACAGGAGAGCGCACAGAGGAGTACTATCAGACAGGAGAGCACACAGAGGAGTACTATCAGGCAGGAGAGAGCACAGAGGAGTCCTATCAGACAGGAGAGAGCACAGAGGAGTCCTATCAGACAGGAGAGCGCACAGAGGAGTACTATCAGACAGGAGAGAGCACAGAGGAGTAATATCAGACAGGAGAGCACAGAGGAGTCCTATCAGACAGGAGAGAGCACAGGTGAGTACTAGTCCACCCTCATTTACTGGACTGCGTCCATGCCTGTGCTTCAGCTAAGACAAAGCCATGATTTTATAAGCCATGATTTCTATAAACATAAAATAACATTTTTCTTAAGAAGTAAATTAGAAAGGTTAATGTTTTGCTAAGATGTACAACATAGAAAAAGTTTTTGAATCTAAAAGTGCCCATTTAATGTATAACAGTTTTGGTTATTATGTGGTGTTATGTCCAACAGATTCTCTTGAAGAAATGGAACCAACACATTCGAAAGCATTTTCCAAGACTGCAAACCTAACTGCATAATGAAGATAAAAAAATAAGTGATTTATAACCAGAGAAAACCTTATAACATCCATTACTACATCGTAACTGTCTTGTCATTTAGTTTTAATAGAGAATTCATCATATTCACCCCGATCACTTACCAATAATCGTGTAATACAATCTTTTCAATGCATTAGCTGTGATACTTATTTCCTTTGCATAGAAGGTTGAAAGGTTAGGAGAAAATAAACTTTATCACAAGGTTTCTCGAGATAAAAGTAAAAATACTTTTCTTTAAACAATCTTTAAAGGGAACCAATCATCAGATTTTACCCTATATAACGCTTGGCAAAGCGTTATATAGGGTAAAATCTTTATTTTCACCATTCCCGGGGGATGCTCTTGCCGCCAGGGATGGTGAAGATATGAAGTTATAAACTAGTCACCGCCGCCACCGTAAGTAGTCACCTGGGCAGGGAGCTCTTCTCATCTGCTCCCGTTCTTCGTCCGGCAGCGACGCCCCCTCCGCTTGATTGACGGGCCGCGTCATCGTTCCGCTCACTGAACAGATGTAGCAGAGTGATGACGCGGCCCGGGAATGGCAGGAGCGTCCCCCGGGAATGGTGAAAATAAAGATTTTACCCTATATAACGCTTTGCAAAGCGTTATATAGGGTAAAATCTGATGATTGGTTCTCTTTAATCTTTCTGAAAATGGAGTAAAGCAGGGGCAATACAATTTGATTTTCTAGCTTATAGATACGCAATCTGGACATATGCATATACCAATTCTTATGCAGGTATTTCTTGACCTAACTTCTTTATGACATTTTGACTTTGTGTAGTTATAAAAACTCCTTTGAAATATTTTGTTTTAGGGTAGTATTAGTTAATAGAGTGCGTTCTCCATTCAGGACCCTCAAATCAGGCAAAGGAAATTCCAAGTCTCAGAGTAATACCTTCTACTTCAGTTCTAGCAAATAGGCTGCTGTTAAGAGATGTAAACTGAGAAGTATATTATATACGCCCTTACTGTACAGTAACAATAATAAGTTCACATCAGCACAATATTTGGGAATAGTTTTTTTTTTTACCTCTTTACAACCACTGCTGTGTTTACACATCAATGTGCCATTAAGAGTGTATGGCACGGGCTCCTGACTCGAGCCCGCACCATGCCTGGCAGCCCTCAGTGGATTCCTGTTGCTGGGGACTGCCGGTAATAGTTGACTTGCGGCGATAGCTGCAGCTGGATATTGACCCTTTAGATCGCCACTGTCAAAGCTGTAGCTATTAAAGGAGTACTCCTGTGGAAAAACATTTTTTTTAATCAACTGGTGCCAGAAAGTTAAACAGATTTGTAAATTACTTCTATTAAAAAATCTTAATCCTTCCAGTACTTATTAGCTGCTGAATACTACAGAGGAAATGGTTTTCTTTTTGGAACACAGAGCTCTCTGCTAACATCACGAGCACAGTGCTCTCTTCTGACACATCTGTCCATTTTAAGAACTGACCAGAGTAGGAGAAAATCCCCATAGCAAACATATGCTGCTCTGGACAGTTCCTAAAATGGACAGAGATGTCAGCAGAGAGCACTGTGGTCATGATCTCAGCAGAGAGCTTTGTGTTCCAAAAAGAAAACCCTTTCCTCTGTAGTATACAGACCCTAAAAAGTATTGGAAAGATTAAGATTTTTTTAATAGAAGTCATTTACAAATCTGTTTAACTTTCTGGCACCAGTTGATTTAAAAAAAAAAGTTTTCCACGGGAGTACCCCTTTAAAGGGCGAGGAGGAAAAAACTAAAGGACAACAACGAAAATTGGCCTGGCCCTTAAGGGGTTAATTCTAACAAAATGTTTCTAATTGAGCACAGGTCCTATTAGTTATAATAGGACAAATGCAGGATACTTGCTATGTGTTATTTAGTCAGGAGAGTAACCTTGGAAGAATACTTCAGTGCATTTCTGGACTATATGCCAGACTGCTCTGGACAGTTCATGAAATGGACAGAGGTGTCAGCAGAGAGCACTGTGGTCAGACAGAAAATAAATTCAAAAAGAAAAGAACTTCCTGTGGACCATACAGCAGCTGTACTGGAAGGATTAAGATTTTTTGATAGAAGTAATTTACAAATCTGTTTAACTTTCTGGCACCAGTTGATTTAAAAAATGTTTTCCAATGGAGTATGCCTTTAAAGAGTACAAGCAGCAACTGCATTTACCTGTTGTGAATAAAACAAAATATTGTTCCACTTCAGCAGAATTGTGTTTTTTGGACCTATCAAGGGTCATTTATGATTGACAAGAACACATGGTGGTAAAAGTACATTCATGCATATATAAATGCTGTAGATATTAGCTGCCAAAAGATCAGCAAAGTAGTGCAAAAAGCCTAATTAGCAAAAGTGTTAAAACTCATTTACAGATGGAGCCATGACAGATTTTAGCTTTGTATTTATGAACTTAGAAGTGAACTTAAAAATTGGAAGAATGCGAAAAGTATTTTTTTTCAATTGATGCATCTGCAGTATAAAAGATGTACTTCTTTAAAGGGATACTCCGCTGGAAAACGTTTATTTTTAAATCAACTGACACCATAAATTTGAACAGATTTGTAAATTACTTCTATTTAAAAATCTTAATCCTTCCAGTATTTATCAGCTGCTATATGATCCACAGAAAGTTCTTTTCTTTTTGAATTTCCTTTCTGTCTGACCACAGTGCTCTCTGCTGACACCTCTGTCCATTTTAGGAACTGTCATGAGCAGGAGAGGTTTGCTATGGGCATTTGCTCCTACTCTGGACAGTTTCTAAAATTTACAGAGGTGTCAGCAGAGAGCACTGTGGTCAGAAAGAAAGGAAATGCAAAAAGAAAATAACTTCCTCTGTAACATACAGAAGTTAAGTACTGGAAGGATTAAGATTTTTAAATAGAAGTAATTAGCAAATCTTTTTAACTTTCTGGCACCAGTTGATGAAAAAAATGTTTTCCAGAGGAGTAACCTATTAAGTAGAAGTTATTTCAATGCCAAATTGTATGACAAACATTAATGTCTCAGGCATTTTGCATAATTGGTCGGTCACTGCTATAATATAACATTTACTGTAAAGCAGTGAAAAAACATGGGGCTGTTGCATCTTGAGTTTTTTTCACGTTACTATGAAACAATACAGCAAAATCTGAAATAATCGGCATAGTCCTTCTAATATTACTACAGATGTAGGTCTGTGCATCACAACTTTTTTTTATTAGTTTGTGTTTGGTCTCTAGTCACGGACACAGAAAAAGCTATCACTGATAAACGGCAGCACACCCAATATAATTCATCGACAATGTTTATTGGTACAACAAATATATATTAGGACATGCAATTGCACACAAAAAAGGTTAAAAACAGTAAAATCTCTGGCTAACTAAAGCCAGCACACAACTAGGGGAGGGGCCATGAACCCCCTCTCCTACCTGACACCTGTCCTCAATAATACAGTAAACGACCTTGTGTCGGGTCCGCGGATCATATACAAACAGTATTACAGAAGGCAATGATATCAATAGGCAATATATATCACAATGTTAATATAATCAACCATACACTAACTGACTGCAACATTTTTACTATGCTGGATTACCACACAGACCAGACATCAAGGGCCAAATAAGGATGGAGTAAAAAGGGGGACGGGGTCACCAGATCCCCACGCGTTCCGTTGACACACAGGGGCAACTTCCTCAGGGGTAGCTGTGTGAAAGAACATCTGAGTATTTATAGATACTTTAATTAATGAACATACCTGACTAGTGTTCTCAATCTGGCCTCCATGTGTTGTGATACCACACAACGCCATCTGGGCTTCCGGTCGGAAAGTGTAACCACTATCCCTCTGGAAGCTGCCATGCACTAAGTGGAGCGCTCCACTTAGACTTGTATTGAGGGGGCGGGGTGTGACATCATGAAGGGGCAGGGCTATGACATCACAAGCTCCCAGAACCAGCTCCAGCGTTCGGAACAGTTTGTTCCAAATGCTGACCAGCGGAGCACCCCTTTACTTCTATTTAAAAATCTTAATCCTTAATTGCTTCTATTTAAAAATCTTAATCCTTCCAGTACTTATCAGATGCTGCTTAAACAGAGGAAGTTAATTTCTATTTGAATTTAATTTCTGTTTGTCCATGGTGCTCTTTGCCGACACCTCTGTCCATGTCAAGAACTGTCCAGAGTAGGAACAATTCCCCATAGCATGCCCTGGACAGTTCCTGACATGAACAGAGGTGTCAGCAGAGAGCACCATGGACAGACAGAAAAGAAATTAAAAAAGAAAAGAACTTCTGTATTATACAGCAGCTGATAAGTACT
Organism: Hyla sarda; assembly: GCF_029499605.1. Taxonomy (NCBI): domain Eukaryota; kingdom Metazoa; phylum Chordata; class Amphibia; order Anura; family Hylidae; genus Hyla; species Hyla sarda. The sequence continues at coordinate 206,032,520 of NC_079191.1, read as the reverse complement.
AGAAGGATTGGGATCTTTTAACAGAAGTAATTTACAAATCTGTTTCCAACTGTAAAGCAAATGCAGCTCCTGCGTTTGCTTCCTAGCTATGCCATAAATGCACATCCCTCGTTGCAGTGCCAAAATTTAACTAGAAAAAATATATATCAAGAAAAAGGTTTTTCAGGTGTATGTTAAAGCAAGCCAATGACAATACAGAAAAGAAGAGCCAGTAAAGCATGTAGGTGATATAGTCATATAGTAAGAAAGCACAAGAAACACATAAACATTAAAAGGGTATTCCGGGCAAAAACATCTTATCCCATATTGAAAGGATAGGGGATAAGATGTCTGATTGCGGGGGGCCCGCCGCTGGGACCCCCTGTGATCTCCCTGCAGAAGCCTGCATTCTATGCGTAGCTGCGTCTTCAGTTTCAGAAACCGCTGGGCTTTTGAGACAGGGATGTGATGTCACGCCACGTCCCCTCCATTCATTTCTATGGGAGGGGTCGTAATGGCCGCAACGCCCCCTCCCATAGACATGAATGTAGTGGGCATGGCGTGACATCACGTCCCCGTCTCGAAAGCCCGGTGGTTTCCGAAACTGCAGACGCAGCTACGCATTGAATGCGGGCTGCTGCAGGGAGATCGCAGGGGTTCCCAGCGGCAGGCCCCCCGCGATCAGACATCTTATCCCATATGCTTTCGATAGGGGATAAGATGTTTTTGCCTGGAATACCCCTTTAAACCATAAACAATACAGATTTCTGCTCGGTGATTTTTTTCTTCACAGCCTCTATTTAAGCCCATGAGACAATGGGGGAGAATTATCAAAGCCTGTGCAGAAGAAAAGTTGACTAGTTGCCCATAGCAACCAATCAGATCTTCTTTCATTTTAAAATAGGCCTCTGAAACATGAAAGAAGCAATCTGATTGGTTGCTATGGGCTACTGGTCAACATTTCCGCTGAACAGGTTTTGACACATCTCCCTCAATTTGCTTTCTATTTTATACTTCTATGGGCACTGTAGGGCTGATCCGATCAACACAGATCCACAATATGGTGTGTAAGGTCTTAAGCCAGAAATATAATAGTGAAATACTTAACATTCCATACAGCATCTTTAAAAATTACCACAATATATCTAATTTTAAATAGTTATAAATTTGAAGAAGAAGCGAAAACATCAGAAATTATGTATATGAAGTATTAGTAAAAATAGAAGAAAATATGGGGAAGCGGTTAATTGGAGTACTTTCAGCTGGATTTAATAATCAAGCTAATACCTTTCAGCTGTCACATTCTGTCTTCCTGATTTGATAACAAAATCTTGACTGATAAATTAGTTTCGCCTTCTCTCTCCGCTGAAATCACAAAAGGAGACGAGCAGATAAAGGATTTGTTTTCTTAGTGCACAGGTGTCGGCTCTCAGTACAGAGAGGGTGAAATGTGCAAGGGTTAGAGAACATCTAAAAATATTACATTTACTTTCACTGTAATTCATTTGACTTTTTAAAGTAAAATAATAGCATTCCTTTGGCCTCAATAGTGGTATTTTATAAAAAATAAAAAAACAAGTATATAGCAAAAATGTCTGTATGTTTATGTAGGGTGAAGTCGTGGGGGCTGCACCTAGGTGTGTTTCCATATTAGCTGCATGTAAGTATTGCTTTGTGTTTTGTGTGTAATTTTATGGGAAAACACTATACCTAATGTAAGTTTTAATGGGTTACCGTAAGTAAAACATTTTTTATCACGCAGTAAACCTGTTTAAGGCTCTGTTCACATTGTAGTTTCCAAATGGAAGCCACAAAACAGTGTCGAATGCATTGCACGGCAGACTCCAATGGATCCCATAATGCAGGCCACCAGGTTCCATCATGGTGTCTGTCTTTTTGCGTGCAGCAAATTGGCATCTACAATAGAGGATCTTAAAGGGGTACTCTGATGGAAAACTTTTTTTTTTTATTAAATCAACTGATAGAAAGAAAGTTAAACAGATTTGTAAATTACTTCTATTAAAAAATCTTAATCCTTCCAGTACTTATTAGCAGCTGTATACTACAGAGGAAATTCTTTTCTTTTGGGATTTCTTTTCTGTCACGACCACAGTGCTCTCTGCTGACACCTCTGTCCATGTCAGGAACTGTCCAGAGAAAGAGAAAATCCTCATAGCAAACCTATCCTGCTCTGGACAGAGGTGTCAGCAGGGAGCACTGTGGTCGTGACAGAAAATAAATCCCCCCAAAAAAATAATAATTTCCTCTGTAGTATACAGCTGCTAATAAGTACTGGGAGGATTAATAATTTTTAATATAAGTTGATAAATCTGTTTAATTTACTGGCACCAGTTGATTTAAATTTAATTGACCACAGCCTTAAAATACAATTTTATATATATAAAAAAATTTGATTATTCTTTACTTAAATAATTATACCCAAACGGACAACTATGACCTGGGAAAGAAAAATTGTATCTATGCAGTACATAAGTGACCAAGCACTATCGGTTGACCCAGGTACTAGTATTGGCTATAAGTGTGTGAACTCCAAACATAAATACTGATTCTGTTACGCAACCTTCGTCTGGTCGTCCCAGACGAAGGTTGCGTACCGAAACGTACGTTGGAGTGGTGCTGTCCCGGTCTCTGCTAATTGTTGCTGTACTCTGGTATATCTTTATACTGATCTGTATCCCTGCAATGTTATGTCTGTTTACATGCACACTGCACTTTATTTGGCATGCAATACTTTTGCTCTCACTGTGAGATTTATATACATGTTTTTTACATGCTGCTAAACACTTTGTGCAAATTTGTGTGCAAGATTATTGTACCATTTCTATCTCATTGTGGTGGATCCAGTAATATATACACTATATATACCCAGATTTTACTGCAGAGCCGGTGACACCACCTTTTAGCCTCATTCCTCTTTGAAAAATAGTACTTTTAATTAATATTTTTTATGTACTTACATTCTACGGAATTAATAAAATGATATATGTTTTATAAGTGACTCCGTTTTCTCTTTCTTGTTATTTGCTATTTATTTAAATCATGTACACTACATCTATAGTATATTTAAAATACACTATTCTGTACAATAAATGTTAACATTTTATTGTGTTTTGTTGCAGTTTATATTTATCTGAGAAAAGGCTACTAACTTGGTTCTTCATTGGGGCTGCATTGAGGCTTCCTACTTCAAGGCTGTGTTCTGACTCATCCTAGAAGCTTGAAGCCTAACTGCATCTCCAAAACACATCAGAATCCGGCTGTCGATGGAACATATATATGGAACCTACCAACTGAGATCATGATAAAGTGTCTAATAATAGTATCCGTTGTTTTTTTTGTCTTTTATCTATCTTCTGACAGCAATTAACAGGGAAATGACTCATATATTTATTATTGAGAAGAAACCAAATTAATTTGTCCAAAAAACACATCTCTATGTTATCTACATAGTAATGAGAAATAAAACATTATTCTCCTGTCCAAAGAACTTACATAAATGGTATGTTTATTATTAGTATTATTTAGCATTTCATTTTTTTTAAGCAAGTTTTTACATAACCTGCCTGTATTAATCAAAAGCCAACGTTATTTTATTTAATTTCAGCAGGGTTATCTTCTGAATAATCTGTGATTTATTACTAATAGAATAAAGCTATATTTATGTGGATCTACCTAATTCTTCACCTTTCTCATTGACGCTAAACTAAAGTAAATTATCCAATAGGACATATTAAATTTGCCCACATATATAACCACCTGTAGAAAGAGGGTTGATGATGTTCTAGGATAAGCGGGATAGACAAGATATTATGATGTTTAGTGCTTTGAAGTTTTGGGGCCATCATAAATTTTGTATCGTATAGCAATTTTCTATAGACATTTCATTTAGTAGCATTTTCACACTTTGTGTCCCTTCATTGTATTAAAAATGAAACAAGGATTAATAACGGGAAGGCATGAAAGCTGCTCACCCTAAATTGTTGTGTGCCAGCATACAAAACAATGGTAACACATGTAAGTGAAGACGAGTTGTCCGCTGCCCCCCGGCTCAAGTAGGTATGCAGATAGGAATGGCTTCAAACAGAACGCCGGCTCATCAAGGCGCAGGAATGACTTGAAGAACAGCCAGGTAGAACTTAACAAAAGATTTTATGCCAAAATGCAACGCGTTTCACTGCGCTTGCACAGTGAAACGCGTTTCATTTTGGGAATAAATCTTTTGTTATGTTCTACCTGGCTGTGCTTTGAGTCCCTTCTGCGCCATGATGAGCCGGCGTTCTGTTTGAAGCCATTCCTATCTGCATTCCTGTAACTTTAAGGCTGTATATCAAATACTAGGGTGCTGTATAAAACTTTGTGTAAATATTGATAAGCTGTTGCTTATTGTATTTTACTGTTATAGGGGCACTGTATGTCACAACTGTACTTTACAGACCTTTTCAGTGTATACAACACAGAAAGTGAGCTGTAGGACAACATTTTGGAGTTATCATGGCCACACCAGGAGGTGGGTATTCCGACTCTAAATTACAACAGAGCAAGGAGTAGAAAGTCCTTCTCTTTTTTAGAACCTGCTGCAGATCTGATTCTGTAAAAAAGCCATATGGCACCTTTGTATATGTATTGGGGGGCATTATGAGTGAGCTGGATGGCAACATTATGTGCAAAGTCAATTCTATTTCACTTGTTGAGCAGAGACCACACTTTGTGGAACCTTTGTTTGCTCACGTAACACCACAAGATGCACTTTTACATTACAATATCCTTATATTAGATTATTTCAGTCTCTCAGGACAAGGACTGTAGGTTTTTGTTGTATTTCTCCACATCCTCATCCAATCTATAGTGTTGTTAGCAGACAATAGATGAATGTAATGCTTTGGATTAAGGATTATTATTAGGAGCTTGGTTATCTAAGAAAACAGGATCAGTTCTGTCCCATTAGTACAGGGAAACCTTTACAGATGTCATCAATGCCTTTACCATTTACCTTTCAGGGAATCTTATGTTCACTTTTCTTCCCTTGGGTTTAGAGCTTCTGTAGGTGGTGTTTTCTGTTCAATTGTCATTAAAGGGGTACGCCCGTGGAAAACTTTTTTTTTTAATCAACTGGTGCCAGAAAGTTAAACAGATTTGTAAATTACTTCTATTAAAAAATCTTAATCCTTCCAGTACTTTTTGGGGCTGTATACAACAGAGGAAATGCTTTTCTTTGTGGATTTCTCTTTTGTCATGACCACAGTGCTCTCTGCTGACCTCTGCTGTTAATTTTAGGAACTGTCCAGAGCAGCAAATGTTTCCTGTGGGGATTTTCTCCTGCTTTGGACAGTTCCTTAAATGGACAGCAGAGGTCAGCAGAGAGCACTGTGGTCGTGACAGAAGAGAAATCCAAAAAGAAAAGCATTTCCTCTGTAGTATACAGCCCCTAAAAAGTACTGGAAAGATTAAGATTTTTTATTAGAAGTAATTTATAAATCTAATCAAAGTAATAGCTTATACCTCTAGGACCTCACCAACCTTGGTGCACAATGATAGGGGTGGAAGTAAATTTAAGTATAACAGCGTTACTCATATAAAATTTATATACACATATACACGATATGCACATTTCTACTGAGGAAGGGGTCGGAGGATCCCAATTCCCAGCACCCCGAAACGCGTTTAGGTGTTTGGCACTGTTCATACAGCTACTACCAGTGTCCGTCTGCAAACCTACAAGTCCCGGCAACAGAGGAGTTATTCCAGTCTATTCCGCCCTGCCTGGCGGCAACCTTACCTCTAAACATCTTCCACAGCCTACATCTCCCGCAGCTAAAGCTTCCACATGGGACGCCATCCCCGGACTGTCCACTGCTCCCGAACGCACCGCTAGATCCACTCACACTCCCGTGCTGACTGACACTCTTACAGGAGTGTCAGACTAATACCATCAAGAGACAGCCGGTGAGCAAGTGCAGCCTACAGCACTACATCGCGCTCCCCTGCCTCGGAGCTTGTGGCACGGACTATCACTCTGCGCCCCCCTGCCATTGGGGCTGCAAGGGAGACGTGAGACTGCCGTGCCCCCTGCCATTGGAGCACGAGAGGAGTACGGGACTGTGACACACAAGAGAGGATTATCGAGCCACCAGAAGCAGTGGTGAGAAATAGTTTAACACCATCATATCCTTTATCTGCAGATTGACTTTTATTCTTTAAGTGACTTACTCTCTTACAAAACGGGACTTTTTGTTTTTACATTTTTTCGTTTCGTTACATTTTAAAGGACTTTGTCTTCATACATACTGAAATACTAGATTATTGGACATTATCCATCTTAATATCTATTCTAATAATTTTTTGATATCCCACTAGGGCCCAGTGGGATTATCATCCAACAGTGCCAATTAAATGTGTAAATTTGTTCATAATAGACATTTTATTTATATCTAATTAAACATTTTATATGAGTAACGCTGTTATACTTAAATTTACTTCCACCCCTATCATTATGCACCAGGATTGGTGAGGTCCTAGAGGTATAAGCTATTACTTTGACTACATTTCCATTTTGCTGCCGGTGGGGTCCGGCTATAGCTTTAATTACCTCGGTCCTTCTGTTGTGAGCTGCACGTTATTTTAAATAATTTATAAATCTGTTTAACTTTCTGGCACCAGTTGATTTAAAAAAATATATATATTTTCCACGGGAGTACCCTTTAAGGCCAGTTTATACAACTCTGTACCATTCTTAAAAGGGTACTCTGGTAAGAAGAAAAATGCAGAAGCATAAAGCATTGCTTACCTGTCTGCCAAGATGGGCACTGTGACCGATCTCAAGATACAAAATCCAACATGCAGCAGCCTATAATGCATTGTGTGCTAAGATCATACCCAACATTCACATTTTCTGCATGTGCTGAAAATATGCTACAGTAGCTGTAACATTCCCTATTGTCTTTTTTCATGGGATACTCTATCCTACTGTGGTGTAGTATCTAACCACACCAAGAAGCCTATGGTCTTGACCCTCAAATCTGTGTTGGGATATGGACTGAGGGGGATATGTAAAAGACAGAGGCATAGTCATACAAGTAATGGGTCAATGGTTGTCAGAGTTCCTTTATAGTCAGGTTAGAAGTATAATTAGGGCAGAAGAGTGGTTAGATAACAACCCTGGTCAAACACACTTTCACAGATAAGGATGAAGGTAGTGTCTTATTGCTCAGATACATATAACTGAGAGGTGTCCCTTAAAGGGTTACTCTGGCGCTAAGACATCTTATCCCCTCTCCTTTGGATAGGGGATAAGATGTCTTAGCGCCAAAGTAACCCTTTAATAAAGGTGCCATGATTGGGACTGGTAGGGAATGCTGAGTTGAAGGCATTGACCCTTTAATACTAAGAGAGCCAATGGGCACACATGATAAAATGCAGCAAAGCATTGGTGACAGGAAGCCAAGTGAGTATAGAAGCTGGAGTAGGGTCAAGGTAAGTATGCCAGGGACTGTGACAGTAGCTTTTATGGGATTATACTAGTTGGACTAGCTTTTGCACCCTATGTGCATGAATTTCAGACCAGCACATTCTTTGCTTACATATGTTTCCTCAAGCACATCAACTTTAAAAACTGACTGTTTACTTTCAACCTAGTATATCCCATCTCTTGTCAGCTGTCATTGTCACAAGATAATCAATATTATTCACTTACCCTGTCATTAGTTTTATTGCAATTGCCCATTGATGTAAATGGCCAATACTAACAATGTAACTGCACATAATACCCAAGAATATTAATCGTCTTTCCAGCTCCATTTGGTCATTTGCACATAAACAGTAAAGCAATGTCACAAGGAAAGATACAATTTAAACTGAGCAATACTGTTGGATTAAATGTACAGGTTTGTTTTCTACCTGATTTTTATTTGAAAAGCATACCTTATTATCATGCAAACTGCATTTTTTAGATGCCTACACACCATCTGCAGTTGGCAGGGTTCGTTCAAACAGATTGCATTGCTTATTAAAGAAAGAAAAGGAAGAAAAACATTTATTTGTAAAGATATCATTTGCTTTCAACGTTCTTAATGCTGACAACTTTTAAAAGGTAAAAGTAAATGTTAAAGTAAAGCAAAACCTATCTTCACATAGTGTGCTAGATGTGGCCCTTGGAAGCTGCATTAGTTTTTATTAAATGGTCAAATCTATTGGGGTTGAGAATTACAAATAAAAAAAATAAAAATAAAACTTTTCAATTAAAATCTCCATACAGCATGTGCATATGTATAAATAATATTGTGCCTATACACTCCCGTATCAGCTAGATCATGGCTATACACAGACGTTTTGGAACAGATGACAACCCCTTGTTGGTAAATACTGGGGGGTGTACATATCAGGAAACTAATATCTCATACAAAATGTTTCATTAGTTGGCATTTGACGACATGGACCCCCAACAATCACTGAGAGTTTTGAATGTCCTGTCTGTATAAAGTTTTGACTTACATTTCATTTTGGGTCAGATTGAATAGACTATAGCTAGGACTACTACTGTAATTTAAAAACTCCAGGTTTGGAAAAATAAAACCCTTAGGGTTTATTCACATGTACATTGATGCGTAGGATTTGAAGCTGTATTCACTTATTTAGTTTAATTTGAAATCCGCAGCATAAAATCCTGCACATGAAATCTGCGCAGAATACTCTATGTGTGAATTAAAAACACTTAGGGGGGGGATTTATCATCTGTCAGCCTGTGATATTTGTTGAAATTTGCTAATTTTTGACACTTTGCTTCACTCTTACCAAGTGGGCGAGCATGGCGAAAAATTACCGTTATGCTCCACAAAGGGGATGGGGTGTCATGGAGTCACCTACAAACAGGCGTAAATTGTAGCAAAAATCGACACCAGCTCTGAGCTGGCATGGATTTCATATTCCCCTCTGAGTGTCTACAGAACAGTCTTCTTTTTTTCTACCTAATTCACTGAAGATTTTAACTCCTTAAGGACATAGGGTGTACCTGTACGCCCTATGCCCGGTCCCGGTGTTTAAAATGGGGTCACGCCATGACCCCGCATCACACCGGGTTCGGTCCCGGCTGCTAATCATAGCCGGAACCCTGAGCTAACAGCGCGTTGTGCCGCGCGCTGTTAACCCTTCTGACGCGGCGGTCAAAGTTTACCGCTGCGTCTGAAAACGAAAGTAAACGCTTCCCAGCAGCTCAGTCGGGCTGATCGGGACATCGCGATAAAATCGCAATGTTCCGATTAGCTGGGACGCAGGCTTTGCTTACTTGACTTTGCGACGTCCGATCGTCGATTGATTGCTCCAAGCCTGAGCTACAGGCTTGAGCAATCAAGCCCCTACGTCACTGATCCATGCAAAGCTATGGCTTTGCAGGGATCAGCATAGGAGATCAGTGCGTGCAGTGTTATAGGTCCCTATGGGAGCTATAACATTGTAAAAAAAAAGTGAAAAAAAAGGTTAACAAAGGTCATTTAACCCCTTAACGACACAGGACGTATATTTACGTCCTGCGCCGGCTCCCGCGATATGAAGCGGGATCGCGCCGCGATCCTGCATCATATCGCGTCGGTCCTGACGCTCATCAACGGCCGGGACCCGCGGCTAATACCACACATCGCCAATCGCGGCGATGTGTGGTATTAACCCTTTAGAAGCGGCGGTCAAAGCTGACCGCAGCTTCTACAGTGAAACTGAAAGTGACCCGGCTGCTCAGTCGGGCTGTTCGGGACCGCCGCGGTGAAATCGCGGCGTCCCAAACAGCTGATCGGACACCGGGAGGGCCCTTACCTGCCTCCTCGGTGTCCGATCGATGAATGACTGCTCCGTGCCTGAGATCCAGGCAGGAGCAGTCAAGCACCGATAATGCTGATCACAGGTGTGTTAATACACGCCAGTGATCAGCATAGGAGATCAGTGTGTGCAGTGTTATAGGTCACTATGGGACCTATAACACTGCAAAAAAAAGTAAAAAAAAAGTGTTAATAAAGGTCATTTAACCCCTTCCCTAATAAAAGTTTGAATCACCCCCCTTTTCCCATAAAAAAAATAAAACAGTGTAAAAAAAAACAAATAAACATATGTGGTATCGCCGCGTGCGTAAATGTCCGAACTATAAAAATATATCATTAATTAAACCGCACAGTCAATGGCGTACGCGCAAAAAAATTCCAAAGTCCAAAAAAGCATATTTTGGTCACTTTTTATACCATTAAAAAATGAATAAAACGTGTTCAAAAAGTCCGATCAAAACAAAAATCATACTGATAAAAACTTCAGATCACGGCGCAAAAAATGAGTCCTCATTACGCCCTGTACGTGGAAAAATAAAAAAGTTATAGGGGTCAGAAGATTACATTTTTAAACGTATAAATTTTCCTGCATGTAGTTATGATTTTTTCCAGAAGTGCGACAAAATCAAACCTATATAAGCAGGGTATCATTTTAACCGTATGGACCTACAGAATAATGATAAGGTATAATTTTTACCGAAATATGCACTGCGTAGAAACGGAAGCCCCCAAAAGGTAAAAATGGCATTTTTTTTCGATTTTGTCGCACAATGATTTTTTTTTTCCGTTTCGCCGTGCATTTTTGGGTAAAATGACTAATTTCACTGCAAAGTAGTATTGGTGACGCAAAAAATAAGCCATAATATGGATTTTTAGGTGGAAAATTGAAAGGGTTATGATTTTTAAAAGGTAAGGAGGAAAAAACGAAAGTGCAAAAACGCAAAAACCTTGAGTCCTTAAGGGGTTAACCCCTTCCCTAATAAAAGTTTGAATAACCCCCCTTTTCCCATAAAAAAAAAAACTGTGCAAATAAAAATAAGCATATGTGGTATCACCGCGTGCGGAATTGTCCGAACTATAAAAATATATCATTAATTAAAGTGATCAAAAAGTCCAATCAATACAAAAATGGTACCGATAAAAACTTCAGAACACGGTGCAAAAAATCAGCCCTCATATCGGCCCATACGCAGAAAAATGTAAAAGTTATAGGGGTTAGAAGATGAGAATTTTTTACATATAAATTAGTACAACAATATCCAACCTATATAAGTAGGGTATCATTTTAATCGTATGGACCTACAGAATAAAGATAAGGTGTTATTTTTACCAAAAAATTAACTGCGTAGAAACGGAAGCCCCCAAAAGTTACAAAATTATTATTTTTTTCTTCAATTTTGTCGCACAATGAATTTGTTTCTGTTTCGCCGTGGATTTTTGGCTGAAATGACTAATGTCACTGCAAAGTAGAATTGGTGGTGCAAGAAATAAGCCATCATATGGAATTTTATGTGCAAAATTGAAAGCGTTTTGATTTTTAAAAAGTGATGAGGAAAAAATGAAAATGCAAAAACGGAAAAACCCTGTGTCCTTAAGGGGTTAAAGTTGCAGATATGGTGATACATGTGGAAAAATGCATTACAATAGTGACAAGGGTGAACAGACTAAGCATTAAGTATAAAGAGAATATAACCAGAAGCAATTGACCGCGCCCCCTTTTGCATTTTCTTGATCGCAAATTGTGTCGCATGGAACATGCGACACAATTTGGGCGCCAAACCCGACAAAAAAAAAAAGTCGAAATCACGTTAGTAAATAAACCCCAATGACTTTCTCACTATATTTCTTCAATTTCATTATTAGTAAATAACAAACTGAAAAAAAAAATAGTATCTGAATATTAGGAAGGAAACCACAAAACTTTTGTGGGTAAACTATATTAGCAATTTAAGTGCATATCTACTAGCTCTGTGTCCTTGAGACTTGAGACATCAACATGCTGATGTTATAAAAGTTATTACGTCTTGAGCTTTTAGTCTCCAAAGGCTACAAATGCGTGGTATTGCTAACATAAAACTGTCTGCGACAGAATCTGAGAGTGAAAGCAGACAATAAAGGTGCATTGTTTTTCTAAAAGGTGTAAATGAACTGGATATTTAATAAATTATTTCACTTTTTTTACTTTACTTGTTATTTAGCTTACCCAATGTTATTTATTTAGAGGATGTATGTGAAGAATCTGGTAACAAGTCCATTAATGAAGACCACTTCCAGAAGGTTTACATTATTAAATAGTGGTTGATCGATAAATGTCAGACAGGCAATAATTCATAATGTACTTTTCACTTCATGCTTTCTATTATAATTAGGTACAATTGTTTTGAATGCTTTTTGTAGCATAATGGACAATATCAATAATAAATGACTTGCTATTGGTCAATGAAAAGTGAGTGTTTAGAGGTCTGTTGAGTCACATTATAAGCAAATGACTGAAAATAAGACATTTTATAGAATGAAGCTGGCATTTATCCTGAGACTGGTAAATCTATTCAATCGTTATGCCCTTCTTTATGTCATCACAGCTAAATCTTAGGAATAGCTTCTCTTTGTGGATAACCTGTATGACTGTAAAGAGTGCAACTAATATTAAGATTGGCTAGTTATGTGAGATTTGTGGGAGGTACAGAACAGCATCATACAGCAGAATAAAGCTGGAGAGATGGAATCCCTTCACTGGTGTGTCAGACATGGTACATTTGTACATTGAGTCAGTTTTCTCTCACTTAAATAGGGACGATCTATAGTACCAGGCTCAGTATGGGTGTTCTAAATATGCCTTAAAGGACATCTGCAGCGGAAAAAACTTATCCCCTATCCACAGGATAGGGGATAAGTGTTTGATCACGGGGGTCCGAACGCTGGAACACCCCGCAATCTCCTGCATGGGGCCACGGCTCTGCCCCAGCTCTGCCATGCAGGAGGCGTGCCGGCCGCAGCATGACGTGGAGATCGCGGGGGGTCCCAGCAGTCAGACCCCCCATGATCAAACACTTATCCCCTATCCTGTGGATAGGGGATAAGTGTTTTCCGCTGCAGTTGTCCGTTAAGCAATAAGTGGTTGTCTACAACATCATTGATTGAGTTGCAGTGTTCAACTAAGTGGTGTGGCTCCTTTGTTTCTAATGTCTACCAACTACTATTATCAATAACCTTTGATTTTGGAAAGGAATTTCTTGTTCAGACTAAATTTTCTGACGCTAGCTTGTGGACAGAACTATGCATTGTGATTCGTGAAGACCAGGTAATATATTGGAATGGGAAGCTGATTGTAATTACATAGTTACATAGTTAGTATGGTCGAAAAAAGACATACGTCCATCAAGTTCAACCAAGGAATTGAAGAAAAAGGGTATGGTGGGATAAAGGGAAAGGGATGTGATTATATTTCTGCATAAGTATTAATGTTATTTTGTTCTAGCAATGTATGTAACTCTGTTTTAAAGCTTTCAACTGTTTCTGCTGGGACCAGTTCCTAAGGTAGACTGTTCCATAAATTCACAGTTCTTTTGGTAAAGAACCTGTGTAGAAGTAGAAAAATGGAAGACAATTAGAATGATGCAAATACACTTGTCAGAGGTTATCAACAACATCCTTAGCAACTAATAGTTAAGTTGTCCACCCCCCTCACTGTTTTCTTCCTCAAATATCCGAATATAATGAATACGCGAAATTTGCGAATATAGGATGAATTATTTTATATTTCGTAGTGACTTACTCACTACTGTAGCTTGAAAATATATTATCTTGGACCTCTTGTAGAGCACGTTCCTCATAAGAGATAATGAGTCGAATAAAGTGATTAGATTAATCGGCAAGAACCTCTTCCCACTCTTTCTTGAAATCATCGTTGTAAATAGTAGTGGGAAATGTTCTGATTCTCAAGCCACGTGGAATAAGATGCTGGTCTAAATATTTTCGTAACATGGATAATTCATTTTGATACAAAGATTCACTGTATCCTGTGTTTCACAATGTGACAAGTTAACAAATTGGGAGATTTTATCTGCTCTTGCACGGCGGTCTTGCACCGATTGAAGGCAATAGCTAGTGCTGCTGGAGTTTACCTCCATGACGATGTGTCCAGCAGGATATCGGGAGTACGTGGTCCGGGAGTACGTGGTCCGGGAGTACGATCAGCAAGCCAACACAGAAGAATGGAATGAATGGATCAGCTCACTGGTTCGATGTCCTGTCCACAGCGCGGCAGGTGTATAGCGGTACCAAATTCCAAAGACAAGGAGAGTATGCCAGTGTGGAAATGTAAAGTCCCGTTTATTAAAGTAAAATCAGCAACACAGGTAGGTGAAAAGGATGATGACGCGTTTCAGGCGTGTAACACCCTTAGTCATATAACCACATTAATGAACATCTCTGCTTCATATGTGGGGGAAAGTGGTCAGGAACAGGTGGAGCACACCTGTGCCAGAACATTTAACCCCTAACATACCACAACATAGAAAATATCAATACATAGGTAAAAAGATGAACATGTCATAACATCATTAAGAGGATGGTTGGAAAAATACTTACATAGGCTTAATGAGCCGAGTCACTGGGAGACTGTGTTGTGACCTGGGAGGTGTTGATAAAGTTTCCAGTGGAACCAGGAACCAGAGGCCAAAAAGGCTACAGCGGAGAATGATGCCATGGATGGCACACAGGGCCTCGTCATTCCAGGCCAATTCGGAGGCTAGGGTGTGGAATTGAACTGAGTACTCACCAACAGAAGTGTCTCCCCCATAGTGTCATTGATCATTGACAAGATCCTCCTGTGTAGTTCTGTACTGATTATTTATCATTGTTATGATCATTGCAATGCCACAAGATGAAATCTTGCATGGGACCCCAAACCAAGGAAGATTAACAGGTGCTTTGTGTTTCTTCCATTTGCAAATAATTACACAAAGTGTTGTAAGTATCTCACCAAGCTACTTCACCATGATCTGGTAACTCATTTCCTTGTGTATTTCTAAAATAGTGTCCTTACATCCTTGGACAGCTCTTTGGTGTCTTGGGGGAGAGTTTGGAATCTTATTGATTGCTTTTGTGGACAGGGGTCATTTTTACAGACAAAAAACTGAGACTAGGAGCACACACTTCAAGAAAGTCTTAGTACCTTTATAAAAAAAAAAACTGGGAGCCAAAAATCTTGCTGATTGATAGAGGATCAAACTTTTTTTTCCTTCACTGTAAAGACAGGGTTGTGTCTTTCCAAATCATGACTTATGAATTTACCACAGTTGACTATGATCAAGTTGTAGAAACATGTTCAAGATGATCAAGAGAAACAGGAGGCATCAAAGCAAATGGTCTGACTATTTAACCTGTTGGGGACGAAGGGCTTATGCATACGCCCTTGCGTCCTGGTACTTAAGGACGAAGGGCGTATCCATATGCCCGTGGGAATTTTGGTCCACGCCGCGCGTGGTCTCTAGACTGTAGCCCTCCAGATGTTGCAAAACTACAACCCCCAGCATGCCCAGACAGCTGTTTGCTGTGTGGGCATGCTGGAATTTGTAGTTTTGCAATAGCTGGAGGTCTGCAGTTTAGAGACCACTGCACAGTGATCTCTATACTGCCCTCTAGATCTAGCAAAACTACAACTCCTAGCATGCCCACACAGCTGTTTGCTGTCTGGGCATGCTGGGAGTTGTAGTTTTGCAACATCTGGAGGTCCACAGTTTGGAGATCACTGTTCAGTGGTCTCTAAATTGTAGGACTCCAGATATTGCAAAACTACAAATTCCAGCATGCCCACACAGAAAACAGCTGTCTCGGCATGCTGGGAGTTGTAGTTGCGTACCTCCAGCTGTTGCATAACTACATCTCCCAGCATGCCCTTCTGTGATCAGTACATGCTGGGAATTGTAGTTTTGCAACAGCTGGAGGCACACTGGTTGGAAAATACTGAGTTAGGTAACAGAACCTAACTGAAGGTTTTCCAATCAGTGTGCCTCCAGCAGTTGCAAAACTACAACTCCCAGCATGTACTGACAGACCGTGCATGCTGGGAGTTGTAGTTTTGCAACAGCTGGAGGCACACTGGTTCGAAAATACTGAGTTAGGTAACAGAACCTAATTGAAGGTTTTCCAACCAGTGTGCCTCCAGCTGTTGCAAAACTACAACTCCCAGCATGTACTGACAGACTGTGCATGCTGGGAGTTGTAGTTTTGCAACATCTGGAGGCTCACTGGTTGGAAAATACTGATTTAGGTAACAGAACCTAACTGAAGGTTTTCCATTCAGTGTGCCTCCAGCTGTTGCAAAACTACAACTCCCAGCATGCACTGTCTGTCAGTACATGCTGGGAGTTGTAGTTTTGAAACAGCTGGAGGTTTGACCCCCCCCCCCCCATGTGAACGTACATGGTACATTCACACGGGTGGGTTTACAGCAAGTTTCCTGCTTCAAGTATGAGCTGCGGCAAATTTTTCGCCGCAGCGCAAATTCCTAGCGGGAAACTCACCGTAACCCGCCAGTGTGACTGTACCCTAAAAACACTACACTACACTACACTAACACCTAATAAAGAGTAAAACACTACATATACACCCCCCTTACACTGCCCCCCCCCCCAATAAAAATGAAAAACGTATTGTACGGCAGTGTTTCCAAAATGGAGCCTCCAGCTGTTGCAAAACAACAACTCCCAGCATTTCCGGACAGCCACTGACTGTCCAGGCATGCTGGGAGTTTAGCAACAGCTGGAGGCACCCTGTTTGGGAATCACTGGCATAGAATACCCCTATGTCCACCCCTATGCAATACCTAATTTAGTCCTCAAATGCGCATGGCACTCTCTCACTTGGGAGCCCTGTCATATTTCAAGGAAACAGTTTAGGGACACATATAGGGTATCTCCGTACTCGGGAGAAATTACACTACAAACTATGAAAAGGAAAAGTTGGGGTCTACACCAGCATGTTAGTGTAAAAAAAAATGTTTACACTAACATGCTGGTGTTGCCCTTTACTTTTTATTTTCACAAGAGGTAAAAGGAAAAAAAGACCCCCAAAATTTGTAACGCAATTTCTCCTGAGTACGGAAATACCCCATATGTAGGCGTAAAATGCTCTGCGGGCACACAACAAGGCTCAGGAGTGAGAGCGCACTATGTACAGTGGTCCCTCAACATACGATGGTAATTCGTTCCAAACAACCCATCGTTTGTCGAATCCATCGTATGTTGAGGGATCCGTGCAATGTAAAGTATAGGAAGCTGTACTTACCTGTCCCCGCCGCTCCGGACCAGGTCCTCACCGCTCCCGATGCTGTCCCAGGGGCTCCCGATGCTGTCCCGCTGCTCCAATGTCTTCTTCGCGACCCTCCGGTGTCTTGCGCATCTTCTGCAGGGTCCGGGCCTCGCTTTCTGGTGACGTTATTACGCTGCTGCGCCGGCGCGGTGTGCGTAGTGACGTAATAACGACGCCGGAAAGCAAGGCCCGGACCCTGAAGAAGATGCGCAAGACACCGGAGGATCGCGAAGTGGACCCGGAGCAGCGGGAAAAGGTAAGCGAACCTGCCAGGGATGCTTAAACTGCTATCCGACAGCAGCTTAAGCATTTTGCGCTGTCGGATAGCAGTTAATGCGATGGCCCCGACATATAAAAGCATCGTACGTCGATGCTGACATCGACATGCGATGGCCTCTGAGAGGCCATCGTATGTCGATTTTATCATATGTGGGGGCCATCGTAGGTCGGGGGGTTACTGTACATTTGATTAAATTGGTGATTAAATTGGTGATTTGCACAGGGGTGGCTGATTTTACAGCGGTTCTGACATAAACCCAAAAAAATAAATACCCACATGTGATCCCATTTTGGAAACTACACCCCTCACGGAATGTAACAAGGGGTACAGTGAGCATTTACGCCCCACAAGTGTCTGATAGATTTTTGGAACAGTGGTCCGTGAAAATGAAAAATGAAATTTTTTGTTTGCACAGCCCACTGTTCCAAAGATCTGTCAAACGCCAGTAGGGTGTAAATGCTCACTGTACCCCTTATTACATTCCGTGAGGGGTGTAGTATCCAAAATGGGGTCACATGTGAGGGGGTCCACTGTTCTGGCACTACGGGGGGCTTTGTAAATGCACATGGCCCCCAACTTCCATTCCAAACAAATTATCTCTCTAAAAGCTCAATGGCGCTCCTTCTCTTCTGAGCATTGTAGTTCGCAGTGCTCTTGACATCCAAACATGGGGTATTTCCATACTCAGAAGAAATGGGGTTACAAATTTTGGGGGTCATTTTCTCCTATTACCCTTTGTAAAAAAGTTAAATTTGGAGAAAAACCTGCATTTTAGGGGAAATTTTTTTTTTCATTTACACATCCAACTTTAACAAAAAGTTGTCAAACACCTGTGGGGTGTTAAGGCTCACCGTACCCCTTGTTACGTTCCTTGAGGGGTGTCGTTTCCATAATAGTGTGCAATGTGTTTTTTTTTGCTGTCCCGGCACCATAGGGGCTTCCTAAATGGGACATGCCCCCCAAAAACCATTTCAGAAAAACTCACTCTCCTAAATCCCATTGTTGCTCCTTCGCTTCTGAGCCCTCTAGTGCACCCGCCGAACACTTGACATACACATATGAGGCATTTTCTTACTCGAGAGACATTGGGTTACAAATTTTGAGAGGATTTTTTTCCTTTTACCCCTTGTAAAAATTCAAAAACTGGGTCTACAAGAACATGCCAGTGTAAAAAATGAAGATTTTGAATTTTCTCCTTGACATTGCTGCTATTCCTGTGAAACACCTAAAGGGTTAACACACTTACTGAATGTCATTTTGAATACTTTGAGGGGTGCAGTTTTTATAATGGGGTCATTTGTGGGGTATTTCTAATAGGAAGGCCCTTCAAATCCACTTCAAACCTGAACTGGTCCCTGAAAAATTCCGATTTTGAAAATTTTGCGAAAAATTGGAAAATTGCTGCTGAACTTTGAAGCCCTCTGATGTTTTCCAAAAGTAAAAACTCATCAATTTTATGATGAAACATAAAGTAGACATATTGTATATGTGAATCAATATATAATTTATTTGGAATATCCATATTCCTTATAAGCAGAGAGCTTCAAAGTTAGAAAAATGCAAAATTTTCTAATTTTTCATGAAATTTTTGAATTTTTCACCAAGAAAGGATGCAAGTATTGACGAAAATTTACCCCTAACATAAAGTAGAATATGTCACAAAAAAACAGTCTCGGAATCAAATTTATAAGTAAAAGCGTCCCAGAGTTATTAATGCTTAAAGTGACAGTGGTCAGATTTGCAAAAAATGCTCCCATCCTTAGGGTCATAATGGGCTCCGTCCCCAAGGGGTTAAATCCATGTAATTTTTTTTATTTTATTTAAACTGGCAAAGATTTTTAAAGATTCTATTTTCACATTCCCATAATGGGTTATTGAGTTCGGAATGATAGGGGATAAAATTATAGATATTATTTTTATTTTAACACCAGGCCACAGCATAACAAAATGTGAAAAATGTTAAAGAGTTGACTGCAGTAATTGCAGTTGAGAGAAAAAAAGGACACATGAACCTGATGTGGGAAACCAGACCATATGGATGTTATACAATTTTTTTTTTCATCAATAATTTATTTATTTCTTTTTTTCTTTTTGAAGAGTAAATATATGCAGCCTTTACCAACATACCAAAGAAGGAAAAAAATGAAAAAAAAAACACCTGTCACTGCGGCAGAGAATTTTTATACCACTTCCTGTCATATTGAAGCTGCACCTGTGCTGTACAGCATTAATTTCAATGAGCTGACCGGAGTCAGCTAGGGACTCTGGTTGGCTCATTTTCCAAATGTATCTGGTTTTTGAACCAGACTAAAAAGTTTAGCAGACCATGGCTTTTAGTACGGTTCCGAAACAGAGGGAAAATGAGCCGGCTCTTTAAAATCAATGGGGTACAGCATGGATTTGGCAGTGATACAGCAGAAGAAGGTTTTGAAATTCTGCCTCCATATCCAACTGGTGTAAAGAATTTTCTAACTTGTACAAAAATATATAACAGTTTAGTTTTAATAAAGGGGTTGTCCAGTGGAATTTGCCACTTTTCCCCACCTACCTAAAAAAAACAAAAAACAAAAAAACTAAAACACAATAAAACATTTTAACTCGCCTTTTCTGCTCCTATGTAACTCCAGTATCTGGGTGCCCCATCCACAGCTCTTTCTGTCTCTGCTTTCCTCCGTACTGCATAGTGTAGTATCTACATCCAGGGGAACTGACAGTGCCACTCACCGGCGGGACACTGCTGCAGCCAGTAATTGGTGGAGCGATGCTGGGATGTTACGTGACGTCTACAGCTCCGACCGGCTCCAGTAAAGCAGACTTTCAGACCAGAGATGGAGCGTACTGATCCCGGAGCTAGAAGAGAGTGGAGGAAGGTGAGTTAAAGTGTTTATAGTTTTTTTTTTTATATAGGCTGGGGACAGTAGCAAATTACAAAATTCCACTGGGCAGCCCCTTTACTTTGTGAAATCTAATTAATTACATATACATACACTGGCCACTTTACACCTTGCTTCTTCCAGTCTAGACTCCATTTTGTCTTTAGACCTGCCAATATTTTTTGAGGCATACCATCTATTAGGTGCTGGAAAAACTGCTCATACATTTTGCTCCATATAGTATAACGCAGTTACTGCAGATTTGTTGGCTGCCCCCTCCCGTGTGCTTGCATTGAGGGGCTGAGCGTGACATCACACGGGGGCGGATGCGTGACTTCACACGCCGCCGGCCTGGTGGTCACCTGTAATCAGTCCCGGAGCAAACACGCTCCGGGGACTGATTACAAACGGGGTGCCGCGTGCATGATCCCGCGATCAGGCATCTTATCCCCTATCCTTTGGATAGGGGAAAAGATGTGTAAGCACCGGAGAACCCCTTTAATGTCCGAACACTCAGTAATAATGTATTTCTTCTTAATTCTTTTAGGAAACCAGGCTGGGTTGCTTGAAGGGATGTACCCCATATATTAAACCTGCAAAAACCCAAACAACTCACATTTGATATTAAGCCCATAAGGAATATGTGTGTTAAAATTGAATATCCATTTTGACTCAGTTTTGGACAGTTGTATAATGTAGTTACCCCCCCTCCAATGGGGGATAATTTTTTCTAATCCGAAAAATGTGGACCCTTTGATTGATGTATTATGTATATTTTATGGTGCGACGACAGAGGGGGGGGGGTTCATACTCCCTCTGGATATTATAAACATGCTCGTTTGAGTTGTTTGGGTTTTTGCAGGGTTAATACATGGGGTACATCCCTGCAAGCAACTCAGCCTGGTTTTCTAAAAGAATAAAGAAAGAAATAAAGAAATACATTATTACTGAATGTACGGACATTAAGGGGTTAACTGGAGGCGTTACCCAACTATAAGAATAGACAACCTGTCCACAATAGCCATTCCCTATGAAGGAAACCGCTAATCAGTAACGCGTTGAAGGCATTTTGGACTTCCACAGCCACTGTAGTGACGTCACTACTGCTAGTAACATCGAGCAATTCAGAAGTTGGCTGCAGCTCGTTTGAGACGCTACTGGCCGTGGGGTTCTCCCGCTGCACCCTCGCTCAAGAAAGAACAGGAGAGCACCAGAACATCAACCTCCAACACTACAGCATCAATATCACAGCATCACCAGGAACAAGTAAGAGACCGGGCACAATCTCTGACATATAGAGTGATCATATAAGTCCTCTGTTCATTAGTTCTGTGTCTAGGTCCGCTCCCTCAATACAGTTAATGGACAGGTCCCTTTAAGTTTTCAAAAGCACGGGCGCAGTTTTTTATCTGGCTGCGGACATTTTTATAATGGCAGTGACACGCTGCAGCAATACAGACTTATCATCATCATCAGTTTTCTGTGTATCAGGATTTTGCCAGACAGTGATTCAAATACACATTAGGTGTAGGGAATACTCACCCCATACTGTTTTCTTCTCTAGTTCTCTTCTGACTGTTTCATCTTCTACTGCTTCATTGAGGAACGTTACTACAGTACAGGTACACTGAATACACGTTTAAGCATCACATGTATATATATATATATTTGTGATATATTTGTGATCAAATGCGTAGCGTACCTACCTAACAGCCCAACCACTGATATACTAACTAACAGGCAGTCTGAGTTGTGCCATATCCTGCCGCGTGTAGGTACACCTGAATAAAATAGAGGGCATACCTTAGATAGAAAAAGACTCCTAAGAGATTAAAGGAATTTTTTAAAAGAGGGGGGGGTTGGGTGGGACGTGAAGAACCCGCGGCGTACTGTGCTAGGGGCACCGCGGATTCTTATAGTGATTAACCCCGCCCCCTCTCACAAATACAGGCTAACTGCGTTAGCCTTCACACTTGTGATCGGTGGCTCAAATGCGTAGCGTACCTACCTAACAGCCTAACCACTGATATACTAACTAACAGGCAGTCTGAGTTGTGCCATATCCTGCCGCGTGTAGGTACACCTGAATAAAATAGAGGGCAAAACTTCAATATTTGAAACAAAAACGCTTTATGAAATAAGACAACATTACAGAACCAGAAACTGGAAAGCATGGGACCTTCCAGACTTTGGATTTCAGCGACTCAAATTACGAATCACACGGGCTGGCATCCCCTGACATGATGCTGATGAGGTGGCACCGATGCGAAGGGGGTGTCCAGATATCACAGCCGAGTCACCCCCCACAGCCTATCACTAAAATGCGTACTTTAACAAATTGCGGAGTGGTAAGAGCAAAACCTCAGAATAATAATAACGGCTGCGGCCTACTGGCTCCCTGGCATGTGAACAACAGGTCACGTAGCAGCCAAACCGGGCACTACCTATGAAATGAAATGTGGAAAAGCAGCAGATGGTAACGACTTGCCCGGGTAACGATGTTTTAGTAGCGCTCAACTCAAGCTAATAGTGATCGTAATTCCATATCAGTTGCTCAGTCTCCAACAAATATCATTTTACGTTTTACTAGAGAACTCACCAGGTCTGAGGAAGCCATAGTAACCCAGAAACAAAGCTGCTTTCCAACACAGACTATCTTTGTAGCTGAACGGGGGTCCTGTCTAGAACATCTACTAACTGTCTGAACGAGTCGGCCGACAAAGGCTGACGGGAAGAAGGCTTGGATCCTTAGCGCACCTTTCAGCGCCGCTTTAACTGTATCGAATGAAACAAGGAGGCCAAGTCGGAATGTGCCGATGAGATGTGGAGCTGAACCACCGCTAGGTATGACTTAATCGTGCTAGATGAAGAGAAGAGTGGCAAAAACCCAATAAAACCAAGTAGGAAAGTAAAGTGTGTGTGTAAGCTCCTCCGAGTACATGCTACAAACCAAACCCTGACCGTATGCATAATCCCAAGTGCATATGTACATAAAACATAACTACCTAGTCGTCAACCTAAAACCGTGTTAAGTTGTAACTGTAACCGACCTGTGGACGTGACAGGTGATGACACCACTCATGCGGCAAGCCTGATCACGACACTCAACCAACGTATAACCAAAATAATGATCAACCTGAAGCTAAGACAGCCAAGACTTCAACTGAAACCAAGCTATATGCATGACCCTGATGCTAAATGACCTTGAGAAAACACAACATTGTCGTCAACCCGAAGCCGTGTCGAGTAGTAACTGAATCGACCTGTAGACGTGACAGGTCTGAAAACTCAATTACCTATAAAACTAAAAGTATCACCGCCAAGCCGCGACAGGTCGTAACCATGATTGACGTATATTCGTGGCATCCGAAAAAAAAAAAACTATACCTGTAGCCTGACCCAACTGCTACCTAAACACAACGTATGTGATGACACTGTCGCCAACCTGAAGCCGTGACAGGTTGCATCCGGACCGACCTGTAGACGTGACTGGTCAATCCGAAATTGAAAACCTCAACCAAAGTAACGTATGTGCTGAATGTATATGAACATGTACCGAGTATGAATACCGTAAGCATATACCAAGCATAACTCCTTGGCACATATGCTGCACATGACACTGAACGTGGGCCCGGCAACCTGACCAGACCATGTGTTCATCAATAACACCCAGACCACATGTCCAAACCAGACACCCTGACCGTATACACCGACCAAACTATATGAGAACCTGTGCCGCACAAACTATATGAATGTGAGCTGGAATGAACTACACGAGCGAGTGTATGCACCAAACTATCAAATATGTACATAACAATAACTACTAGCAGAAGCACTGAACAACTTAACCGATTACCAGAGCAAGTCCATAGAACAGACTAAGTAAGTGAATGCCCAAGACTTTATGAGCGAGTGCGCTTGGCAACTACATAAGCGTAAGCACAGAACAAACTATTCGCGCATATGCACAGGACTAACTGAGTGAACGTATGCCAGAACAAACTATGAGTGTGTCTGCATGGACTAACTAAGTAAGCGTATGCCGAAACCACTATGTGCATATGTATAGAACTAAGTGAGCATGCCGAGAATGAACTGTGTGCGCGTATGCACAGCATGAGTCTATGACCGTAAAGAACAAGCTATATGGGCATGTGCACAAACTAACTATGTGAACATGCAGGGAACAAACTATATGTTGATATGTACGGAACACACTATATGAGCACCTAACAATTATGTGAGCGTATGCACCGATCAAATTGTATGCGCGTGTGCAGAGAAAGAACCATACGGAAGTATGGCCGAACCACTGCACGTGTTCACCGAATGACCTGTATGCATAAGCGAACTACATGCACAGAACGAACTGCGTAAGCGAACACCCAGAACAAGTTATATGAGCGTATGCACAAAACTATATGGCCTCTAACAAACTGAGCAACTGTCCAAACCAACTGGATGAGCATATGCACAGGACAGACTATATGAGAGTATGCACGGAAACCCTGAGCGTATAGACCGAATGAATTAAATGTGCGTACACGAACGCCCAGAACAACCTATATACGTAAGCCCGGCCCCCCTATACACAGATATGTACGGAACAACTATGTGCATGTGTACAGAACTGTGCCGTCTAACAGCTATGAGTGACTCAACCAACAAACTTGATGAACCTATACTCAGGTCAACTATATGCGCAAATGCACAACCAAACTGCATGTGCGTATGGCCAACGACAACCGATAAACAATACATGCATGCAGTAATTCTATGACCACGTACCCATGCACAGAACAACACTACATGCGCTGTACGAGCACACGTGTGGCACAAATGCCACAAGCGCAAGAGCCGCACAAGCACCGGAAGCGCATGTACAAGACGTATGCCACGAGCACACGAACAGCATGGTTCTCATGAGCACATGCACAATACAACCCTACGAGCCTGCACAGTATAATTCCTACGAGCGAGTGTGCAGCACAAATCCTACGAGCCCGTGTACAGCACGAATCCTACGAGCGCGTGTACTGTATAAAGCCTACGAGCGCATGTACTGTATAGATCCTACGTATAGCATAAATCCTACGAGCGTGTATAAATTCTACAAGCGAGTGCACAGTACATATCCTACAAGCGTGTACTGTATAAACCCTACGAGCGTGTGAACAGTACAAACCCTATGAGCGTGTGTACACTGCACAGTATAAATCCTACGAGCGTGTATACAGTACAAAACCCTACGAGCGTGTGTACATTATAATTCCTACAAGCGAGCGTACAGTATATATCCTACAAGGGCACGTACTGAACAAATCCTACGAGCGTGTACAGTGCAAAAACCTTACGAGCGTGTGTACAATATAAATCCTACAAGCGTGTGTACAGTATAATTCCTGCAAGCATGTGTACAGTATAATTCCTACGAGCGTGTGTACAGTACAAATCCTACGAACGTGTACAGCACGAATCCTACGAGCGCGTGTGCAGAATAAATCCTACAAGCACGTGTGCAGGATGATCCTACAAGCCTGTGTACAGTATAAATCCTACAAGCGTGTGATATAAGCATGTGTACATTATGAACCCCACGAGCGTGTGCACAGAATATATGCTACAAGCGCGCGTGCAGCACAAACCCCACACGCACGTACCAGCGTGCACAGTTTAATCCAACAAATGTGTGCACAGTATGGATCCTACAAGTGTGTGCAAGCGTTTGTACAGTATGAATCCTATGAGCGAGTGTACCGCATAAATCCTACAAGTGTGTACAGTATAAATCCAACAAACGAGTGTACAGTATAAACGCTACCACCGTGCATACAGCATAAATCCTACAAGCGTGTGTACGGTATAAATCCAACAAGCATGTGTACAGTATAAATCCAACAAGCGTGTGTGCAGTATAAATCTTAGAAATGAGTGTACAGTATAAACCCTACCAGCGTGCATACAGCATAATTCCTACAAGTGTGTACAGTATAAATCCAACAAGCGTGTGTACAGTATAACTCCAACAAGCATGTACAAGCGTGTGTACAGTATAAACCCTACAAGCGTGCGTACAGCATAAATCCTACAAGCGTGTGTACGGTATAAATCCAACAAGCATGTGTACAGTATAAATCCAACAAGCGTGTGTGCAGTATAAATCTTAGAAATGAGTGTACAGTATAAACCCTACCAGCGTGCATACAGCATAATTCCTACAAGTGTGTACAGTATAAATCCAACAAGCGTGTGTACAGTATAACTCCAACAAGCATGTACAAGCGTGTGTACAGTATAAACCCTACAAGCGTGCGTACAGCATAAATCCTACAAGTGTGTACAGTATAAATCCAACAAGCGTGTGTACAGTATAAATCCAACAAGCATGTGCAAGCGTGTGAACAGTATAAACCCTACAAGCGTGCGTACAGCATAAATCTTACAAGCGTGTGTATAGTATAAATCCAACAAGCATGTGAAAGCGTGTGTACAGTATAAACCCTACAAGCGTGTGTACAGCATGAATCCTACAAGCATGTACAGGCGTGTATACAGCACAAACACTACAAGGGTGTGCACGGCACAAGTGCTACAACCGTGTGTACAGCACAAACGCTACAACCGTGTGTACAGTATAAACCCAACAAGCATGTGTACAACATGAAACCAACAAGCGAGTGTACGGTATAAACCCCACAAGCGTGTGTACGCTATAAACCCCACAAGCGTGAAAGGCATGAATCCCACAAGCACCTGTAAGGCCTAAATCCCACAAGCGTGTGTAAGGCACAAATGCTACGAACGAGTAAACAGAAAAATGCCATGAGCGTAATCAACGTGTGCGAGCGCATGAATCGTACAAATACGATGAGTGCATGTACAGAATTACCAGCGCCCATACTACATGCGCCTGAACTGCACCAATGCTACAAGTGCATGTGCATTGACAAACACATGAAACACCCTCCTTGTGATCAGGAGGGCCGTGTCGTAAACCTTGAATAAACTAAAACATTTACGTATATATACATATATAATCATATACATGGAGCAAATTGAGGGGGCGTGTGCAAGGAACCGATTATATAGTCGTATGCGTAGAATAATTATAGGAACAAAGAAAAAAAAAATTTTTTTTTTTTTTTGAGCCTGCACAGACCAACTATATGACCGTGTATGAGGAATAAATTATAAGAGCGTGAACACCAACAACTACATTACCGTATGTGTAGAAAATGAATCGTGTGCTCGGCATAACTATCTGACCGTATGTGTGGAAGTAATGAATGGAATAACCTTTTTTTTTTTTTTTTTTTTTTTTTAAATATCCCTTACTGTAATGCCCCGAGCGGAGCAGTCGAGAGCGTGTTGGCATATAATAACCCCTTATAGTAAAATGCAGAGCTGAGCAGCCAGAGAATCGTGCCGTCATATAATTAACCCCTTGTAGTAAAATGCAGAGCTGAACAGCCAGAGAACGTGCCGGCATATAATTAACCCCTTGTAGTAAAATGCAGAGCTGAACAGCCAGAGAACGTGCCGGCATATAATTAACCCCTTGTAGTAAAATGCAGAGCTGAGCAGCCAGAGAACGTGCCGGCATGTGACTAAACCACCCCCCCTCCCCACGTTGTGGACGAACCCGGTAACCGACACACACAATATACCCTACATAACCATAACAGGTGGCGGGGGTATGATGATAGCCTATAAGCTCCCCGATACCACAAACAGGGGCCAGTACCCTGGCAGAAAACCCTAAGGTGACAGCACCGACCCGGCTGTAGAAATGCCGGTACCGTACTGCCACGGGGGTTCGTGGGGGAGTGAGGACTCGCGCAGCCATCCCAAGACAATAGCAGCAGCATGCCCCCGTCACGGGTCCCACTGCCGGAGGGGCCATGCCAGACCAGCCGGAGGAAGAGAACGGGCCACGTGTCCCACTGTTACTGAAACCGGGGCCGGGGCCTGGCCGGGGGTACACCCCCGGACTCCGCCTTACCTCCGGAGAGGTGGTTGCGGAGAAACGCCACCACCCAGGCCAGCCCCGGCCACTTACCCGTACCGCACCGCACCGCTGGAAACAGCTTCCGGTCAGCTGACTGGTGTGTCAGCTGACCTCTCATCACGTGAAGAACCCGCAGCGTACTGTGCTAGGGGCACCGCGGGTTCTTATAGTGATTAACCCCGCCCCCTCTCACAAATACGGGCTAACTGCGTTAGCCTTCACACATATATATATATATATATATATATATATATATATATATATATATACATATATATATATATACATATATATGTCCCTTTCAGCGCATACTATTCTTTTATCCTTAGTTTTTCACTTTACTAGTACCCAATTAGGGGACAGGTACTTATAGTAGTGCAGCGCTGGTGATATAATTATATATTTTGATAAAGGGATGGACGTGGTCAGGAATACTCAGGTAGGTTGTCAGGTTTCAATAAGACTAAATTGGTACTAAGAGGTCCAAAGTGTGCCAAGATAATGTCCCACATGTCATTACTCAACCACCATCAACCTGAACAATTCATACAACTTAGGTTGGAGCCATCTGGGTTTCACAGTTGGAATCGAGACTCATCACGCCAGATCAGTTGGTGATACGTGTTGACAAGTGTCATGTGAGTGTATAGTTCACAAAAAATCATTAGTCATTGATTATTCTGTCCGCATTGTGTCTCCATAAGCATGAGATGTGATATATTATGATATTATATAAAAAATATTACCCTTTACTTGCTGCTACTGGGCGTCCTCCTTCTGATGAAAATAACAGCTTGTCGTGCAGCTCTTTGCTATTTGTTTCAATTCCTGACTACACAAAGACAAATGGCTGGATGATAGACATGATGACAGCCAAATTGATCTATATAAAGATATACAAGTAAATGCTCTATGAAAACAAAAATGTATGCATAAAAAAGGAGTGCATTTTTATCACTTAACCATTTGAACAAATTTATGAAGCTTTATTTTTCTTTTAGCAGACATGCTCAGAAAATATGTGTGCAGGATAAAAACAAATAGGAAGAGTTACAGAGCAGCCTGCTGTGATGGGAGGAATGACCAGAGCTCACTACCAAGACCCAGTGATGCAGAGCAGACTCACAGGTTTTTCCTGGCATTTTTTGGAAAATTGCCATTGCAGTTCTTGAGCTAAAGCCAGAAGTGGATCCAGCAGGAAGGAGAAGTTATGCAGTGACAGTTTTCCAAAAGATTCTAGAAGAAAAACCTGTGTGGAAACCTAGCCTCAGGGAAGAAGTTGAGTCATGTATAGTAAGGACAAGAATACACGCCCCTCAAAGCACAGGATTTTAGCAGCAAAACAGATTTATTTCTGACAGAAACATAGGTGCTAGACACATAAATTTACATGCACATAATCAGGATTAGGTACTGACTAACATATAGTGAAACAACAAATTGGTTCCTTGCATAGATGACTCCCCACAAAACGCCCTGTTTTATACTTTTATGACAAAATCTTAATATCTTAATGATGGCAAATCATATTATGTGTGCCAATAGATGCATTTTCCTTCCAGTCTTAATTTGTATACATAAGTATTAACCTCTTAAGGACCCAGGACGTACTAGAACGTCCTGGCACCCTGGGCTTTAAGGACCCAGGACGTACTAGTACGTCCTAGAGTTTCTCTGGTCTCTGCCGCGCCCCGGGCAGAGATCGGAAGCGGATGCCTGCTGAAATGCTTCAGCAGGCATCCAGGGCAAACACCAAGGGGGGCCATGCAGGCCCCCCATGTCGGCGATCACCGCAAATCGCAAGGGAAATCGCCCCTGCGATCTGCGGTAATTTTTCATGATCCCGGCTGTCACAGACAGCCAGGACCATGCTGGAGTATAGGAGCGAGGTGGCAAGCCGGCCATCTCCTCCTATACCCTGCGATCTGTCGGTTAGTTAACCGACCAATCGCAGGGGGGGGGGGGGGGCGGTTACTTCCTCCCGTCCTGCCCGGCCCCTGGATGTCCGGAGAGGACGGGAGGAAGACCGGAGGACGCGGCGGGGGATGGGGAAGTGCTGGGGCCTGGCAGGGGGCTTACAGTGAGTATCAGGCTGCAAGTTTGCGATGCAGCAAATTTTGCGCGGCAGCTCAAACTCGCAGCGGGAAACTCGCTGTAATCCCCTGCCCGTGTGACTGCACCCTAAAAACACTACACTACACTACACTAACACAAAATAAAATAAAATAAGTAAAAAACAATACATATACACATACCCCTACACAGCTTCCCTCCCCTCCCCAATAAAAATGAAAAACGTCTGATACGCCACTGTTTCCAAAATGGAGCCTTCAGCTGTTGCAAAACAACAACTCCCAGTATTGCTGGACAGCCATTGACTGTCCAAGCATGCTGGGAGTTTTGCAACAGCTGGAGGCACCCTGTTTGGGAATCGCTGGCGTAGAATTCCCCTATGTCCACCCCTATGCAAATCCCTAATTCAGGCCTCAAATGCGCATGGCGCTCTCACTTTGGAGCCCTGTCGTATTTCAAGGCAACAGTTTAGGGTCACATGTGGGGTATCGCCGTACTCGGGAGAAATTGCCTAACAAATTTTGGGGGGCTTTTTCTCCTTTCACCCCTTATGAAAAGGGGAAGTTGGGGTCTACACCAGCATGTTAGTGTAAAAAAAAAATGTTTTACACTAACATGCTGGTGTTGCCCTATACTTTTCATTTTGACAAGAGGTAAAAGGGAAAAAAGCCCCCCAAAATTTGTATTGCAGTTTCTCCCGACTACGGAGATACCCCATATGTGGACGTAAAGTGCTCTGGGGGCGCACAACAAGGCCCAGAAGGGAGAGTGCACCATGTACATTTGAGGTGATTTGCACAGGGGTGGCTGATTGTTACAGCAGTTTTGACAAATGCAAAAAAAAAAAAACCCCACATGTGACCCCATTTTGGAAACTACAACCCTCACGGAATGTAATGAGGGGTGCAGTGAGAATTTACACTCCACTGGTGTCTGACAGATCTTTGGAACAGTTTTTAATTATCTATTGTTGCTTTTATTCTTCATCTTATTCTTATTCTTATTATGTAACATATTGTTTTTTTCATTCACTCAATATCAACAATATTACTTTTTATATATAGTAATTATATACCTTTTTAGGTATGCATTTATACATATGTGTATGTTATTTGAATGAACAATTCTTATGTGTCTGCCAAGTTCAATCCCTCTAATCCATTGCCATTTTTTACTAACTACCTTTTTTCTCTGCTCAAATAATTGATCAAATTATAAAAGAGCCTTTTATCACTCCAGTTATACAGCTACTGAGGAAAGGGTCGATTATCCTTAATATAGCACCTAAAAACGCGTTTAGCCTGGTCTCTATATGCAGTGCAACCACCATTGAACCTGAAACAACCATTTACAAAAAAAAAACAGTTGCTACTGGTAACAACCATTGCCCTCGGATCTCCTCTGCTACTACATTCTGTTCCGCTGACCCTGTGTATCACCTGGAGCACTCATTACCTGCAATTCCTGACCACTGACGCCAGACGCCATCGACACGAGGGAGAGCACCCAACTCCATCAGCGCTGACACCTCTGAACTGCAGCATCGCACGGTAAACATCAGGTTCAGTGCCGTCTGAACCAGCCGTGCCGGCGCCTGCCAGCGCCCACAGGACAGCATTATAAAGCAAGGAAACAACAGGAATACCTATATTGGGTAATATCTCTATTTTACTACACAACATCTTGAAGATTTATATGGGATAACATTCTGGACACTTACATATCTGTTCTGATCAATTCTGGACATTGGTTGCAATTGCCGGATTAGCGGTCACACTGCATTTATATAATTTTTAAAGTAAAGTTTTATTGTAAATTTATTTTATATGTATCTATTATGTTTCTAGATATTTGCTCGTAACCTTCCCCCAACAAGGGCCCTGTGAGGGGATTCTTCTGTATTTTTTCTGAATCTTTCTGCATTTGATTTTCATGTTTTAAATAAATTTGAATGAATATTTGAAGCACGGTCTCAGCCTAAATATATCAAATTGTTTAAACTACTGCCCTTGCGGTGTAGGCAGACTTTTTTCTTCCCTTTTTATAAATTATCATTATACACCTGGGTATAGGTGTTTTTGCCTACTTTGCCTCAGGCAATATTTAATTGTGAGCTGCACCATCTTCTGTTTTTGATTTGTTATAGATTTGTAAATTATTTCTATTTCAAAATCTTACCAGTACTTCCAGTACTTATCAGCTATTGTATGCTCCAGAGGAAGTTGTATTTCTTCCTGGAGTTCTTTCCAGTCTGAAGACAGTGCTCTCTGCTGACACCTCTGTCCATGTCACGAACTGTCCAGAGTACAAGCAAATCCCCATAGAAAACCTCTCTGGCTATGGACAGTTCCTGATATGGAAGAGGTGTCAGCAGAGAACGCTGTGGTCAGATTGAAAAGAACTCCAGAAAGAAATACAACTTCCTCTGGAGCATACAGAAGTTGATAAGTACTAGAAGGATTAAGATTTTAAAATAGAAGTCATTTACAAATCCCTGAACTAAAGTGTTGAGGCCTAACAAAAACACACACTAATAAATAGTCGGTCACCAACCAGAAAACTAACAGGAACATTCAACTGTATAGTATATAAATTCAGAGGACACAGATCAGAGAGTAGTACAGAAGACATAAATCAGCAGTCGTGAACAGAGGACACCATAGATCAGTGGATAATGAGGGGGCTCAGTTGCTGTGAACAGAGGACTCTAAAGATCAGTGGTCATGAACAGGGCACTCATAGATGATTGATCATGAACAGAACTCCAAAGATCTGAATAAAGAAATAATAACAAATAGAGTTCAAAACACCAGACAGAAAAATGGATAAATCAACAGACTATAGGAACAGGCAGGAATATAGCATAATCCCCCAGAACATCCAATAGACACAAAGTCCCACAGGACCAGAAACAGGGATCTATAGCTAAACAGGAATTATCCCAATCCCCCAGATACAATAATAACAAAGTATTGAGATGAACTTTTGCTATTGACCAAATACTTATTTTCCGCCCTAATTTGCAAATAAATTCTTTAAAAATCAGACAATGTGATTTAATGGATTTTTTTCCTCATAATGTGTCTCATTGAGAGAGCCTGTAATTTTCATCATAGGTATATCTCATCTTTTTACGTGGGAGAACATGCACAATTGGTGGCTGACTAAATACTTTTTGCCCCACTGTGTGTGTATATATATACATATATATATATATATATATATATATATATATATATATATATATATATATAGATAGATATATTCATTATTCATTCAGTTGCCTCTTTTATAGTTTTTGATCACAGTTCATTCTTTTTCACATAACACAGACCTAGATTTGTATGATTAGATTTCTAGATTTTTATTTTCTAGTTTTGCATTTTTACTGACTGGCATGTTTTTATTGCAGTCATGGTTTTATTATGTTTTGAAAAAAAAGAACAAAACATAAAAGATTATAAACTGTAAACTACTATTTAATGCCAAGATTTAACTTCTTCAAGGGTTTAATTTTGAGTTAATTAAAATCTGACAGCATGTTAGACATGTTTTATGATCAACATGAATGGCGGTAACATTTTAGTTCATTTCTAGCTGCAGTTTGCTCATAGCTCTTCATATTGAATTGATTTGTTACTGATACAATGTTCTTTTTGTGATAATGTCAAGTCGTTTTCACTATGTTTTATTGTCATGCTACTGAGACATCCTTCAAACTGAGTTATTGAAAATACAATTGTATATTATTCTCGGGTGCTTTATTTTGTACATTGTTTTATTAAATAACATAAAATCACTAACATTTTCATAAAATAAACTTAGCTTTCTAAAGCATTATTTAAATAATAAGTCAATTCAGGCAAGAAACACTGAATGCAACGGGAGATTTAGTTAAACTGCACCAAACTTCTACTTTATGCCATGGATTACTTTGATGTTTATACATTTAAAGTGGAACTACAATATGCCTCCATGAACAGTATCATGAAAGCTGAAAGCCAAGCAAACAGACTTCCGTTCCTTTGATATAGTAGGAATGAATTCCAGCTGTGGGACATCCACTGTTGGATCTTTGTGAGGAATTCGGTGAATATACAGTGATGCTCTTTCAGAATTGTCGTTATTTCTGCATACTCTTGACCTCAAATCACATCAGATTTTTCCACAAGTCCTAAAAGTAAATTATGAAAAACCAAATGACTCAATATAATAGACTTTGTAAAAGATTTTTTAAAGAAAATTATTTAAAATGACATATCTGTGAGTGACAAGGTATGTGAACCTTTAAGATTAGCCGATAATTTGAAGGTGACATTAGAGTAGGGTGTTTTCCATCAGGGGGGTGACAGTATCAGTGGTTGTACTGTTTTATTTAAAAGAACAGGATCTGATCTTCACAACATTTATTTGTGGGAGTGCATGGTGGCTTGAACAAAGAAGATTTCTGAGGAGCTCGGAAGAAGAGTTATTGATGCTCATCAGGCTGGAAAAGGTTACAAAAACATCTCTAAAGAATTTGGACTCCACCAATCCAAAGTCTGACAAATTGGCCCTCATTTACTAAGCTAAACCCCACTGGTTTTTGTCAGTTTTTTTTCTTTGTGCATGGTTTCTGAGACATGTCTCAGACAATGTGGGACAGTATGCACCAGGAAAATCCGACTAACCCGATATTGAATTGTGAAAAGCCAAAAATGAGGGCATGGTCTGCTACAAAGGGGTGTAACTGGCAAAAAATTGGCGTGGTTTCACAACCCGACCTATTTACTATTGAATTCACAAAAAATCCTGTGAAGAAATGGCTGGAAATTGCCACCTAGTAATAGCTAGTAATAGTAATCAGAAAACTTTCCCGACTTGTAAATTTGTGAATCCCCATAGAAAACTCAGTGGAATCCTATAAGTCTGAAACAAAATTTCACACTAGTAAAAATCCGACACTCTTAGTAAATGAGGCCCAATGTGAACAACCAAAAACATTCTAGACCAATGTTATCCTCTGTAGGAGTGGAGAAGAAGATAATGCCAAGATCAAGACTATAATGGTCCAAGAGGTCAAAAAGGAAGCTAAGGTAACCTCTAAGTAACTAAAGGCTGTTCATTAACATATGTAAATATTCTCAACTCACAACGATTGTGAACGCAGGGCATAGATCGCTAAGACCGCGCTTCAGCTCAGAGACTCCAATAAAGCAACACTTTTAACAGGTCTCTTTAACATCAGTCTATGAAAGAATGATTAAAGAAGTAAGAATTGCCAAGTCAAAGTCCTGATCTTAAAGTGTCATTTCAAAAGATGTTTAAATACCTGAGTGGTATGTTAGATTAACACTTTAAAGTGGTGAGAGAGCTTTCACTGCTGTTATTGAGCCCCTGACAGCCTTATCCATGGTGCATAGCTAATTATTTCTTCTTCACACTTCAGGGGACAGGACAGGAGCTAGGGTGATTGCCAGTAGCAAATAGATGTGGACCTCCTGGTCCCGTATTTCTCTGGCTAACCACAGCATAGCACATACTCCTTACTGTTATACCATAACATAGTGCTGGAGAAGATATGTTAGATTGAACAGGCTTCACTGTGCTGGGCTAATAATTTACACAGTACGGTTCTAGATGTCATGTGGAGGAATAAGGATTTACTTGTTACGCCGAGCGCTCCGGGTCCCTGCTCCTCCCCAGAGCGCTCGCGGCATCCCTCTCTCTGCAGTGCGCCGGTCAGACCCGCTGACCGGGAGCGCTGCACTGTCATTGCCGGCGGGGATGCGATTCGCATAGCGGGACGCGCCCGCTCGCGAATCGCATCCCAAGTCTCTCACCTGTCCCGGTCCCCGGCTGTCATGCTCTGGCGCGCGCGGCTCCGCTCTCTAGGGCGCGAGTGCGCCAGCTCTCTGAGATTTAAAGGGCCAGTGCACCAATGATGGTGCCTGGCCCAATCTCCCTGATTAGTTTCCACCTGTGCACTCCCTACTTATACCTCACTTCCCCTGCACTCCCTTGCCGGATCTTGTTGCCCTTGTGCCAGAGAAAGCCTTTCCTTGAGTGTTCCTAGCCTGTGTTCCAGACCTCCTGCCGTTGCCCCTGACTACGATCCTTGCTGCCTGCCCTGACCTTCTGCTACGTCCGACCTTGCTCTTGCCTTATCCCTTGTACCATGCCTATTTCAGCAGTCAGAGAGGTTGAGCCGTTGCCGGTGGATACGACCTGGTTGCTACCGCCGCTGCAAGACCATCCCGCTTTGCGGCGGGCTCTGGTGAAAACCAGTAGCAACTTAGAACCGGTCCACCGACACGGTCCACGCCAATCCCTCTCTGGCACAGAGGATCCACCTCCAGCCTGCCGAATCGTGACATTACTGATGCACTGTTTTTTTTAGGTGATATGTTAGTGGAAATTAAATATACAACACCAGCAGGATCACAGCAGTGAAGGGGTTACACTTACTAACAATGGCAGTGGGTATGGGGGTGATTAAATTGCAGCACTGTTGACATATACACACTGGTATTTACCTAAGAAGCACATGATCTTTATGGATTGTTAGGGATGAGAGAAAAGCCTTGATTTCCCTTTAAGAACAGTGTGGATTATCTTTAGAAGCAGACTGACTCGGATTGCAGGTACACAGCTCAGGCTCTCTCAGGCTCTCTCTATCTCCTGTATTAGCTCTTGCTAAACCCTGCCCCTACCTCCTGTAATTTTTCCTATCTATCTCTTACCAGAGACAGATTTCCATTGACAACAGGCAGTGATCAACAGATTACAGAAAAGTGAGACAAGGCCTTAGTGCTGTTTTTTCTAGGATAAATAGGCATATGTTCCAAAAATGTTAGAAATCACATAGGTATCAAATGGAGGGTCATTGTTTGAACCGACAGTGCCTATTTAATGGCGCAGGACATAAATTTACGTCCTGGTGCGGTGGAACTTAATACACCAGGACGTACATTAATGTCCTATAACTGACCGCGAGCATCGGAGCGATGCTGGGGTCATGCGCGGCAAGTCCCAGCTGCAATCGCATGGATGTCTGCCATTAACCCCTCAGATGCCGTGATCAATACAGATCACAGCATCTGCGGCAGTGCAATCACTAAAATGGATGATCGGATCGCCCACAGCTCTGCTGCGGCGATCCGATCATCCAGAATGGCAAACGGAGGTCCCCTCACCTGCTTCCATTGCCTTCCACGGATCTTCTGCTCTGGTCTGAGATTTAGAGCAAAAGATGACCGATAATACTGATCAATGCTATGTCCTATGCATTGCACTGAACAGTATTAGCAATCGAATGGTTGCTATAAATAGTCCCCTATTGGGACTATTAAAGTGTAAAAATAAAAGTAAAAATAAATGTGAAAAATCCCCTCCCCCAATAAAAATGTATATTGTCAGTTTTCCCCATTCTACCCCCAAGAAGTATACATTTTTTTTAATAAACATATTTGATATCACCGCATGCGTAAATATCCGAACTATTAAAACATTATGTTTATTATCCCGTACGGTGAACGGCGTGAACGTAAAAAAAAAAGTCCCAAATTGCTGCTTTTTTTTATAACATTTTATTCCAAATAAAATTGATTAAAAATGTATTAAAAGTTTTATATATGCTAATGTGGTATCAAAAAAACTTACAGATCACGACACAAAAAATGAGCTCTCATACTGCTGCTTATATGGAATAACAAAAAAGTTATAGGTCAGCAAAATAGAAGGATTTTAAACGCACTCCCATAGACTCGTATTGAGGGGGCGGGCCGTGACGTCATGAGGGGCGGAGCCGTGACATAACGATGCTCCGGCCTCTGTATTGCCCGTCATTACGTGCAGAGTGAACTCGCTCTGTGCAGTAATGACAGCGGGGTGCCGCAGCGGTGATCCCAAGGTACCCAGCAGCGGGACTGCGGCGATCTGACATGTTATCCCCTATCCTTTGGATAAGGGATAAGATGTCTGGGGGCGGAGTACCCCTTTAAGACCCAAATGGGCTGAGTCCTTAAGGGGCCAATCCAATAGAAATGTTGTGGAAGGACTTGAAGTGATCAGTTCACAGGAGGAAACCCACCAACATAAAAAAGTTGAAGCTGTTTGGTACACAGGAATGGGCTAAAATTCCTCCAAGTTAATGTGCCAGATTAAATAACAACTATTGTAAATGGTTTACTCACAGATTTGTAATATGTAATCATATTCCTCAATAAGTACCGTATTTATCGGCGTATAACACACACTTTTTAGGCTAAAATTTTTAGCCTAAAGTCTATGTGCGTGTTATTCGCCGATAAGCCGCTGCAGTTCAATTATTTAAAGGGGGCGCTTTAAATCAATGAACTGCAGCGGCTTTGCAGGTGCAGAGACAGCCAGCGCTATGCAACCGGCAATGGGGCAGCAGCGCCGACAGCCAGGGGGAGAGAAGGGGCAGCGGCACCCATTGTCGGCGCCGCTGCCCCGTTGCCTCCCCCCATCCCCGGTTGCATAATTACCTGTTGCCGGGGTCGGGTCCGCGCTGCTTCAGGCCTCTGGTGTGCATTCCCTGCGTCGTTGCTATGCGCTGCACGGCGCGGCACATGACGTCAGTGCCGGCAATTGGGCAGCGGTAGCGATAGTCAGGGGGAGAGAATGGGCAGCGGCGCAGATGGCCAGAGGGAGAGAAGCGGTGGCAGCAGCAGGGCTCTAGACCCCAGGAAAGGCAGGGGGAGAGAAGCGGGCAGCGACGGCCTCTCTCCCCCTGCCTTTCCTGGGGGTGTATTGGGGTATACACACGCACACACATGCACCCTCATTTTACCATGGATATTTGGGTAAAAAAATGTTTTTTACCCAAATATCCTTGGTAAAATGAGGGTGCGTGTTATAGGCCGGTGCGTGGTATACCCCGATAAATACGGTAAATTACCAAATCTAATATTTTTGTCATTCCATTGATTGAAAAGACCTGAGTTGAACTGTACTTTAAAATTATTTGCTTATCCTAAAGGTTCACATACGTTTGCCTCCCACAGATATGTGATTCAGGATCCTTTCCTTCAATAAATAAATGACCAAGTCTAATATTTCTGAGTCTTTTGTTTTCTTTGGTTCTCTTCATCTACTTTTAGGACTGTGACAATTTAATGTAGTTTTAGGTCAAATGTATGCAGAATTATAGAACAGTTAGAAGGGTTCACAAACTTTCAAGCACCATTTGATACCAACCTTTTCTAGGAAATTGCATATTTCACTTTACATTGCTATATCTTTGCAATAATAAATAACAAGGCTGCTGCAGACTGTGAAACTTTTTCACTAAGTGACCTCATTTCAATCAATGGGGCCACTGGTAAGCCCATATCTAGTCACTAAAAAATTGAACAAATCTATGAGCACTATTATACCAATGGCTGTTCCCCTGTTATTGTGCTTGAAATTAAATTTTAAGTCAATGTCAATTTTGCCCAAACTAATTTTGACTAGATGAAAAAGGAATCATAAAAAAATATTTAACACATTTTATCATTCACACTATCTAAAGAGACTGTTACACCATAAAAACTCATACCCTACCCACAGGATAATAGATAGGTGAATGATCGGGGATCTTACAGTTGGAACCACCCTGTAACCTTAAGAATGGGGCCCTAGGAAAGGAGTGGCTAGGAGAAGCTATCTTGGGCAGTTCCAATGTAAAATGAATGGCAATATATACATGTAACCTCTGCTTTGTTCTGATAAGTCTTGATGAAGACTTACCCGTGATGAAGACTAACCCTTTTAACAATGGGGACAAATGTTACTTTTAGACACAGAATTTTCTCCAGCAACAACAAAGAGTTCTGGGACTAGAAGCAGCAACCCAACCCGGCAACATCTTCCTTACTATCTTCCAGCCCACTCTGCATCACAGAACAGCGACTTATAACTATGGACGGTAAAAACGCTACAATAACACCTTCACCCTAAAGCTAGAAAGAAACCAAAAGGTCTATGGCAATATTAGGAGACTAGTACTATAAATGGCCAATGATATCTGGGGCATTTTCTGACAAGACTTGTCATTTTAACAAATGCCATAGAGGTGACAATTATTTTCTTAATTTCATACATGTCATAGTAAAATACATTACTATTTTATACTGCCTTTTGGATTTATCATAGCTTACAATATAAATAATATTTTATGGGCTATTTTCAGAATAGATATAGTGCAATAATGGGATTTGCACATAGATTTCTATATAAAAAGCTAGTCTATGAAGAATATGCTAACTATAACTAGCAGGATTTGTGGTGATCTTTGTCATTTTCATAGCTTGTCCATGGCACTCCAAAATAGTGAATAGATTTTTCTTTAATTGAAAATCAAAATGGATATAAACAAAAATGTGAGAACCAGTTGTGTATGGTATGTTATGTTTATGGTGTTTATTTTTCTTTCTCTTCTCCCTATATATACACCCCTATATAACTACTTTTGTATTCTCCCATTTATGTTTATAACATACCACTTCATCCATTTACACAATGCAATCATGCTTTACACTCTCCATACACATACAGATGTGTTCATATTTTCCAACACATACATCATAAACTCTCACAAGATATTCTTTTACAATCTATCATTGTCACATTATGTCACATGGGCAACGCCGACACTGCATTTAGATGTAGCAACAATACGCAATGATCATTCTTTTCCAGCCAGGGCTACCATACACCATTCCACTAGCCTCCAGTAGGTAGCCATTATGGGGGAGATTTATCAAGAAATGTCTATGTTAGATCAAATTTCTACCATTTTCTTGTCTACACTTTGACTAGCGTGCACCTTATTCATCAATAATTCGCAGCTCTCCTTTAGTGTGAAAAGTTGTCTAATGTACTCCTTTTCTAAAAATGAGTCAGACCAACAACCAGAGGCCTGGGTTCTCAACCCATGGTACACGTACCCATAAGGGTACGCCACGGGTTGAGCGTTGGTATGCGAAAGTGATGACAAATACTGGCCATGCACTGGCAAGTACTTGCCAGCGCATAGCCGGGAAAACCTCCAGCTGTTGCAAAACTACAATTCTCAGCATGCAGTGACAGAAGGGCATGCTGGGACTTAAAGTTATGCACCCGCTGGAGGCACACTCAGGGTTGGGAAACACTGAGTTAGAAAACAGATAATGTTTCCCAGACAGTGTGCCTCTAGTAACTCCCAGCATGCCCAGACAGCTGAAGGGCATGCTGGGAGTTGTAGTTTTGCAACAACTGGAGGAGAACAGATTGGGGACCACTGTGTAGTGGTCTCCAAACTGTGGCCCTCCAGATGTTGCAAAACATGCTCCTAGGCATGCTGGGAGTTGTAGTTCGGCAACATCTGCATGGCCAGATGTTACAGAACTACAACTCCCAGCATGCCTGGACTGTCTGGGCATGCTGAGAGTTGTAGTTTTGCAACATCTGGAAGAGCACAGATTAGAGACCACTGCACAGTGGCCTCCAAACTGTGGCCCTCCAGATGTTGCAAAACTACAACTCCCAGCATGTCCAGACAGCCAAAGGCTGTCCGGGCATGCTGGGAATTGTAGTTTTGAAACTCCTAGAAGCAGCAGCGATTAGTGACGATCTTCACTGCTGCCTCTGATGCCGATGCTGCCCCATTGCCTCCCCCATCCCGGTCTTATAATTACCTGTTTCCCAGGGCCCGGGGTCAACGCTACTCCTGGCTCCTGCAGCGTCCTTTGTGCTGCGCAATGACGAGTGACGTCCTCAATGTGACGTCACCGTCAGTGTGCCCAGTGACAGCTCAGGATGCCGCCGGAGCCAGAAGTAGCACGGACCCTGGGCCCCGGGAACAGGTAATTATAAGACCGGGGATGGGGGAGGCAATGGTTCAGCGGCGGTGGTTGGACTAAGGACCGGCAGGGGGAGAGAAGCGGGTGGCGGCGGCGGTCTCTGGCCCCGCTAAAGCCCCTGCAGTTCATTGATTTAAAGCGCTCGCTTTAAATCATTGATCTGCAGCAGCTTCTGAGGGAGGGAACTTAAACCGGAATATCAGTATAAGTTATCGGCTATCGGGCTGGTAACAGCGGGACTTCTGCAAGTTAACCCATGCGATGCCGCGCATTGCCGGGTTAACTGAATGCCGTCTATAGACGGCGGAATGCGCGAAGGACCTGCGCAATTCGCCGTCTATAGATGGGATTCTGCGTTCTGCGGAAAGGGGTTAAAGGTTGAATTGTGGAAGGTAGAAGTTATTCTCACGCCTACTGGTAGGTGGTGCAGCTTTGCTCCTAAAAATGTACATTTGCGCACAAAATTGTGACTTTTGACAAAAGTTGCAAATGATAAATACGTGACCACTGCATGGTCAAAAAGATAAAGTTCTACGGGTAGGCAAAAAGAGTAAAACTCTCTATATCAAAAGGCGCATAAAAGTCTCAAAATATGCTGCTTGCGCCTGAACTGCACCTAAACATAGACAAAAAAATGCTCTAAAAGCAATGATAAATCTCCCCCTATGTTTTGACTTACTCATGTCAAAATTTCAGCCTGTGTTTTAATCTTCCTTCTTCAGTATCTCCATTTTCAGCATCTCTGTTTTGTTACTCTCAGGGCCCAATAAGTCATGTGTATATACAGTGTGTATATATATTTATCTGCAAGGTATCCTGCATATAATGAATTTATTTTCATGTTATATGTACTTCTATTTTGTACTAAGGAAATACATTTTATGGTACTTTATTGTTTTATTTTACATTATATATTTTCATTGCCCTTATTGTTTTGATGTTAGATTGAGTATATATTAATATTATTGCTGTACATTGCCTTTACACTATAGCGTCAATCCTTACGTCAACTTACTGTTACGCCGAGCGCTCCGGGTCCCCGCTCCTCCCCGGAGCGCTCGCTACACTCTCCTCACTGCAGCGCTCCGGTCAGTTCCACTGACCCGGGGCGCTGCGATACCGCCTCCAGCCGGGATGCGATTCGCGATGCGGGTAGCGCCCGCTCGCGATGCGCACCCCGGCTCCCGTACCTGACTCGCTCTCCGTCAGTCCTGTCCCGGCGCGCGCGGCCCCGCTCCCTAGGGCGCGCGCGCGCCGGGTCTTTGCGATTTAAAGGGCCACTGCGCCGCTGATTGGCGCAGTGGTTCCAATTAGTGTTAACACCTGTGCACTTCCCTATATCACCTCACTTCCCCTTCACTCCCTCGCCGGATCTTGTTGCCATCGTGCCAGTGAAAGCGTTTCCTTGTGTGTTCCTAGCCTGTGTTCCAGACCTCCTGCCGTTGCCCCTGACTACGATCCTTGCTGCCTGCCCCGACCTTCTGCTACGTCCGACCTTGCTTCTGTCTACTCCCTTGTACCGCGCCTATCTTCAGCAGCCAGAGAGGTTGAGCCGTTGCTAGTGGATACGACCTGGTCACTACCGCCGCAGCAAGACCATCCCGCTTTGCGGCGGGCTCTGGTGAAAACCAGTAGTGACTTAGAACCGATCCACTAGCACGGTCCACGCCAATCCCTCTCTGGCACAGAGGATCCACTACCTGCCAGCCGGCATCGTGACAGTAGATCCGGCCATGGATCCCGCTGAAGTTCCTCTGCCAGTTGTCGCTGACCTCACCACGGTGGTCGCCCAGCAGTCACAACAGATAGCGCAACAAGGCCAACAGCTGTCTCAACTGACTGTTATGCTACAACAGTTACTACCACAGCTCCAGCAATCATCTCCTCCGCCAGCTCCTGCACCTCCTCCGCAGCGAGTGGCCGCTTCTGGACTACGACTATCCTTGCCGGATAAATTTGATGGGGACTCTAAGTTTTGCCGTGGCTTTCTTTCCCAATGTTCATTGCACTTGGAGATGATGTCGGACCAGTTCCCCACTGAAAGGTCTAAGGTGGCTTTCGTAGTCAGCCTTCTGTCTGGAAAAGCCCTGTCTTGGGCCACACCGCTCTGGGACCGCAATGACCCCGTCACTGCCTCTGTACACTCCTTCTTCTCGGAAATTCGAAGTGTCTTTGAGGAACCTGCCCGAGCCTCTTCTGCTGAGACTGCCCTGTTGAACCTGGTCCAGGGTAATTCTTCCGTTGGCGAGTATGCCGTACAATTCCGTACTCTTGCTTCAGAATTATCCTGGAATAATGAGGCACTCTGCGCGACCTTTAAAAAAGGCCTATCCAGCAACATTAAAGATGTTCTGGCCGCACGAGAAATCCCTG
Organism: Hyla sarda; assembly: GCF_029499605.1. Taxonomy (NCBI): domain Eukaryota; kingdom Metazoa; phylum Chordata; class Amphibia; order Anura; family Hylidae; genus Hyla; species Hyla sarda. The sequence goes on along the minus strand of NC_079191.1, from coordinate 205,987,971 downwards.
CTAATCTACATGAACTCATTCACCTAGCCACTCGCATTGACATGCGTTTTTCCGAAAGGCGTCAGGAGCTCCGCCAGGATATGGACTCTGTTCGCACGAGGCGTTTCTTCTCCCCGGCTCCTCTCTCCTCTGGTCCCCTGCAATCTGTTCCTGTGCCTCCCGCCGTGGAGGCTATGCAGGTCGACCGGTCTCGCCTGACACCTCAAGAGAGGACACGACGCCGCATGGAGAATCTCTGCCTGTACTGTGCTAGTACCGAACACTTCCTGAAGGATTGTCCTATCCGTCCTCCCCGCCTGGAAAGACGTACGCTGACTCCGCACAAAGGTGAGACAGTCCTTGATGTCTACTCTGCTTCTCCACGTCTTACTGTGCCTGTGCGGATGTCTGCCTCTGCCTTCTCCTTCTCTGCTGTGGCCTTCTTGGACTCCGGATCTGCAGGAAATTTTATTTTGGCCTCTCTCGTCAACAGGTTCAACATCCCGGTGACCAGTCTCGCCAGACCCCTCTACATCAATTGTGTAAACAATGAAAGATTGGACTGTACCATACGTTTCCGCACGGAGCCCCTTCTAATGTGCATCGGATCTCATCACGAGAGGATTGAACTTTTGGTCCTCCCCAATTGCACTTCTGAAATTCTCCTTGGACTTCCCTGGCTTCAACTCCATTCCCCAACCCTGGATTGGTCCACTGGGGAGATCAGGAGTTGGGGGCCCTCTTGTTCCAAGGACTGCCTAAAACCGGTTCCCAGTAACCCTTGCCGTGACTCTGTGGTTCCTCCTGTAACCGGTCTCCCTAAGGCCTATATGGACTTTGCGGACGTTTTTTGCAAAAAACAAGCTGAGACTCTACCTCCTCACAGGCCTTATGATTGTCCTATTGACCTCCTCCCGGGCACTACTCCACCCCGGGGCAGAATCTATCCTCTGTCCGTCCCAGAGACTCTTGCCATGTCTGAATACGTCCAGGAAAATTTAAAAAAGGTCAGAGGGAAAACCTTCTTTTTAGTGGATTGGGAGGGTTGTGGTCCAGAAGAGAGGTCCTGGGAACCTGAAGACAATATCCTGGACAAAAGTCTGGTCCTCAGGTTCTCAGGCTCCAAGAAGAGGGGGAGACCCAAGGGGGGGGGTACTGTTACGCCGAGCGCTCCGGGTCCCCAGCTCCTCCCCGGAGCGCTCGCTACACTCTCCTCACTGCAGCGCTCCGGTCAGTTCCACTGACCCGGGGCGCTGCGATACCGCCTCCAGCCGGGATGCGATTCGCGATGCGGGTAGCGCCTGCTCGCGATGCGCACCCCGGCTCCCGTACCTGACTCGCTCTCCGTCAGTCCTGTCCCGGCGCGCGCGGCCCCGCTCCCTAGGGCGCGCGCGCGCCGGGTCTTTGCGATTTAAAGGGCCACTGCGCCGCTGATTGGCGCAGTGGTTCCAATTAGTGTTAACACCTGTGCACTTCCCTATATCACCTCACTTCCCCTTCACTCCCTCGCCGGATCTTGTTGCCATCGTGCCAGTGAAAGCGTTTCCTTGTGTGTTCCTAGCCTGTGTTCCAGACCTCCTGCCGTTGCCCCTGACTACGATCCTTGCTGCCTGCCCCGACCTTCTGCTACGTCCGACCTTGCTTCTGTCTACTCCCTTGTACCGCGCCTATCTTCAGCAGCCAGAGAGGTTGAGCCGTTGCTAGTGGATACGACCTGGTCACTACCGCCGCAGCAAGACCATCCCGCTTTGCGGCGGGCTCTGGTGAAAACCAGTAGTGACTTAGAACCGATCCACTAGCACGGTCCACGCCAATCCCTCTCTGGCACAGAGGATCCACTACCTGCCAGCCGGCATCGTGACACTTACTATGATAATTTTATGTATGTAACGATATGGGTTTTACCAGTTTAGTTGTGACATCTTGTTTTTACTAGTGCACTTTATATCCTACTGACTTCCTCAAAGAGCAAGAAAAAAGAAGAGAAAAATCACTAAAGTGATGCAGACCTAAATAATGCAAATGTAAATCAATTGTTTTTTATCAACAACTACATAAAAAGACACAGACTGATAAAAACACTAGAAAGACTCAAGACAAGCCATATGACAATAAGAGGGGACCAAAGATTGATCATGATCAAAGAACACGTGTGAATGTAATAATAAACAATATATACCTTCCAAGCATTGCACACCCACCGAATAAATGCAAATATTCTATACAATAAATAGTTCTAGAAAAATACCAGGCAGCAAGCAAAGGGTAAAAATGTATAAAATATAACATTTCAAATAAATACACAGAAAGTGGAAACATTTTACAAACAGTTGTAGATTATAACACAAACTCTACGCTACACACTATGCTAAGATTCCACCCACAAACAATAAATGCAAGGAATGTATACAAGGGAAGAGAACAGTAGTAGGGCAGAATATAAATAAATAAAGGAGCAAGCAATGTAGGTAGAGCTGTCACTATTAAAGATTGGAGTACTCATGTAAAGCAACAGTGAGAACACGTATCCCACAAATGCCTAGAGGCTATGGACATCTTTGCTCTGAGTATCTCTCGGGGAGATAAGAAAAATTCATCAGATAGTTGTGTGTGTTTCTTATCGGCTTTTTGCACTCCTCTTACCTTCTCTGTGTTAAAAATAGCAGCAACAAGGGGGACAAAGTTGTATACCGCAGATCAAAATGTGAAGAATTCATAGAGCATACACGGAGGGTAAACTATCAACTAAGCACAGACCTCACATCCAGCATGTATTACTTAGAGGACGTACCCACATATGAAAAGTCTAAACCTAGAAGCTGGCTGTAAACTGTGTATCAGGGGGTCTGACAATGAAGAAATGAACATTTTAGACTTAAAGGGGTACTCCGGTGCTTAGACATCTTATCCCCTATCTTATCCCCTATCCAAAGAAGAGACTCAGCACTGTAACCAATGAAAGCGAATTACAATAGCAGGTATTGAAATCACTCCCAATGACTTGGTCTCCTATAGTACTCACTGTATCATACAAAAGGAGTTCCAAAACATCCACATGTGTTTGGACCATGTTTTTTTTGATGATCATGTGATTAGTGAGACATTCACCATATTGATAAAGTTAAAGGGGTTATCCAGGAAAATATATTTTTTTTTATATATATATCAACTGGCTCCAGAAAGTTAAACAGATTTGTAAATTACTTCTATTAAAAAATCTTAATCCTTTCAGCACTTATGAGCTGCTGAAGCTGAGCTGTTCTTTTCTGTCTAAGTGCTCTCTGATGACACGTGCCTCGGGAACCCCCCAGTTTAGAAGCAAATCCCCATAGCAAACCTCTTCTACTCTGTGCAGTTCCTGAGACAAGCAAAGATGTCAGCAGAGAGCACTGTTGCCAGACAGAAAACAACAACTCAATTTCAGCAGCTGATAATTATTGAAAGGATTAAGATTTTTTAATAGAAGTAATTTACAAATCTGTTTAACTTTCTGGAGCCAGTTGATATAAAATGTTTTTTTTTTTTTCCTGGAATAGCCTTTAATGCCTCAAATGAAAGGCTAGGTGAAGGACTGTCTGAGGGATTCCAACAGTGAAGGAATGAATGTGCTTAAACTGACAGAAATGTGGAGTTATCGCATCAGGTTCATGCAAATCTTGAAAAGCACATGACACTTTACATCACAAATGGTGAAAAACACAATAAAGCTGTTATGAAATACATTAAATAAAATGTTTTTGAACATTTTAAAAATCTATGAAAATATGCATCTGAATTTTTTTTTTATTTGTGCTATGAACTTTTATCTTAAGTCAAGAGTTATAAACTGAATATTCCTCTAAATGTTATGCATAGTTTTTGGTTTATTTGGACCATTTTTCCCCAGAAACCTAAGCTCAAAACCACCATAAGAACATTGGGATGAGGCCTAAGTCAAAACACAGAAGTCTGTGAACATCTCTAATGATTTAAGAATAGCATAAAGCCAAGTTTATGAGAACCAGTGATACAATTGGAATTCATTGCTTTGTACTATAAAGTAGAATGACAGGACTTAAAGAAACCGTTTTAATGTGTTTTAAACATAAACAATATGAGTGTAAAGTATTACGGCTTTCTTCAATGCAACTGATGAAAAATAACTTCCTGCAGAGAGTGATTGGCATGTCAAAAATGTAATTTCATCTTGAAGTTCTATTTTTCTATTTCAGTGGCCTACACATTGAATTTATATCAGAGATGTTATACAGTATAAGAAAACACCCAGTTCTCTTATCTACCAAGCAGTATCTTTATTTTGAAAAGAAAAAAAATATATAAAGATAGAAGAGCAATAATCTTTTTTCATTTCCTTTACTTCACTCATAAGAAACCCAGTCTGCTGTTCAAGCTGCTATCTTTGCCTTATATCCAGCACACATAATAATTACTGTACATACAAGGAACAGTCTGCCTTCCTAAATGTGCTCTCAGTCTGGATATTTTCTATTTATCTTTTTATTGTTTTCCCTTTTTCGTCTTTTGTCTTTTCTTGCTCTATTTGTTGCTTCTTGAGCTGCCAATAAAATGGTAACATAGATCATTAACATATATTTGAATGCAGATTATTCATTGATCCTTGACACCTAATCTCTGCCTGTGGTTGAAGTATTAGTACATAAAGACAAGAACTGAATAAATAAAACAAATGTTCTGTACAGCTGAAACAAACCAGAATGTGTAAAACATGTATCCAATAATCCTGAAATGCGAAAAAATCCTACAAAATCCTACAATCCTACATAGTCTTTTGAGTTTCCATTGAAATTTCCATTGAATTTCAAAGTTTGGCGCTATGCCAGTGTCAGGTTAGGGACCCACTCTAACGAAGTAGCCTTGACGTGGCGAGTGGGCTTGTACTTTTTGATCAAAATGTATACTAACAACCTGTTAGTTTTTGAAATTATGCTGAGAAGCAAGTAGATCAAATTACAAATGGTAGATGTGCGGCTGTGTTTCTCTTTTTGTGTTGCACATTTGTAGTCTCTCCCTTCTTCCATGGCCAGCACTCCGCTCCACCCATTTGGCCCAGGTGTTTTTTAATTAGCAGGAAGCCGCATAAGGGTTTCCTCCTACCTTTCTCCCAGCCCTCTGGCAGTGAGCACATGGTAGGTTTCATACTGGTGTGGTTCTCTGTGGTGGCCATTGTTTCTGTGATGCTTTGTCTGTGGGGTGGAGTGGCCCAGAGCCAGGGGCTTGGTCGGGCAGTAGTGGGGCTGCCTGGCAACTGGGTCGCTCCCCCCATTGGGAATGGGGTCTCGGAGGCAGCGGTCGCCACCGGGCGCTACGCCAGTGTCAGGTTAGGGACCCACTCTAGCGAGGTGGCCTTGATGTGGCGAGTGGGCTTGTACTTTTTGATCAAAATGTATACTAAAAACCTGTTAGTCTTTGAAATTATGCTGAGAAGCAAGTAGATCAAATTACAAATGGTGGATGTGCGGCTGTGTTTCTCTTTTTGTGTTGCACATTATTGTAGAAACTGCCAAATATGCCACTGGATGCAAAAGTGAACTAGGTTTAACCCCTTAAGGACCATGTGTTTTTCTGTTTTTGCACTTTTGTTTTTTCCTCCTTACCTTTTAAAAATCATAACCCTTTCAATTTTGCAACTAAACATCCATATGAGGGCTTACTTTTTGTGCCACCAATTCTACTTTGCAATGACATCAGTCATTTTACCCAAAAATATACGGCGAAATGGAAAAAAAAATCATTGTGCGACAAAATTGAAGAAAAAAACAATTTTGTGAATTTTGGGGGCTTCCGTTTCTACACCGTACATTCTTCGGTAAAAATGAGACTTTATCATTATTCTGTAGGTCCATATGATTAAAATGATATCCTACTTATATAGGTTTGATTTTGTCGTACTTTTGGAAAAAAATCATAACTACATGCACGAAAATTAATACATTTAAAATTGTCCTCTTCTGACCCCTTTAACTTTTTCCCACATACGAGGTGGTATGAAGGCTCATTTTTTGTGCCGTGATCTGAAGTTTTAATCGGTACCATTTTTGTTTTGATCAGACTTTTTATTCCTTTTTTTATGGTATGAAAAGTGACCAAAAATACACAATTTTGGACTTTGGAATTTTTTGGCGCATACGCCATTGACCTTGCGGTTTAATTTACGATATATTTTTATAGTTCGGACATTTATGCACGTGGTGATACCATATATGTTTATTTTTATTATGTTTATATATTTTTTATATTGAATTTGGGAAAAAGGAGGTAATTTAAACTTTTAATAAGGAAGGTGTCCCTTAGGGGACTTTTAGGAGGAATCATTTGATTCCTCATACAGATCAATGGGGTTACATATAATCCCATTGATCTGTGTGCTCTGCGCTCGATTGATAACGCCTTGTCCTGCCAGGCTTTATCATTCTGAGCACCGGAGCCGGCACAGCAGGAGAGGTAAGCCCTCAGGCTACCTCAGCAGTGGATTGCCCCCCCCCCCCCCCCACGATGCTGGTGGGCAATCCACCCCACTGGACCACCAGGGATGGGATACAGGCACCTTTAGCCGCCACTGTCAACTTTGACATCGGCGATCTAAAGGGTTAATAGCCAGATGTCGGCTATTAACGCCGTCCCCCAGCTACAGAAATCAGCTGGGGGCCAGCCGGTATGACGCAGGCTCGAGCCAGGAGCCCGCGCCATACCCCGTTAACAACCATTGGACGAGCAGAGACGTCCATGGTCGTTATCAGGTTAAAGAAAAATTAATCATTTATGAAAAAATGAAATTATTGAGAGTCCAAAAACATATTACAGTACACAGAAAACTCAATCTGATATCAGAGAGGAGAGAATCCCATCCCCCACTTGGTCCCACTTCTTCATTGGCAATACCTTCTTCATTCATATTCATGTCTCCTTCCCCTAAGCATTTAGAATTACATGCTGATATATCTGCACATCCATTGTGATGCTCCAGGCTGGCAGTCAGTGGGATCTTCCTACATAGAGAGGAAGGGTATGTGAATGTTTATGAAGAGGGAATTAGCAAGGAAGAAGAGGGCCAGCCAAAAATTGTACCTCAGGACAAAAGAATGCCCGAGTACACCAAACAAATAATTTAAATATAAAAAATATGTCTATATCTCTAGGAAAGGGCACAGAAAATTAAAAAAATGGTAAATACAGGTGTAATCAAGGTCACCCACACTACTAGCCTATACCGGTTGGTTAGTGCCTGGTGACAGATTCCCTTTTGTCCATACAGGTAACCTTTGTTACCATAGACATGCATAAGTAGGCAAAAAAAGCTCTGTAAACAATAGAGTATTGCAAAGTTGCATAATTTCGGATGAACAAGGATAATAAAAAAGATAGGCTACGAAGATAGACATAGCCTTTAAAGATTTAATGCAATGTACTTAAATTCAGTTACATGGTATAGCAGGTTTTAGCAAACTACAAAAATGTAATTCAATAAAAGTTATTAAGGAATCGGAAAATTATAAAATCTGTTTCCTAACATTCAAACAGGCTCTCAAATGTAAAATACTTAAAATGAACATATTCCCTTGAGAGAAATGTTTGGATTTCTACAATCTGACATGAAAATCTCTTAACTGTTTGCAAGAACTACCAAACCTCTTTTTCTCATTGTTTCTTAAGGTTGATGTTGTAATAACCTTCATCTGGCATGATTTACTTTTGCACTCTCATCTGCTGGCTTCTGCCTTCAGCACTTTACTCTGTGTAAAAAAGTTATTTGGCTGGTCGACCACTAATGTTTTACTGAACACTTGCACCCTTGAGACACATTACAAGTTCTTAGTTCTAGCTAGAATTGTGCATTTTGTACTTGTCTACCATTTAAATTGTTTAGAGACTGTTGTCCACAGAGAAACATACATTTCTGAGGGACCTATCCTATGGTTCTGAAGCTTTGCTCCAAGAGTTTCAATTTCTGTTTAATAGAAACATAGAATGTGTCAGCAGATAAAAACCATTTGACCCTCCTAATCTGCCCAATATTCTAAATACTATCAATTGTTCCTGGCCATATATAATATGAGTGATAGCCTTATGCCTATCCCAGGCATGCTAAAACTCCTTCACTGTATTTGCAACAACCACTTCTACAGGAAGGTTATTCCATGTATCCACTACTCTCTCAATAAAGAAATAATTCCTCATATTACTGCTTAAAGGGTTACTCCACTCCCCAGCGTCCGGAACATTGAGTTCACGCCCACCCCCTCGTGACGTCACGCCCCGTCATGTGAGGTCACGTCCCGCCCCCTCAATGCAAGGCTATGGGAGGGGGCATGAAGGCCGTCGCGCCCCCTTCGCATAGACTTTCATTGAGAGGGCAGGCCATGTCGTCACCAGGGGGCGGGCGAGAACCCAGAAGCCCGCACACAGCGTTCAGGAACTCAATTTTCCGGATGCTGGGGAGCAGAGTAACCCTTTAAACCTTTGCCCCTCTAGTTTAAAACAATGTCCTCTTGGGTAGTTTTCATTATGTTATATATGATCTGCTCCTTAGCTGTGTTGATTCCCTTTATGTATTTTAAAGTCTCTATCATATCCCCTCTGTCTTGTCTTTCTTTCAAGCTATACATCTTAAAATCCTTTTACCTTTCCTGGTAAGTTTCATCCTGCAATCCATGTACTAGTTTAATAGCTCTTCCCCGAACTCCCTTGAATGTATCTATACACTGTATCTGTGTCTATCATTGGCGCTGTGATGGTGCAGTCATGTAATATTAGCGACATTTGTGCGATTTTTGTAGTAGACGTTTTTGAGTAGCAGTACACCTATTTCCGATTTAGACATGCAGTGCACTCTTATTTATCATATGCAACTTTTATAATAAGTCGCAAAAAATTGTGCAAACCCTGATTTCCAGGCGCTAAAGTTCGCCGACCAAAAGTACACGTACAAAACCTCGTAAGCTAGAGCTTTTCACACCCGTGCAAAGCAGCGGGGAATTCATCATCTACAGTACACACTTATGATAAATTACATGCTGCAACGGAAAAAGTGGGACAGAAAAAACGGCGGTAAAAAAAAGAGTAGGGTACACTTTGAATGATAAATCTCCCCCACAGTCTCCAAAACTGCACACACAACTGATCTCACCAGTGCTCTGTACAGTGGCATGAGCACTTCTCTCTACTGATAATTCCTCTCTCTATATACCCATGAGCACTTATCTCTGTCTACTGCTAATACCTCTCCCTATACATCCAAGCATTTGCTAGCATTTCCTGCTGCTCTATGACACTGTCTGCTTACCCTTAAGTCTTCTGAAATAATGACCCCTAAATTCCTTTCTTCAGATAATGACTAGGGATGAGCGAAAAGAATCTGATAAATCCGAATTCGTTATGAATTTCATGAAAAATTTGATTTGTAACGAATCTGAATATCGCCGCGATCTGATAAAACAAATTGCCTAATTAAACTCCATTTAGTGTGTTCCAGGCTCCAGGGCATCTAAAATGGCGGATCCACATGTGAGGACATGGGGCAAGGAACTCAGGGAAGGCGGGTAGACGGGATCACCCTGAATCACATGCAGCATGCAGCTTATCAGCAGCCAGCCGTGTGATGTCACAGCCCTATATAATTAGCAGCCATTGCTTCAGCCAGCCATTTCAGCATTTTATTGCAGAGAGAGCATTTTATTGCAGAGAGAGATAGAGCAGTGTGTGTGTGTTGCACAGATAAACAGCTTTAAAGCAGTGATTCACTACAAGCCCAAACCACTGCAGAAAAGCACTGAAAGGGAAGGGAGAGAGAGAAAGTACACTTTTGGGTGTACTACACAGCGACTCTGTATTGCTGCACTGGGGTGTGCAACAACTCTAAAGCTCATAGGGCCCAGTTGGGGTGAGCACTAAAAGCCATAGTCACCTGCTTTTAGTGCCTAATAATACTGTTGTTACGATCTGCGCTCTGGCCAGACTGGCTGGCCGTGAGCGCTTTCCTTCTCCTTCCTCCTCCTCAGTAGGCATGGCTGGGATTCGCATCGCGGGACGCGCCCACATGTGAATCCCAGCCCGTCCACAGTCCCTTCTGTGCTCTCTCTGTGCCGGCGCGCGTGTCCCCGCCTGCTAGGGCGTGCCCCCTCCGGAGCTCTAAGATCTAAAAGGCCAGTATGCCCTTAATTATTGCTCTCACCTACACCTCACTTATAAGTTTCTGCACCTCCCTTCACTCCCTGCCAGATCTTTGTTGACTTTTGCCTTAGTGAAAGTGTAATCTGTGTTGTTCTGCTGTGTCCTAAACCTCCGCTCTGTTCCTGACCTCGCTCCACTGTCACCTGCCCTGACTTCCTGCTATCCAGACCTCGTCTTGCCTAATCCCTCCTGTGCCTTGCATCACCTCAGCTTCCTATGTGGTCGAGTCGTGCCAGGGGTAGCGACCTGGGTGCCGCCTTCCGCAGCAAGACCATCCAGCTTTGCGGCGGGCTATGGTGAAAACCAGCGGCACCTTAGACTCCGCGCTCAGGCAAGGCCTGCGTCATCTGCCACACAGGTCCTGCGGATCCACTACCTCCGTGAGTGTCCTGCCATGAGTCTTTACAGTAAGATCCGGCCATGGATCCTGCTGAGGTACCACTGCCAGAAGTTTCGTATCTCTCCTCCGTTGTGGTTCTACAGTTGCAGCAGTTAGCCCATCAGATGCAACAACTGATTTAATTGTCTGTTATGATGCAACAGCTTCTAGGCGTGCCGCAACAGCCGCAACAGCAGCCACAACCTGCTTCTGTCTCTCCACCTGTTCCTGCAGCCTCTTCTGGATCCAAGCTTTGTTTACCCTTACCCACGAAGTATGAAGGGGATTCAAAGTTGTGTAGAGGCTTTGTGACTCAGTGCTCCATGCATCTAGAGCTCATAGCGGATCAGTTCCTAACAGAATGAGCTAAAGTGGCATTTGTGATCAGTCTTTTGTCCGGAAAAGCTCTGACCTGGGCTACTCCTCTCTGGGATCGTGATGATCTGGTTACCTTTTACCTGATGGCCTTCCTAGCAGAATTCCGCAGTGTATTTAAAGAACCTGCATGAGCCTCCTCTGCCGAGATGGAGCTTCTGAATCTCTGCCAAGGGATTTCCTCCGTTGGCGACTACGCGGTTCAATTCCGCACTCTTGCCTCTGAACTGGCTTGGAATGATGAGGGCCTTGTGTGCTACATTTAAAAAAGGACTGTTCAGTCTGCTGCACGAGATCCTCCAACTTCCCTGTGTGAACTAATTTATTTAGCCTCTCGTATTGATGTGCGTTTTGCCGAGGCAAGAAGAACTTCGTATGGAAAGAGAACCTGCCCGAACTCAGCGTTTTCCTCGCTTGGCTCCCGTGTTCCAACGTCCATCTCTACAGTCTTCTTTGCCTCTTGCCGAAGAGGCTATGTAAGTGGACCATTCTTGCACAATTTGTGCCTATCTTGTGCCAGTCCGGAGCACTTTCTCAAAGACTGTTCTTTACGTCTACAGCGTCCCGGAAACGCTCGCACCTAGAACATGTAGGAGAGGCATCCCTAGGTGTGAATACTACCTCTCCTCCTTTGACCATGCCTGTTCAAGTCTGTACTACTGCCAAAACTTAGTTCTTCGCTTCAGAATTTTTGGACTCTGGTTCCGCTGGAGACTTCATTGATGCCTTCTTGGCCAATAAACATCATCTTCCTGTGACTAGGTCTGCTAAGCCCTTGTATATTTCTTCTGTAAATGGACAAAATCTGAACTGTAAGGTGCTCTTCCACAACGAACCTATTGTCAAGCAAGTAGGAGTTTTGCACAAGGAATAAATTTTGTTATATGTGCTACCACATTGCACTTCGGAGATTCTCTTGGTCTTCCATGGCTTCAACGTCATTCCCCACAACCTGACTGGAAATATGGTGAAATCACACGCTGTGGCCTTTTTTCCAAAATCAATGTCTTGTGCCAATCCAGTCTAATGCTGTCTCTTCTCCTCTTCCTATGGCAGGTCTGCCTCTTCCATATCAAGACTATTCAGATGTATTCTGTAAAAGCAGGCCTTCCACCTCATCGTCCCTACGATTGCCCCACTGACTTACAGCCTGGAACCAAGCCTCCTCGAAGAAGAATCTATCCATTATCTGTTCCTGAGACACAAACCATTCGGTCTCTGCAATGCCCCAGTTGTCTTTCAAGAATTTGTCAATGATATCTTCCGAGATCTTCTCTACATCTGTGTTGTCATATATCTTGATGACATCTTAATCTTCTCTTTCAAATTAGAGGAGCATCATTCACATGTCTGTCTGGTTCTTCAGCACCGGGAGAATCATCTTTACACCAAACTGGAGAAATGCCTATTCGAGAGATTCAGTCTTCCAGTTCTCGGTTACATTGTTTCTCATCAAGGCCTACAGATGGATCCTGAAAAACTGTCTGTGGTATTAGAGTGGCCTTGCCCCTCTGGTCTACAAGCTATACAATGCTTACTAGGATTTGCCAATTATTATTGTCAGTTCATCCCACATTTCTCTACCTTGGTTGCTCCGATTGTGACTCTCACTAAGAAGAACTCTAACCCCAAGACTTGGCCAACTGAGGCCAAAGAGGCCTTCACTTGCTTAAAGACAGCATTTGCCTCTGCTCCCATGCTTTCAAGACCTGATCTGGAGAAACCCTTTACTTTGGAGGTAGATTTGGAGGCCGTTCTTACCCAGAAAAATTCTAAGGGCAAGATTGTAACCTGTGGTTTCTTTTCTAAGACTTTCTCGCCTGGAGAGAGGAACCACTCCATTGGAGATCGAGAACTCCTTGCAATTAAGCTTGCCTTGGAAGAGTGGCCACATTTTTTAGAAGGTTCTTCTCATCCGGTCAGCATCTATTCTGACCATAAGAATCTCCTATATCTCCAGTCTGCTCAGTGATTGAACCCTTGCCAGGCTAGACGGTCTTTTTTCTTTTCCAGAATAAATTTCTTCATCCATTTCCGCCCCGCAAACAAAAAGGTAAGAGCCGATGCTCTTTCCAGGTCCTCCGATGTCGTAGGATAGGACTCCATGCCAAGGCATATTATTCCTCTGGAGCGATTGATTTTTGCAGCTTCTTCCGATCTTCAGCAAATTCCCCCTGCAAAATCTTTTGTGCCTGTCAAAGTGAGACGTAAAGTCTTGAATTGGGGACATTCTCCTTTGCTGGCTGGTCACCCTGGAGTACAGAAGACTACTCAACTTATCTCCCGACATTACTGGTGGCCGCACCTTTAATGCGATGTCACAGATTTTGTCCATTCCTTTGTAACTTGTGCATGTAACAAGACTCCTCGGCAGAAACCTGCAAGTCTCGAACAGCCATTGCCCATTCCGGAGACTCCCTGGTCTTACATTGCTATGGAATTTATTACCGATCTGCCACCTTTCTGTAATAATAAGGTCATATGGGTGGTGGTCAATCGATTCTCCAAGATGGCTCATTTCATTTTGTTACCAGGCTTTCCATCTGCTCCACAACTGGGAAAACTTTTTCTTCAACATATTTTTCGCCTACATAGTCTTCCGAATCACATCGTCTCGGATTGTGGAGTGCAATTCATTTCCAAGTTTTGGCGTGCTCTCTGTTCCTGACTTGACATCAAATTTGGACTTCTCCTCTTCCTACCACCCTCAGACCAATGGTCAGGTGGAGAGGGTGAATTAAATCCTGGAAAGTTATCTCCGTCATTTTGTTTCTGCTCGTCAGGACGATTGGGTCGACCTTCTACCTTGGGCAGAATTTTCCTATAATCATAAGGATACTGAATCTACTAGGAATTATCCGTTCTTCCTTGTTTATGGACATTATCTTAGTTCTCCTCTACCTATTCCATTCTCTACTGGCGTGCAAGCTGTTGATGTACTGGTTTGAGACTTCTCCTCCATCTGGCAACAGACTCTGCATTCTCTGTCTCAAGCCTCTACTCGTATGAAAGTCCAGGCAGATTCTCTGTCTCAAGCCTCTACTCGTATGAAAGTCCAGGCAGATAAGAAAAGAAGACTTCCTCTGTCCTTCTCTCCCGGTGATAAAGTTTGGTTATCCACCAGATATATCCGTTTCAAGATTCCCAGTTACAAGTTGGGTCCTTGTTTCTTAGGTCCGTTCGAGGTCTTTTATAAACTCTAATTGCTTTCTTCTTTACATATTCCCAATTCTTTTCGTGTATGTCTCCTCAAGCCTCTGTCATCAACCGGTTGTCTCTAAAGAATTTTCTTCCCACGCATGTCTCTGGTTCTTCTGATGTCTATGAAGTCAAAGAGATCTTAACCTCTAAGACCATGAGAGGGAGACAATTCTTCTTGTTTGACTGGAAGGGATTTGGTCTAGAGGAAAGATCTTGGGAGCCGAAGGAGAACATCCTGGATCGCAACCTACTCAGGCATTTTTTTTACTTCAAAAAGAGGGGGAGACCAAAGGGGGGGTACTGTTACGATCTGCGCTCCGGCCAGACACATTGGCCATGAGCTCTTTCCTTCTCCCTCCTCCTTCTCATCTGGCAGGGCTGGGATTTGCATTGCAGGACGCGCCCACATGCGAATCCAAGTCCATCACTTACCTCTGCTCCCTATGGTCCCTTCTGTGTTCTCTCAGCACCGTCGCGCACGCACCGGAGCTCTAACATTTAAAGGGCCAGTATGCCCTTAATTATTGTTCTCACCTGCACCTTACTAAGCATAGTTGAGCGTATTGTCCTCCCCTCATAAGTGTAAACTGTACGTGCACCTCCATGGTGTACGATTTTGTTCCTGTTAAAGTCATAGGGGCCTAGTTACCCTGAAAGGCCAGTCAAAACCACACACCTGCTTTTGTAGCCAAATACAGCTTTAAGCGTAGTGGAGCGTATTATCCTCCTCTCATAAGTGTAAAATGTACTTACAGCTACGTGGTGTATGATTCTCTTCCTGTTAAAGTCATAAGGGCCTGGTTGCTGTGAATGGCCAGCCAAAGCTACACACTTGTTTTTGTAGCCTAATACAGTTTTAAGTGGAGTGGAGCGTATTGTCTTCCCCTCATAAGTGTAAACTGTATGTACACCTACATGGTGTACGATGTTGTTCCTGTTAAAGTCATAAGGGCCTAGTTACTCTGAAAGGCCAGCCAAAACTACACACCTGTTTTTGTAGTCAAATATAGTTTTAATTGTAGTGGAGCATAAAGTCCTCTTCCCATAAGTGTAACATATATGCACTAAGTATGTCAGGCAAAGAAGTGCCAAGACGTGCACAGAGGAGTGGCAGAGGCCTAAATTCATCAGGTGCAGGCAGGGGTTGCAGCAGACCAGGGGCGAGTGGCAGCAGGAGTCGCAGTGAGAGGCCTGAACTCCTGGTATCAGCTAGTGGTCATGTCTTGACCAGAAACCCATCTGCTGTCATCGATTGGTTAAGCCGGTCATCCACTTCATCACAAGTGACATCTGACATCCCCAGTCAACAGTTGGTGGGTTCCTCAGACACAACCCTCAGTTGGCATGGCCCAGGAGTAGTCCCTGTCCTCCAATTGCCTCTGTCCTATGCTGTTCCCTCCCCACAGAAGTATCATATGCTGTGGGTTCAGCTCCACTATTTAGTGAGGACGATCTACTAGAGGACAGTCAGTAGCTACTGCCTAGCCAAGAATTGGAGGAGACATCTGCCGCTTCCTCCGCTAGGTGGGCAAGTAGTGAGGAGGAGAGTGGCATGGGAGGTGGTGTTGAGATCGTTCAGGCTCCTGCAGCAGACACTGTTGAGAAACCGGAGGAGGACATCAGTGATGTGCAGACACAACTCGATGATGATGAAGCCGATCACACATGGGAGCCGGGTTCAGAACGGGCTTCATCATCAACATCAGGAGAAGAGAGTTGCAGGTTGCCCGTGAGGCAGCAGCTGAGCCAGCAAGGTGATAGCATGGTTGGGAGTCAGCATGGTTGCAGAAGTGGGAAGTCTGGAGCCAAATGTGCCTGGGGTAGACAACCTGCTTTGCGGCAGCCTACCTTCTTAGGAAGTAGTAGAACAGGGGTTCCCGGAGTCAGCGGCAGTAGCAGTCAATCAGTGGGGACTGTTTGGGAGAAAATCAGCTACTTGGCGGTGTGGCAATTTTTCATCAAGCATCCGGAGGAGGTTAACAGGGCCACATGCAAGATATGTTGGCAGAAGGTGAAGCGTGGCCAGGGTCCCAATGTTGGCACCTCAGCCCTGTGTCAATATATACAGCGTCACCTCAAGGCGGCCTGGGAGAACTGTGGCTCCAATGCGGTGGTCCAGCCTGCTGCATCACCCAGTGGCATGTTGCTCCCTGTTTCAGCCAGCCAAGGCTCCACCACCTTAGCCAAAGGGAGCTGTCTGTCATATCCATCTTCTGTCAGTCAAGATGCTCCTGCTCCTCCTACTTTGAGTCAGTTATTCCTCCAGCAATCCATCAGAGAAGCCATGTCCAAGAGACAGCCCTATGTGCCCACTCATCCAACAGTGCAGAAGCTGAATGTGCTCCTGTCCAAGTTGCTGCAGTCCCTTGCTTTTCAAGTGGTCACTCAGTCTTGAGCAATGGGGTGTGTTGAGAGGCAGGGGCTGGGACAGGTGGTATCTGGCCTCGCGTCAGACTGCCAGCTCTATTTTAAGACATGAGTAAGACCTTTTTCACTGCTGCAACTTATAGTAGTATGCGCCCACTCAGCCAACGGCGCAGAAGCTGAATGTGGTCCTATCCAAGTTGCTGGTACTGCAGTCCCTCCTTTTCAAGTGGACACTCAGTCATGAGCTTGGGGTGCGCTGAGAGGCAGGGGCTGGGACAGGCAGTGGCTGGCCTTGCGGCGGACCACCAGCTCGATTTTAAGGTACAACTAGGAACTTTTTCATAGTTTACACTGCAGCAATTATGCTCATTCCAATTACCAGGCTCTGTCTTTGTGCCGCTGTGCGGCAGTGATTCTAATAACGATACCTGTGATCTGCATGTCATACTGAATAACAGTATTATTGTGCGAACACAGCACACTCCATATGAGGCTCCCTGTAGCTCGGAAATAGACATTTTTAATAGCAATTCACCGCAAATAAATTCGGGTCGAACCTTTTTTTTCCAAAAATTAGTCGAATCGGCCAAATTGTATTTTCCAAAAATTCCCTCATCTCTAATAATGACGTTAGGACTGTATAAAAATTTTTTATATACTGCCCTTGGATTTTTACGCCCATAACAATACAGTCAACTGACACTTTTTTTTTTACAATTCTAAATGCATGATATGTCAGCTTTCTCTATATTAGGACTCTTTAGACTAGGTTAAAAAAAAAAGCCAGGTATCAATAATTTCTCTCATGATTGTCTTCAGCTCAATCAATAATAATATTAAGCAAGAGTGTTTAGTATGGCAGGCTTCAACAACTGATGATTTCACACTCCATCAGTGCTAGAAGGCAGAACTCTTCAATTTTACCTATTGTTCAGCAGAAAGGCTGAAAGGGGTCATTTTCTTTTTGAGGATAGCACCATGAAGGTGTTTGAAGACTTAAAGGACAGTCATACTCAAGTTCTGAGGAAAAGTTTCCTTCAAAAGGAGACATTAGAGTGCTGCTTTGTATATCATTTTAAGGAGAAAGGAATTGCTGTGAGTAGTCCCTGGTTGCCCAGTCATAATATTCTTGCAAAACAAGAGTGCCACAGAAGGATCCAGCATGGAAAGAGTTCCTCTGCATTCCACAGTATTGTAAGTGTCACAAAAGGGGTAACAAATGGCTCTCATGAAGTTGGCTCAAACACTGTATTTAAAATACCTTAGCAGACACTTTAGAATAGGGCATTTCTCTATTTTTTTCATAAAGAAGAAAAGAGCTTAAAAGTATCAAATTATCAAATAATTTTTTAATAAAAATTATTTTTAGACTAAAAGTTAAGAGAAAAGCTACAACTATGTGTTCACAATCAAAAACAGAACAACCTCTATTGTAGATGCTATGGTTTGTTCATAAAGGAGTTCACGACAGTAGACTACTCTTTTTTTTCTACTAGAAAATGGTATTTAGTAAAAATGTACACTGTTCAGATACTAAAAGTGTGCTTTTCTTACAGTATTAGCATGTCTCCAACACACTGTGCACCATTATTATAACAACCCCAAGCATTCTACCAGAATAACAGGTGCAAGTTTCTTACCGTAACGGCAGAGGAGAGGTAGATCCGCTGTCCTGTGTGGACTATGACTGAACCGTACCAAGGAGTGGAGTCTAAGATGCTGCTGGTTCTCACCAGAACCCGCCACAAACCAGGATGGACTTGCAGCAGCAGGCGTCACCCAGGTGGCTACACAGGTTGCCCAGGTGCTTGGCACACAAGAAGGCGAAGTCAGACAAAGCACAGGTCCGGAGGCAGGCGGCAAAGGAACGTAGTCAGGTCACAGGCACAAGGTCAGGAGGAAGGCGGCAAAGGAGCAAGGTCAGGTCACAAGCGAAGAGTCCGGAACACTATATGGCCCACACAAGGTAACACTTTCTCTTAGGCACAAGGCAGAAAGATCTGTCTAGGGTTAAAGGAAGTGCGTGGTTAAATAGGTTCAAACTATACAAGCACCAATTAATGGTGCGCTGACCCTTTAAATTTTACAGAGCTGGCATGCACGTGCCCTAGGAGGCGGAGGCACGTGCGCCAGTGGACACAGGGAGCAGAGGAGCGAGGAGGTCAGTGGATGTTCGGATGCGGGCGTATACCGCATAGCGAGTCCTGGAGCCGCTGGGAGTCACAAGATGGGGAGCGCTCACGGCCGGACAGAACGGCTGGAGCGTTACCCCTAGCAATGCCTGAGACGCGAGTGCAGGAGCATCCTGCACCACGAGTTCCGGGTTGGTCTGGAACAGAGGAGGGGGAGCGCTCACAGCCAGGATGGATGGCCGGAGCACTGCCCCAAACAACAGGGATAGTAGTTGCTGTACTAGCAACTAAGTGGGCAGATCACTACTTAGAAATGTGATACAGTCAGTCATAACTGTGAAAGAGACAATCGCAATGACAAAATGAAAAAAATGAAAAAATAATAAGTCTTTTGGGCCCTGTTGTAGGGAACCCATTATCAGTCTATGGATCCCTATAGGTACTTGATGCACTCCAAGTTATGATAGTATGCAGATTATTATGAAGTTAACAAATTTTATTTTGTTATGTTTACATGACCTTCTTTCAAAACTAAACATAACACTTTTACCGTGGCTTCTGTAGATTCAGATCCAAATACTTAGTGTTTTTAAGCAGGTAAGTCTGATGCCTGTAAATTCATAGTGTAGCGTTATATCTTCTCAGAATCTCAATGTACATTTCATCCCTCTTGTACTTCTGAACAATTCATAAATACACTCCCCAAATATCGGAGTGATTTTCTAATCCCTTTCAAGAACTGTAACTTCAGCCTTTGTTCTTCTTCCAACAAGAAACTTTCGGTCTTACAATTTAAGAAGAAGGTTGTTTGATCCTCATTATTCTATCATTATCCACAGTTTGGAACAAAGTGTCTGGCAACTCCAAATCCTGTTCTCAGAATATCTAATTTCTCACCAGAAATGTGCCTGTAATTGACACTAATAATCTTTGAAGTGATTATTATGGAATGTAAATTCTTTCTGAACAGTGAAAAGTTTTTCTGTAACACGTAAATTATTTATCTTTCTGTGTTGCATTAGCTTTAAGTGGCCAGGACATATAATCCAGACCAGAACAAAGCAGAACAAAAGGAGAATTGAAAAGGTAAACGAGAGAATGTGTTCTTCAGTTACTACAAATGATAATATTTTTATATTCTTTGGGCTGAACAAAACCACAATGCTTCGCTGTCGCCGCCTTGAGTTTATTCCCATCAATAAACCCTGTTTTTTTTTTCTTTCTTCTTTGCATATAAAAGGCAATAGTATTTGTTCTGTAGTACTGTACATGACTGTTAGGTACGCAACAATTAGACAAAATAAATGGCCTGCACTCATGTTGATTATATTCAATGTGATCAATCACTAGGGGAAAGAAGCGTTTCCAAGAAAGCTTGAAAATTTCTTCAAAATAACTAACAATTGCTATGAAAGCATAGTTGTGTGAATGCTGGTAATTTGCTAAATCAGGGAGGAGGACAAGGGAAAAAAAAGTATATGAGTTAACCCCTTAATGACTCAGACCATTTTGGCCTTAAGAACTCAGACAATTTTATTTTTACGTTTTCGTTTTTCCTTCTCGCCTTCAAAAAATCATAACTCTTTAAAATTTTCATCCACAGACTAGTATGAGGGCTTGTTTTTTGCACAACCAGTTGTCTGTTGCAACGCAATCAGCCACTTTACCATAAAATGTATGGCGCAACCAAAAAAATACTATTTGTGTGGGAAAATTAAAAAGAAAACCGCAATTTTGCGAATTGTGGAAGGTTTCGTTTTCACACCGTACAATTTATGGTAAAAATTACATGTGTTCATTATTACATAGTTACATAGTTAGTACGGTCGAAAAAAGACATATGTCCATCAAGTTCAACGAGGGAATTGAAGGGTAGGGGTGTGGCGCGATATTGGGGAAGGGATTTTATATTTCTTCATAAGCATTAATGTTATTTTGTTCCAGGAACGTATCTAATCCTGTTTTAAAGCTGTTTATTTTTCCTGCTGTGACCTGTTCCTGAGGTAGACTGTTCCATAAGTTCACAGTTCTCATGGTAAAGAAGGCGTGTCGCCCCTCGAGACTAAACTTTTTCTTCTCCAGATGGATGGAGTGCCCCCTCGACCTTTGGGCAGGTTTAACCTGGAACAGTTTTTCTCCATATTTTTGTATGGGCCATTAATATACTTATATACGTTTATCATATCCCTCCTTAAACATCTCTTCTTAAGACTAAACAATTGTAACTCCTTTAATCACTCCTCATAGCTAAGATGTTCCATGCCCCATATTAGTTTAGTCACGCGTCTCTTTCCCTTTCCCCACCCTTTCCAGCTCCACAGTGTCCCTTTTATGGACAGGTGACCAAAATTGAACAGCATATTTCAGGTGAGGCAGTACCAATGCTTTATAAAGGGGGAGTATTATGTCACTGTCCCTTGAGTCCATGCCTCTTTTGATACATGACAATATCCTTCTGGCTTTGGAAGCAGCAGCCTGACATTGCTTGCTATTCTGTAGTCTGTGATCTACAAGTACAACCAGATCCTTCTCTACCAGTGACTCTGCCAGTTTAATCCCACCTAAGACATAGGACGCATGCAGGTTATTAGTACCCAGATGCATAACTTTACATTTATCAGCATTGAACCTCATTTGCCAAGTGGATGCCCAGACACTTAGTCTGTCCAAGTCATCTTGTAACCTATACACATCCTCTATAGACTGTACCGTGCTACAAAGCTTGGTGTCATCTGCAAAGATAGAAACAGAGCTGTTAATGCCATCTTCTATATCATTGATAAATAAATTAAACAACAGTGGTCCCAGTACAGAACCTTGGGGTACACCACTAATTACCGGGGACCAATCAGAGTACGAATCATTGACCACCACTCTCTGGGTACAATCCATGAGCCAGTGTTCAATCCAGTTACAAACTAAAATTTCCAAACCCAAAGACCTTAACTTACCTGTCAGACGTCTATGAGGGACAGTATCAAATGCTTTAGCAAAATCCAGAAACACTATATCAACAGCCATTCCTATATATTGTATGGGTCAATCCAATTAAAATTATACCCATGATTACATACTTTTCTATTACTGTTGCGCAAAAAATCGCAAACTTTTTAACCAAATTAGCATGTTTAAAATCCCTCTATTTTGAAGACAGCAGCAATTTCTGACATTTTCTTTTACGTTCTTGACGTTCACCATACGGTTTCATTAACATTATATTTTAATATTTTTTATTTTTATTTTTACACTTTTTGGGGGTGAAATGGGGAAAAAGGGACAATTTAAATTTTTATTGGGGAGGAGATTTTTCAAATTTTTTTACTTTTCTTTTTACACTTTAATAGTCCCCATAGGGGACTATTTATAGCAATCATTCAATTGCTAATACTGTTCAGTGCTATGCATAAGGCAAAGCACTGATCAGTGTTATCGGTTATCTTCTGCAGACCAGAGAAGAAGACCCATGGAAGGCAGCGGAGGCAGGTGAGGGGACCTTTGTCTGCCTTTCTGGATGATCGGATCGCCGCATCTGCATTGATCACGGCATCTGAGGGGTTAATGGCGGACATCCATTACCCGCGTGTCCCTGGCTGCTGTACATTTATGTCCTGCGTCGTTAAGGGGTTAATGTCAATTAAGGTTCCTAATCTACCTAAATATGGACCCTTTGATATGCAATTTATGGTAAACAAGTGTGCCCAAATCTAGCCTTGAGGCATACTTTGCAGTGTCATTAGTAAAACTTAGCCTAACTTCTTAAAATGATTGTCCAATTTTGAAAATTGATTTTCATATACCCTGCTAGGAAATTCTAAGGGCATCCTCACTCATGTGCAGGGAATCGGCTCAGTTAACTGTCCACTACTAATGCAACAACTGATGGCAAAGAACATCAGTTGCATATGCGTCCATTTTTGTGAAACATGCTACCTTTTGATCTTTTTTATTTCACTATTTGTACCAAAATGTTGCTCTTTTTTGTTGTTTTTTTTTTCACGGCGTTCACCATGCCGGATAATTTGCATTATAGCTTTATTGTACACATCATTACGGATGTGACAATACCTAGTATGTATATGATTTGTGTTTTTTTTTATGATAATACATGGCTTTTATTGGGAAAGGGGCATTTATTATATTTATTTTACACTTCATACTTTTATTGAAGAACCTTTTCTTATTTTTTTTACATTTTACAGGTTATACTATGCTGCAATACATTTGTACTGCAGCACAGTATAACCTGATGAGCTGCACACACTACAGCCTGTGTGATCCAGCCTGTGGCTGGATCTCACAGGCTTCCATAGCAGGCAGACTGGAGGCCATCAGCTGACCTCCTGATGCCATAGCAACCAACGGTGAAAAGCAATCATATCGCGGTGAGCCGTTGGTGAATAGGTGGAGCACCATCCCCCTGTCTACACCATAGATGCCGTGATCATCTGTGGGGTTAATGCTGCCGCCACCCCGGCTGTGATTGACAGCTAGGTCCTGCTGTCGATCTCCAGAGCTGCGCGCGGCAGAGCACGACGTATGCATACGTCCCAGCGCACAAACATGTCAGGTGCTGGGACATATGCATACGTCCTGTAGCGGTAACAGGTTAAAAATATTTTTGTTACCCCCTTTTCCCTTTAAAAAAGTTGGCTATGATCCTGCATGGATTATGTGTAAACATAAAAAAACACCCAAACACCAAAATAGCTAATTTTTGTCACATGGATCAAAATTTATGTACTTATTCTTTTTACTTATTTTTACTATTTTGGTAGTGATAAAAAACAGACTACAGCACAACAGACATATAAATTACAGCACAAATAAAATTAGCACACACATGGCCCTGCATACAGAAAAAAAAAATAATAGGGGTCAGAATAGGACAATTTTAAAAATATTTAAGAAAAATGTAAACATGCTAATTTAAATATTATTTTTTATGGCACTGACCTACAAAATAAAGATTACATATCCACAAAGTGCACTTCGTAAGAATGACAACCCCCCCCCCCCCCCCAAGTTGCAAAAAAACATTTTTGCCCCATTATTCCCCAAAAATGTTTTTTAAATTTTTTTATATGAAAATCTTATTATAAAATTAATGGTGTCATTGAAAAATAAAATTGGTCCTGCAAAAAACAGTCCTTTAGGCCCTTAATTGGAAATAAAAAAGAGTTAGGGCTTTTAAGTCGAGGAGGAAAATACAAAAACGCTAAAGTGAAAATTAGCTGTGTCCTCAAGGTTAAAATGGGCTGTACCCTTAGGGGTTAATCAAAGGAAAAGCAAAGTAATGTGTATTTTCTAGCATTGATTCAACTGTGCTATTATGTACAGAATTACAGAAAGTACAAATGATGGTTCTAGAAATAATGGAGGCTCTATATACATTGATATTGGTGATAGAAAGGGATTAGGATGTTCACACAATTAAAAGTGTTCTGGGGAAAATACAGAAAACAAGGATTTCTTGCCGAGTGTTGCACACGGTGTCTTATAAACACTTAATCAGTGCTACAGATTGCTGCTCTTTGAACAATGAAAGATTGGTCTTTCCTACAGTCTTATTAAAAATTTGCAGACTTTTCCTAAACTCCAGCCGTTTATAAGATCACTTGAAATATTTTCAAAGCGGTGCAGCTTATAATTTTGTATGTCATCATTTTATGCTAACTTGATTGGCTATTATAAGTAGAAACTCAAAGTAGATTTTGTTTACTAGTAAGCTTACACATAACAAAGAAGTCTTGATTACTTCCAACGCCTAAAACATTTTATGACATCTACCCAGCAGGAGAAAAACACTCATTAACATACAATCACTCAAAACGTTAAGTTTTTTTGTTGTTGCTTCAAGGAGTAGTTTTAATAACTATGTATCACTAATGATATGACTAAAAAAAAAAAGAAAAAAAATCATAGGAGGACATCATCCATATTATACTCACAAGGAAATTTCAAGAATGTCAGGTGGTTTAGTCGTTATGCTTGGACCTTAAATTAAAGGCCACATTTAGAAAATTTCTCCAAGAAGGACAGATAATTTAAAGTATCGATGCATGCAGAAAAAAGATTATGGCATGCACCATGTGGTAGCAATATTTCTTCTTTTATTGAAAGTTCTTCTTACTTGGCGAGTATAACAGTAGCCGGGAAGTAATGTGTGTGGGGTTGTCCAGAAGATGTACACCGTTTCTCGCCCATAGGGCCCTTCCTCACGTTGTCAGAGACCCGAAGAAGGTTTTAGGTCTGTATGTCTTTGGATGTGTTATACAACCATGTCCATGATACACTATGTAGCTCCAACCAGATATACCGGTTAATGCCTATGTATATATGCATAATACTGCGGCAAACAATTAGACTCTAATCATCATCAAGAGTAAGAAGCAACTTGATATAAACAATATTGCATACCAAAAAGAACCAAGTTGATAACAATTCATTAAAAATTAGCTTTTATTAAATTACTTTAAAAAAAAATAACAACATATGTCTTATGATAATGTTCACAGGATTGCAGACATAAAAACTACCAGGACCAGCACCACATGCTAACAGTATATCCTTCTATGTCACAATTAGATATATAACATAAAGTCCTATTATTGTATGGCGCCTGGATGCAGAAGGGTGCACTATATAGCACTTTTTTTTCCCATAATAGGGGTACCTGCTACAATCTGCCTGCAATCAGTAGTATAAACATAGATAAGTGCTAACCACATCATAGCTTACCCATGTGTACTGCCGGTGCTGTGCCTGGACCCCAAGCACGCTTTCGCTCCTTCCTCAGGGGGCTGATGTTGCTGAGTGTGTCTGTTTTTTATAGTGGGTCAGCGTGTGTCCCATTTCCGGCACGCTCTTCTGACTCCTTATCGCTGTATCTCCATATCCGGCACATGCGTCACGTCACTGGCCGGAATCACGCTGACTCCCCCCACGTCATCCCGCTACTCGGCGTAACCACGTCATAATGACGTGGGATGCCGGTCTACATTCCACTGACCCAGGGCAGAATCTGCGCCGGTCAAAGTGACAGTGCGCATGCGCACATTGGGATAAAGCATCCACATGCATAAATTGAAGGAATTGATAGTAAGTAAAGTGCCAAACAGTGCATCCTATTGCAACCAACCCACAAGGCGCATAAATATAGTGCAAAGTGTGCTATTTTACAGTGCCATTGAAAATTATGTGTATGATTATATAAAATACAGTACAATAAAGAAATTTTTTATATAAAGATAATAAAGATACAATATTTGTTACATAATTCATGACAAAAATACAGTGCAAAGTGAAATCTCTCAAAAAAAAATGATATCCATATAATTTCATAACAATGTCATAACACTTATAATCCACATATTTGTGACCCTATACAACACTCCATTGGTGATGTGAAATATAATTCTCCCATTTTACATACAAGAATAACATTATATGAAAATAAGTGAAAGATTATATAAAGAATATTTAAAAAATTCATACGAAGAATAATATAACTGTGTGCGTGTATGCGTGTGCACTATACATGCACACGCACACACACACATAATGTGATGAAAATTGCAATAAAAATATGTGCCATATCAATTTCAAAATAACACTCACCATTCTATAATATACACCACTGCCTGTGAAATAATAACAATATAATAGAAAAAAGGGAAGGGGGGTAAATGAAGGGAGGGGAGAAAGGGGGGGGGGAAAGAAAGGAAAGGGGGAAGAAGTGGGGAAGGGGGAAAAAGGAGACGACAAGGGAACCTAGAAGGGGTTACATACAAAAAAGGGGGGGTAAGAATAAGCGGGAAACAAAACACCAAAAAGAACAATGTAAAAAAAGAAACGATTCCTTCTTATTGATTATTCATTCTCTCTCATTTATTCTTTTATCCGCGGATGCTTCTCTATCCATCTTTTAGAGTATTTTATCTCTTAGGTCAGGGCATGACATTATGTTACTCTTCCCAAACTCCCACTATTTATACAAACACTGTAGATGTTGTTAGATGTTAAAAACCTACTAAAAAATCAAGAACACAGAACAATTAAAATCACGGACAAGGTGGATAGATGTTCATAAAAAGGAGGCAAAGCTTAGTTGTTCATGTAATTCTTGTGGTGCCATTGTTCCAAGTGTCACTATCCATCAAGACTCTTTCCTAGCTAAAATGTTACGTACATCACCTCCTCTGATGCCAGTATGAACCCTTTCAATGCCTCTAATCTTCAGTCCCTGTGGATCTCCATTATTTGCCAGTTTAAAGTGGTTGGGGATTGTTTTTAGAGTATGGATGTCCTCAATCTCTCTCGCTGCTATGATATCCCTCACATGCTCTTGTGTTCTTATACGTAATTCTCTTGATGTAAGACCAACATATATCTTGCCACAGCCGCTCGTGGCATAATAAATCACGTTGCAGCTGCTGCAAAATACATATTGTCTAATTGTATATGTGCGTTCTCCATCAGCTGTTGTGAAGTCCAAAGATCTCTTTATGTTGGAGCATGACTTTCAATTTCCACAAGGGAAGCATCCTGTTTGGGGGCCCCTAGAGCTAAATGGGTTATTGCTATGACGTTCAGTTAGCATTTATCTATGTTTATACTACTGACTGTAGGCAAATTGTAGCAGGTACCCCAATTATGGGAAGAAACAGTGCTATATAGTGCACCCTTCTGCATCCAGGCCCCATACAATAATAGTACTTAGTAATATTGCATCGTAAAATTCTGCTTCAACCCTTTATGTTATATATCTAATTGTGACATAGAAGGATATACTGTTAGCATGTGGTGCTGGTCCTGGTAGTTTTTATGTCTGCAATCCTGTGAACACTATCATAAGACATATGTGGTTATTTTTTTTAAGTAATTTAATAAAAGCAAATTTTTAATGAAATGTTATCAACTTGGTTCATTTTGGTATACAACCATGTCCATGAGCCTTAAAAATTTTATTAAACATGTAGAATATTTCTAATTGCACTAGTGGCCATTTTCTTTAAAAAAAAAAATGGTTTTTGCCATACTTGGGTCTCTTCTGCCTCTTTATCAACAATATGTTTTTAATAGAAAAAGTTGAACTTGATTGACTTTGCTTTTCTTATTTATTTCATCTTAACCTGAATTTCTCGACTTCTCCTTTATTGTCAGTCAGTTTAGTTTGGTGTATAACAATCAATCCAGCTCCTTTCACCCTAATCCAAGCCTGCAGATAAAGACACTGTATGAATTCGACACTGCTGGTGTTCTCTAGCATTTATTGCTGACTTTTTAGTGACTCATACTGCAAGGAGATCTTTCAGTATCACCTGTATCATCACATCATCTTATTCTGCAATGGGCAATATCTAGCAAAAAATAAATTCTATCAAATGAAGGGGGGGAAATCCAAAAACTTAGAAATTCCTTTAAGTATAGGGTAACATGTAGTGCATCCACAGCATATTTCTTGATGCGGATGCACTGACAGCAGCCACCAGAGTGAGGTCCATGCTGAGGCCAAGTAGCTCTGTGTGTCTACTTGTAGCCACCGCTACTAGCGGACACACAGAGCTACCTGGCCTCAGCCAGGGTCTGATTATCATTGGAGCTTTTTGAGCTCATGCTCCGGGCCCCGCACGGCCAGGAAAGAAAGGGGGCCCGCTCCCTCTGCATCATGCAGGTCCTGTTCGGCAGTCACTTAAAAACAGGGATCTCCACACAGAACATAATGGTAGTGACTGCCCGATCAGGACCTGCTTTGTACCTTGTGAATGCTGGTGGATATGATTTCTTTGAGGACCTGTGGGAATGTCACAATCATGTGACTTGGGGGCAGTGCTAAATTTCCCGAAGCAGCCAGGCAGAGTGTATGTGGTGAGATATTCCTGCAATCTGTTGGTGTGTAGTCACTGTATACAGCAGTGTTTCCTAACCAGGGTGCCTTCAGCTGATGCAAAACTACAACTTCCAGCATGCTAGAGGCACCCTGGTTGGAAGACACTAATATACAGTATATACATGTGAGCTCCAAAGCTGCACTCATTATTCTGCTGGTGGGGCCACTGTGTACATCTGTGTTTCCTAACCAGGCTGCCTCCAAGTGTTTCACAACTACACAACTCCCAGCATGCCTGGACAGCCAAAGGCTGTCAAAGGCTGTTTAGGCATGCTGGGAGTTGTAGTTTTGCAACATCTGGAGGCTGGTGAGGTCACTGTGTACATACATTACATTATTTATCCTGTACTGATCATGAGTTATATCCTGTATTATGCTCCAGAGATGTACTCCCTATTCTGCTGGTGAGGTCACCTGTACTGATCCTGAGTTATATCCTGTATTATATTCCAGAGCTGTATTCACCATTGTACTGATGGGATCACTGTGTACATACATTACATTACTTATCCTGTACTGATCCTGGGTTATATTCTGTATTATACTCCAGAGGTGCACTCACTATTCTGCTGGTACAGTCACTGTGTACATACATTACGTTACTTATCCTGCATTGATCCTGAGTTATATCCTGTATTATACCCCAGAGCTGTACTCACTATTCTGCTGGTGGGGTCACTGTGTACATACATTACATTACTTGTTGGGGGTTGATGTCAGTGAGCACTTAGTGGTAATATCAGGGGTGATGTCACCGGTGATGTCGGGGGTGATATCTGAGCACTCAGTGTTGATGTCGGGGGTGATGTCAGTCAGCACTCAGTGGTGAGATTAGGAGATGACAGTGAATAGCATAAATGTAAAATAAAAAATTGGTGCTTTTTGGTCACATCATATACCATAACATTTTTTAGAAAAAGCGATCAAAAATTCTCATCTAAACAAAAATGATACCAATAAAAACTACAGATCATGGCATCCCTCATATAGCCTTGTATACCAAAAAATAAAAGTGTTATAGGGTTCAGAATGGGAAAATGTTATGCATGTAAATTTTCTCACAAAAAGTAGAAAAATATAACAAAACCTACATTAAATGGTATCGTTGTAATCTGTGGACCTAATGAATGAAGATAATGTGTCATTTTAACTGTAAAATATATTGCGTAGAAACAAACCCACACCCCCAAAAACTTTCCAAAATTGTGTTATTTTGCTATATTTTCTTTATGAATTGAAAAATGTATTTATTGTATGAGGGCAGGGCATCTATATGGGTGAGGGTGCATGGGAGGCCCCCTGAGGTTGTCAGCCCACCCCTGCTAGCCAGCAACAAGTCTCAGTGGGAGGGGAACAAGTCTCAGTGGGAGGGGAGGGGGGACTGTCTTGGGGGGATTGTTTGGGGCTCCATCATACTGAAGTGCTCCATCTTCCAGGCAGCCTTAATCTGGCCCTGGCCTCAGCAGGGACCTCACTCTTGTGATTGCCATCCGCACATCTGCAGCGTGAAATATGCTGCTGATGTGCTACATATGACCCTACCCTTAAGAGAATCTGTGGTTAGTATAAAACTTAGTTTGCTTTACCATTTTGTAGTCTCTGATGCCCCAGCATACCAACATGTCTATTTCTAAAAATAAAACTGATGCTAACTATTCAAGGAAATAGGTAAAATCCCTATATCTCAGAGAAAGGGATGGTAGGGACCTGGGGGTATTTAGGAAGTAGCAACAAAATAAAACCAGCGTTGGAATTAATAGCTTGATTTTTTTATTTTTTTTATTTACTGACCACAGGTCCTCTTTAAATATATTCATGATAAATATTCCAGAAATATAAACATGCTATTAAATTTCAATTCATGGTCAAGATATCACTGCTAACCTTATAAAGGCTATTTCTGTCTTTATAGGTATTACTGCAGACTAGGTTGGGGATGTTATAGCACTAAATATTTTTCATCATTAATTAACTTTAGAATTTGATTTCGATTTTACAATCCTTTTACTATTGGGAAATTATTTTAACATGCATGAGTAAACCAAAGCAAATTGGCATGTATGCCAAAGGATAAGACAAGGTCACACTGGGCATGTTTTAAAATAGTTCACTGAGTAGTAGCGGTATGTCACATAAGTTATTCTACTCATGGCAAAAATGATGGAATTACCACAATTAGAGGATGTTTGCCTAGATTTTTGATTTATATGGAATTCACATGTCACAGAAGGGTGGTGCTTAATAGACATTTTAATAAGGTTTCCTACCATGTCATACTGTAGTTGTAAGAAGCAGACAAAGTAATATTTTTAAAGTGGTACTGCAGGGGAAAACTTTTTTTTTTAAATCAACTGGTGCCAGAAAGTTAAACAGATTTGTAAATCACTTCTATTAAAAAAAATCTTAATCCTTCCAGTACTTATTAGCTGCTGAATACTACAGAGGAAATTATTTTCTTTTTGAAACATAGTGCTCTCTGCTGACATCACGAGCACAGTGTTCTCTGCTGACATCTCTGACCATTTTAGGAACTGTCCAGAGCATCATGTCTTTGCTATAGGGGATTTTCTCCTACTCTGGACAGTGCTCGTGATGTCAGCAGAGAGCTCTGTGTTCCAAAAAGAAAATAATTTTCTCTGTAATATTCATTAGCTAATAAGTACTGGAAGGATTAAGATTTTTTAATAGAAGTAATTTACAAATATGTTTAACTTTCTGGCACCAGTTGATTAAAAAAAAAAAAAACATTGCATTAAGGAGATGTTTCTTTCACCTATGCTCTCACCCTTCTTCCTGACCCTTCAGACTTCACTTTTTTGTTCTTTATTTTTTAAATTTTTTAGGTAGTATTACTACTCCCAGCATGGAACAGACTGTTCCATTATGGGAGTAGTAGTACCTGTACTAATAGACAGATCACCCCAGGTGTCACTTCTGACACCCGTTGTGATCCTCCTGTATAATGTATAGGAGCGGGCGGCTGGTCTCTCTTCTGTGCGATCCTGCATTATGTTCTGTGATATGAAGTTCTTCACATCACAGATTTGCATTTCCCGGAGAGAGCTGTGATTTGCCAGATGGTCCCAGCCAATCACAACTATCTGTGGGAAATATGAATAGTAGGTATATACGGCAGTGCAGGGGACCAGAGAAGAGCGACTGTGCCCCACATCTATGCATTATACAGGATGATCGCAGGAGGTGTCAGGAGTGACAACCTCTGTGATCTTTCCTTAACTGCAGGTACTACTACTCCCAACATGGAGCACACTCTGCTCTATTCTGGGAGCTGTAGTACCTGCATTAATAGACAGTTCGCAACTGGTGTCACTTCTTACTAATGCAGGTACTACAGGGACTAATTATTATCGGTAGCTATATTGTATATATTTTCACTTTACTTTTTTAGCCCCATTTATTAAACTTTTTCGGCATTTAGATGTGCTGGCATGAATAATTGAGGGGGTCCTGGGGCCGTAGGAATGGAAGAAATAAAGTTTTGAAATATACAGTAGCTTTTCTAATTGGAGAAAATTAAGGTTAATTAAATAATGAGACCACATTCAATTAAGGTCAAATAGGTAATAGAGCATCAAAGGAATGTAGGTCAAGTGGTTTAACCATAATTGGCTGTGATTTTATAATTCAATTAAGGTCTTTCCCTCCTATTTCCTGTTCTTCATTCAGCTATCTGCTGTGTGTGCGAAGAAAATAAATAATATATCTACATATGTGATATATATATATATATATATATATATACACACACACACAAAAAAAACTAAAATGCACTGGGAACCTTCAATAAAACGTCACTATTGATAAGTCCTTTTTAAAAATACTGAAATAGATTATCAAAACTTAGATGCACTCTGACTGCCACCAGTGCTCTTAAGTGCTGCAGAGTCCCCTTATTTTTCTCTATAATTCCACATACTGTAAACTTGATTGCACATTTGTCTGTACCTTATATTATTTCTGCTTGTGTGGGAGTTCAAGATACAAAATTACAAAAAAAATATATTAAAGTCCAGATACTCTATTGCAGCTTACTCATAATTATATACAACAAT
Organism: Hyla sarda; assembly: GCF_029499605.1. NCBI lineage: Eukaryota > Metazoa > Chordata > Amphibia > Anura > Hylidae > Hyla > Hyla sarda. The sequence continues at coordinate 205,955,388 of NC_079191.1, read as the reverse complement.
ATCCAGAATCGTCCTTGTTATTAACGGCTCCAGTATATTATTCTTGTAGAGCCTATTATACGTCTATTGTAGCATACGGCACCCAACAACATTAGTGCAAAATAGTCCATTGTGCAAATATATCCAGACAATTTTTTTATATTCACTTCCACTGCTTTATAGACATCTAGTGCATAGTTCACATTCAATGCAGTATGTAATCACCTACTACAATTGTCCAATTTATGGAATTTTGGTAAATTGGGGAAACAGCCTTTTTTTGCCTACTGTATTATACATATTACTCATGTCCCTTTCCTCGACTCATCTCTGACCCCCGCAATTATTTATGCCAGCACATTTAAATGCCCGAAAAAATAAAATAAATGGGGCTAAAAAAGTAAAGTGAAAATATATACTGTATAATATCACACTCGATATTTAGTCCCTGTAGTACCTGCATTAATAGACAGATCAAAACAGGTGTAAGAAGGGAAAAACCCCACATGGAATACTATTTTGGAAACTACACCCCTCAAGGAACGTAACAAGGGGTACAGTGAGCCTTAACACCCCACAGGTGTTTAATTACTTTTTGTTAAATTCAGATGTGTAAATGAAAATATTTTTTTCACTAAAATGCTGATTTTCACCCAAATTTTACATTTTTACAAGGGGTATTAGGAGAAAATGCCCGCCCCAAATTTGTAACCCTATCTCTTCTGAGTATGGAAATATCCCATGTGTGGACGTCAAGTGCACTGCGGGCGAACTACAATGCTCAGAAGAGAAGGAGTCACATTTGGCTTTTGGAAACCAAATTTTGCTGAAATGTTTTTTGGGGGGCATGTCACATTTAGGAAGCCCCTATGGTTTCAGAACAGCAAAAGAAAAAAAAATACACATGGCATACTATTTTGGAAACAACACCCTTCAAGGAATGTAACAAGTGGTGCAGTGAGCCTTTACACACCACAGGTGTTTGAGAAATTTCTGCAAAAGTTTGACGTGCCCTGTCTGGGCATGCTGGGAGTTGTAGTTTGGAAAATTCTAGAAGGCAGCAGTGAAGATCACTTACCACTAATCTTCACTGCTGCCTCCGCCGCCGCCTCCTTACTGCCGCCAATCCCGCCGCAGACTGCCGCCGGTCTCACTGCGATCGTCGGTCCCACGCTGCTCTGGCAACCTTCGCCATCTTCACCCTGCTCTGCCCAGACATCCAGGGGCGGGCAGAGCGTGGATTTCAACTTCAACCCCCCCCCCAATTGCCATTGATCGGTCAGTCCTATCCGACCAATGGCAGGGGATAGGAGGAGGTGGCACCCCTGCCTCTGACAGCTCCGATCATCCCTATTTTCTGGGCTATCTGGTCATCGGAGACCTGATCAGCCCGGAATCGCCGCAAATCACCAATATGAATTGATTGGCGATTTGAGGCGATCACCGACTTGGGAGGTCTCAGGACCCTCCAGGCATTGTCACGGGATGCCTGCTGAATGATTTCAGCAGGCATCCCGGTCCCCGACTTGCGAGCGTCGGGGAATGGAAATACTGAGGGCGTACAGGTATCCCCTGAGTCCTTAAGGACTTGGGCACAGGGGCATACCCATACGCCCTGCGTCCTTAAGTGGTTAAAGAAAAATTATTTAATAAACAAACAGTTGAAAAAAAATAACTTAACATGTGCTGAAATGTATGGTGTGAGATGACCAGCTTTTTGCAACAACATGATTTCATGACACTCTGTAATAGATAGTATATGATGTGTTCACACCCAGTTATCATGTAGGAATGCAATAACCTACAACTCCCGGACTGTTAGACACAATAATAGAAAAACCTTCAAAACAGACAATTCATAGTACAAAAAAGCTTTATTTAACATTCAAAAATTACAAAATGTATGCAGAAAATACCGACAAGGACCCACCCCTAAAAACTACCCATACTTAAAATACATAAACCCCAAAACACAAAACAGGGACACCTCAGCATGGAATGCTGGTGGGGATAGTTTTTTAAAAAGACGTATGCCGAAAGTGGGTGGGGAAGAAAATGGTGCCAACCTCCCAGTTATGACCCAAAATCAAAAGATTCAGCACCAGCAAGATGCAGTTGGCAGCGCTAATGTTAATGAACCTTTCCCAATACCAATTCACTGATGCTCAGATACGAGTGTCCAGAAGTCTTAACTTTTGCCTTTACTTATGATTTTGCTTATTTTGAGACTGTCAAAGATTTACATTTATTTGCTCGCAAGATTATTCTGCAGAGACATTTTTTTAACGGCGCTGATAGTGGACCTATTTCCTCCATTGAGGAACAAGCTTTGGCTGCCTTGGAAGAATTATGGAGGGAATGGATGGTGATCCTACTCCAGATCACATAAAGAAAGAATCCATGACCTATACCGCCTGTGTCTGCAGGTGAACAGAGGATAGAGAAAAATAGGAATAGGAAGCTTCCAATCGTGCTGTCAGCTTGATGAAGGAGATCGACTTCAATATGGTATGTAGTATTTTATTACAAACACGCAACATGTTTCAAGGCCATGTTGGACTTTTCCTCAGGCGTGTATTACCCGCCTGAGGTATTACACGCCTGAGGAAAAGTCCAACATGGCCTTGAAACAAGTTGCGTGTTTGTAATAAAATACTACATACCATATTGAGGTTGATCTTCTTCATCAAGCTGGCAGCACGATTGGAAGCTTCCAATTCCTATTTGTCTCTATCCTCTGTTCATTGTACGTCCCTTGTGGCGTTGGAAGCCAGAGCAGCTGGATTCAATTATTACTACTGAAGCGACTGTAAGTGTTGTGCCTGGAGTCTGAAAAGGTGAGCATGTTTCCTGACACGTATAAAAGCTCTGTTTCAGGGATGCCATCAGAAATTTCGGGGTCCCTCACACAGCTCAAGGCCTCTGTTATCTTTTCTTCTTCATCTGGTCCAGGGACCAGGTCTTCCTCCAGCTCCATCTTCCCTGCAGACTCTGACATCCAGACATCATTGGCTCCTCACTTTATCAGCAGATCCTCATCCTCTGCATGAAGACAGTAATCATTATAACCCTGCCAGAAAGTGTACCCTAAATAAAATACTGCCCCACACTGTACCCTGAATATAATACTGCTGTACACTGTATCCACAGAATATAATCCTGCCACACACTGTACCCTGAATATAATACTGCCCCACACTGTACCCTGAATATGATACTGCTATACACTGTACCCACTAAACAAAATACAGCCCCACACTGTACCCTGAATATAATACTGCCCCAGACTGTACCCTGAATGTGATACTGCCATACACTGTACCCTGAATATAATACTGCCACACACTGTACCCATTAAATATAATACTGCCCCACACTGTACCCTGAATATAATACTGCTATACACTGCACCCACTAAATAAAATACTGCCCCACACTGTACCCTGAATATAATACTGCTATACACTGTACCCACTAAACAAATACTGCCCCACATTGTACCCTGAATATAATACTGCCCCACACTGTACCCTGAATATGATACTGCCATACACTGCACCCTGAATAAAATCCTGCCACACAGTGTACCCTCTGAATAGAATACTGCCCAATACTGTACCCTGAATATAATACTGCTATACACTGTACCCACTAAATATAATACTGTCACATACTGTAACTGGAGTATAATACTGCCACACACTGTATCCACTGAATATAATACTACCACACACTGTACCCTGAATATAATACTGCCACACACTGTACCCATTAAATATAATACTGCCCCACACTGTACCCTGAATATAATACTGCTATACACTGTACCCACTAAATATAATACTGCCACACACTGTAACCTGAATATAACACTGCCACACACTGTATCCACTGAATATAATACTGCTATACACTGTACCCACTAAATATAATACTGCCACACACTGTAACCTGAGTATAATACTGCCACACACTGTATACACTGAATATAATACTGCCACACACTGTATCCTCTGAATATAATACTACCACACACTATACCCTGAATATAATACTGCCACACACTGTATTCACTGAATATAATACTACCACACACTGTACCAACTAAATATAATCCTGCCACACACTGCACCCTGAATATAATACTGCTACACACTGTACCCACTAAATATATTCCTGCCACACTGTACCCTGAATATAATACTGCTTTACACTGTACCCTGAATATAATACTGCCACACACTGTACCCCTGAATACAATACTGCCATACACTGTACCCACTAAATATAATACTGCCACACACAGTGGCACAGACACTTGTCCAGCTCACCAAAACCCCTCCAATGTGCACGGATCGGTGTCCAGTCAACACCCGACAGTAGAACAAAGAAGCAGGAGATCCAGCACTATTCTTTGCAGCTTTATTGAAACACAGCACTCGGATAAAATCAGCCAACACATCAGAGGCCTTTCGAGCGCATGCGCTCTTTTTCGGTGCCACACACTGTACCCTGAATTTAATACTGCCATACATGCATACACATGATATATACATATACACCCCCTCTTATCCTCTGTGCCCTCATCACTCCTCATCACCCCCATAAACCCCCTGCCAAACCTCTCCTCATCACCCCCATAACCCCCTCTGCACCTCTCATCCCCCCCATAACCCCCCTGCACCTCTTATCACCCACATAACCCCCCTGCACCTCTTATCCCCCCCATAACCCCCCTGCACCTCTCATCACCCCTCATGCTCCTCTCATCACCCCCATAACCCCCCTGCACCTCTCATCACCCCACCTGCACTTCTTATCTCCCCCATAACCCTCTGCACCTCTTATCACCCCCATAACCCCCCCGCACCTCTTATCACCCCCATAACCCCCCTGCACCTCTTATCCCCCCCATAACCCCCTGCACCTCTTATCACCCCCATAACCCCCTGCACCTCTCATCACACCATAACCCCCATGCACCACTCATCACCTCCATAACCCCCCCTGCACCTCTTATCAACCCCATAACACCCCCTGCACCTCTTATCACCCCCATAACCCCCCCTGCACCTCTTGTCACCACCATAACCCCCTGCACCTCTCATTACCCCCCCCATGCACCTCTCATCACCCTCATAACCCCCCTGCACCTCTCATCACCCCCATAACCCCCCCTGCACCTCTTATCACCCCCATAACCCCCCTGCACCTCTTATCACCCCCATAACCCCCCTGCACCTCTCATCACCCCCCATGCACCTCTCATCACCCCCATAACCCCCCTGCACCTCTCATTACCCTGCCTGCACCTCTTATTTCCTCCATAACCCCCTGCACCTCTTATCATCCCATAACCCCCCGCACCTCTTATCACCCCCATAACCTCCTGCACCTCTTATCACCCCTATAAACCCCCTGCACCTCTTATCCCCCCATAACCCCCTGTACCTCTTATCACCCCCATATCCCCCTGCACCTCTTATCACCCCCATAACCCTCTGCACCTCTCATCACCCCCCTGCACCTCTTATCACCCCCATAACCCCCCCTGCACCTCTCATCACCTCTATAACCCTCCCTGCACCTCTCCTCACCCCCCTGCACCACTCATCACCCCCATAACCCCCCTGCACCTCTTATCACCCCCATAACCCCCCTGCACCTCTTATCATCCCCATAACCCCCCCTGCACCTCTTATCACCCCTATAACCCTCTGCACCTCTCATCACCCCCCTGCACCTCTTATCACCCCCATAACCCCCCTGCACCACTCATCACACCATAACCCCCCTGCACCTCTCATCACCTCCATAACTCTCCCTGCACCTCTCCTCACCCCCCCCCCCTGCACCACTCATCACCCCCATAACCCCCCCTGCACCTCTTATCACCCCCATAACCCCCCTGCACCTCTCATCACCCCCCATAACCCCCGGGCACCTCTCATCACCCCCATAACCCCCCTGCACCTCTTATCACCCCCATAGCCCCCCCTGCACCTCTCATCACCCCCATAACCTCCTGCACCTCTTATCACCCCCATAACCCCCCTGCACCCCTCATCACCCCCATAACCCCCCCCTGCTCCTCTTATCACTCCCATAACCCCCCATAACCCCCTGCACCTCTCCTCACCCCCCCTGTACCACTCATCACCTCCATAGCCCTCCACCACCTCTCATCACCCCATGCACCTCTAATCACCCCCATAACCCCCTTCACCTCTCATCACCCCCCCTGCACCACTCATCACCTCGATAACCCCCACCACCTCTCATCACCCCCATAACTCCCCTTGTCTCATCACCCCATAACCCCTCCGCTGCACCACTTATCACCCCCCCTGCAACACTCATCACCCCCCCCTGCAACACTCATCACCCCCCTGCACCACTCATCACCCCCCCTTCACCACTCATCACCCCCCTGCACCACTCATCACCCCCCCATCCCCCCCCACTCATCCCCTCTTATCACTCCCATAACACCAACCCCACCCCCATCCCAAGTTCACTTACCCTGCCGGGATCAGAGAAACCACGTGAGGCTTCTGCTGCTCCTGGTGCTGGATGGGGAGGATGAAGGAGATCGCGCAGGGACATAGGCAGGGACAGGTCAAGTGATTGGAGTAGACGTGCGTGCCTGCGCGGGGCACGTCTCTGCTCCAATCATCCCATGGCCTGTCCGGCTGTGCCATAATTCTTAAGGGGCCTGCACCCTAGAAATAAATGTGCGGGCCCGCAAGGACTATGAAGCCCGGTCATAGTCCTTGTGGGCACCCAGCAGTCAGTGAGTGACAGTTTCAGTCACTCACTGACAAGCAGGGCCGCCATCAGGGGGGTGACAAGCCATAAAAAAAAAGGTCCAGGGACGTCCGGGCCTCCTGAAGCTCCGGGCCCCATACAGGTGTATGGGTTGTACCCCCCTGATGGCGGCCCTGCTCTGTTTGGTCTCATAAGTCCTACACAAGGGAGCACTCCCGGTTTGTTTTGTTCTGTATCCGCAGGATGAAGTCTTTGTTAAAATGGTGACTGAGAAGCTGAAGCAATTACATAGTAGCCACTGGGACAATTTGCCCAGTGATGAACGGCAAGCTCTGAGAGAATTAAGAACTATCAAAGATGTCATTTATAAGCCTGCGGACAAGGGGAACAATGTGGTGATTTGGCCATGTTATATGTATGAGAAGGAGGTGAAACACCAGCTATCAGATACTCGAGTTTATAAGCGGCTTCCCCATAATCCAATGAATTAATTTCCTTGGGATTTAAACTCCATACTACAAAAAGCGGTAAAGGATGGTGTTATAACCAAAAAAACTTATGAAGGTTTGATTGTTGCACACCCTAGATTATCCACTCTATACCTTTTGCCAAAAGTGCACAGGGATTTGTCATGCCCCCCAGGTCAGTCAATAACTGGTTGAGTCCTTGCCCTCATACATCCGCGATTCCATGGATGTTTTGAAGGACTGAGATTGGAGGAAGACATGGTGATAGTAACGAGTGATGTAAAGTCACTTTATACCTCCATTGCACATGATGATGGACTGAGGGCATGTAGGTTCTTTCTCAGTACCAGTAATCTCACTTTTGATTTGGTTATTACTAGAATTATTAGATTTTGTTTTAAGACACAATTTTTTTGTTTTTCAAGACAGGTATTATTTACAGTTGAGTGGTACCGCGATGAAAAATTCAATTTGGCCGATTTGCCAAATTTTCAGAATTTATTTGCGGCAAATCGCTATTAAAAGTGTCTATTTCTGGGCTACAGAGAGCCTCAATAGGGGTGTAAAACACTTTGCCTTGTTGTAACACGCATAGGAAGTGTGGTGTGTTAGTGAAATAATACTGTTATTAAGTATGACATGCAGATTACAGGCATCACTATTAGAATCACCGCTACAGAGCGTCTGGATGTGGCAGCAGGGTAGGGAGATCACATGGCATCACAATTGAAGAGATTAAAGAGATTTTTTAATGTAATTTTTATTTTATATAACTTTAATTTATTTTAATTTTTTAAAATCCTTTTTTGAGGACCCATTCTGGTGAGCATTGAGCTGATGGTCTGCCGCGAGGCAAGCTACAACCTGTTCCAGCCCCTGTCTCTCAGTCTTACTCTGTGGGGAACTGTGAATGTTTAATTTAATCAGTTATGGTTCATTGTTATCGCTCCAACCTGTTTCATTGGATTCTTTTAGTAATTCCAGAGGTAATATATGACGACGACCATAGATAGGGCCTCAGTCTTGAATAGATTACATAGATTTTTTTAAATTTAAATAGAAGATTTTGAATAGATTCAAAAGTTTAATGTGCCAGCAGCATGAGGAGATCACATGGCGGCACAATGACAGAGCAAGGTAATTGGAATGAGCAAACTTTAAATCCTTTATTGAGGACCCATTGGAAGGCAAGTCTGGTGCCAGCAGCTGCAGTAATTCCAGCTTCAATAGTGTATAATTGCTGTGGTGTAAACTATGGAAAAGCTCCTAGTTGTCTCTTAAAATCGAGCTGGCGGTCCGCCACGGGGCCAGCTACCACCTCTCCTAGCCCCTGCATCTCAGCACACCCCCATGCTCTGAGTGTTCACTTGAAAAGGGAGGGACTGCAGAACCAGCAACTTGGACAGGAGCACATTCAGCTTCTGGTCCGTTGGATACGTGGGCACATACTGTAGAAGTTGCTACAGTGAAAAAGCTCCTACTTGTATCATAAAATCAAGCTGGCTGTCCTCCATGAGGCGAGCTACCACCTATTCCAGCCCCTGCCTCTCAGAACCCCCCCCCCCCCTCCGGCTGTGAAACTGCAAATGTTTCATTTAATCAGTTATGGTTCATTGTTATCTCTCCAACCTGTTTCATTGGGTTCTTGTGGTAATACCACAGGTAATATATGACGACGATCATAGAGCCTCAGTCTTGAAGAGATTACATAGATTTTTTTCTAAATCTAAGTTTAAAGCATTTACTTTGAACTAATACTGTATGACCCAATATAACAAGGAGTCACATGGCGGAACAATGACAGAGCCTAGAGGTGGCAACAGTCCGACTAGACCATAGGGCCTCACAATTGAAAAGATTAAAGATATTTTGTAAAATTTAAAATGAAGATTTTATACAGATAAAAAATGTAAAAATGTAATTTAATTTAATGTGCCAACAGCATGAGGAGACCATATGGTGGCACAATGACACAGCCTGGAGGTGGCGGCAGCATGAGGAGACCATAATGTGGCAGAATGACACAGCCTGCAATTGGCGGCAGCAAGAGGAGACCATATAGTGGCAGAATGACGCATTCTGGAGAAGGCAACAGCCTGATGAGACCATAGGGCCTCACAATTGAAAAGATTAAAAATATGTATTTTAATTTAAATTGAAGATTTCAAATAGATGAACCTAAAAAGTTTCACTTAATGTGCCAGCAGCATGAGGAGAGACATGGTGGCACAATGACACAACCTGGAGGTGGCAGCACTAGCATGAGAAGACCATATAGCGGCACAATGACAGAGCCTGGAGGTGGCAGTAGCAACATGAGGAGACCATATGGCAGCACAATGAGAGAGCCTGGAGGTGGCAAAATAAGCATGAGGAGACCATATGGCAGTACAATGACAGAGCCTGGAGGTGGTAGCATCAGCACGAGGAGACGATATGGTGGCACAATGACAGAGCCTGGAGATGGCAGCAGCAGCATGAGGGCCATGCCAGCTGAGGGTTGAGCCTGAAGAATCCGCCAACTGTTGACTGGGATTGTCGGATGTCACTTGGGATGAAGTGGATGACTGAGTGAACTAATCAATCACGGCTGCTGGGTTGCTGGCCGAGACATGACTGCTAGCTGTCACAGGGAGCTCAGACCTCTCGCTGCTGCTACACAACCTGTATTAGGCACTGTAATCAGGTGACTTTGGCTTTTCATGCTCACCCTAACTGGCCCCTGTTAGCTTTAGAGTTGTTGTACACCCAACTGCAGCAGTAAAGAATCGCTGTGTAGTAGAGCCCAGTACAGTATTATTCAGCACTAATAGCAGGTGACAGTGGTAGGGAGGAGCGAATTGAATCTGACTAATCCAAATTCGTTACAAATTTCAGGAAAAATTTGATTCGCAATGAATGCGAATATCGCCACTATTCGATAGCGCAAATCACTTCATTAAACTCCATTTAATGCGGTCCAGGCTCCAGGGCATCTAAAATGGCGGATCTACATGTGAGGACATGGGGCAAGGAATCCTGGGAAGGCAGGAACAATGGTCATTGGGATGACCCTGAATCACATGCAGCATGCAGCCTATCAGCAGCCAGCCACCCCTGTGATGTCACAGCCCTATGTAATCGGCAGCCATCTTGCGGCCAGTCACTTCAGCCTTTTATTGCAGAGAGAGAGAGAGAGAGAGAGAGAGAGGGACAGATAGCATTGTGTGTGTGTTTAACCCCTTAAGAACTCAGCACATTTGGGCCTTAAAGACAATTTTAACATTTTCGTTTTTTCCTCCTTGCCTTCTAAAAATCATAACTCTTTCATATTTTCATCAACAGACTAGTATGAGGGCATGTTTTTTGCGTAACCAGTTGTCCTTTGTAATGACTAGAGATGAGCGAACTTTTGAAAAATGCAATTCGGACAATTCGCCGGAAAAAAATATTTTGGGTCGAATTTATTCAAGGCAAATCTATATTAAAAACAGCCATTTCTGGCCTACAGAGAGCCTAAATAGGGGTGCAGTGTGTGTTGCACAGACAAGCATTTTTACAGCAGTGATTCACCTCTGAGTCACATGAGCATTCTATTGCAGAGAGGGACAGAGAACAGTGTGTTGCACAGAAAAGCTTTTTTACAGCAGCAAATTACCTCAAGCCCAAATCCAGCCTAGAAGCACTGATAGGAAAGGGAGTGAGATTAAGAAAAAAAAAGTGTAATTTTGGGTGAAGTACACAGCGACTGTGTTCTGCAGCACTGGTGTGTAAAACTACTGAAAAACTAATAGTAGCCAGTTAGGGTGAGCAGAGCACTAAAAGTATATTGTCCTCTACTAAGTGTAACATGTATGTACATCTAAGTGGTGTACCATTTTGTTCCTGTTAAAATCTTAAGGGCCTAGGTACTGTGAAAGGCCAGGCAAAAGTACAAAAATCCTGGTGTTGTAGACAAATAATATTTTAAGCATACTGGAGCACATTGTCCTCCCCTCATAAGTGCATACCACATATGTATCATCATATTGGGGCTGAATGTCACAGCCTGGAGTTTTTGGCAGCATGAGGTGACCATATAGTGGCTGAATGGCACAGCCTGGGGTTGGCTGAAGCATGATGAGACCTTATAGTGTCTGAATGGCACAGCCTGGAGGTGGATGAAGCATAAGAATACCATATAGTGTCTGAATGGCACAGCCTGGAGGTGGCATAAGCATATGGAGACCATGTAGTGTCTTAATGGCACAGCCTGGAGTTGTCTGAAGCATGATGAGACCATATAGTGGCTGAATGGCACAGCCTGGAGTTTGTGGCAGCATGAGGAGACCATATAGTAGCTGAATGGCACAGCCTGGAGTTGGCTGAAGCATGAGGAGACCATATAGTGTCTGAATGGCACAGCCTTGAGGTGGCTGAAGCATGAGGAGACCATATAGTGGCTGAATGGCACAGCCTGGAGTTGGCTGAAGCAAGACGAGACCATATAGTGGCTGAATGGCACAGCCTGGAGTTTGTGGCAGCATGAGGAGACCATATAGTGGCTGAATGGCACAGCCTGGAGTTGGCTGAAGCATGAGGAGACCATATAGTTTCTGAATGGCACAGCCTGGAGGTGGCTGAAGCATGAGAAGAGACCATATAGTGGCTGAATGGCACAGCCTGGGGTTTGTGGCAGCATTAGGAGACCATATAGTGGCTGAATGGCACAGCCTGGAGTTGGCTGAAGCATGAGGAGACCATGTAGTGGCTGAATGGCACAGCCTGGAGGTGGCTGAAGCATGAAGATGCCATATAGTGGATGAATGGCACAGCCTGGAGGTGGTGAAGCATGGTGAACCATATCATGGCTGAATTGTAATAAGGAAAAATTTTGGAGGGGTAAGATGGCGCCAAATCCCAAGGAAGACCAATATGCCAAGAATATTCTTTAAAAACAATCTGGCTTTTTATTGGCAACGTATAAAGGGGTGCGAAACAAAGGTTTCGAACCCTTGCCAGGTTCTTCGTCAGGCATGGAGTATTACAGCTGCATGTTTACAGTGGTTTAAATGTACATAGATCCACCTTCACAGTTAGATTACTGCCGGGTCACAAAGTCAGCAGTACATCAAATTTGCATAATAATTACAGAATTCATTTTCGTAAGGAGAAGAGAAAGGAGAACATATTCTATGATTCATACATTTGTGTATAGAATGTTTGTCACGATGCCGGCTGGCAGGTAGTGGATCCTCTGTGCCAGAGAGGGATGGCGAGGACCGCGCTAGTGGACCGGTTCTAAGCCACTACAGGTTTTCACCAGAGCCCGCCGCAAAGCGGGATGGTCTTGCTGCGGCGGTAGTGACCAGGTCGTATCCACTAGCAACGGCTCACCTCTCTGGCTGCTGGAGATGCTGAAGATAGGCGAGGTACAAGGGAGTAGGCAGAAGCAAGGTCGGACGTAGCAGAAGGTCGAGGCAGGCAGCAAGGATCGTAGTCAGGGGCAACGGCAGGAGGTCAGGAACACGGGCTAGGAACAGACAAGGGAACGCTTTCACTAGGCACTAAGGCAACAAGATCCGGCAAGGGAGTGCAAGGGAAGTGAGGTGATATAGGGAAGTGCACAGGTGGGAGCCAATTAAGCTAATTGGGAAGATTGGGCCAGGCACCATCATTGGTGCACTGGCCCTTTAAATCGCAGAGACCCGGCACGCGCGCGCCCTAGGGAGCGGGGCCGCGCGCGCCGGGACAGGACCGAGGGAGAGCGAGTCAGGTACGGGGGCCGGGGTGCGCATCGCGAGCGGGCGCTAGCCGCATCGCGAATCGCATCCCGGCTGAAGGCGGGACCGCAGCGCACCCGGTCAGTGGATCTGACCGGGGCGCTGCAACAACGAAGATGAGGCGAGCGCTCCGGGGAGGAACGGGGACCCGGAGCGCTCGGCGTAACAATGTTGAAGCAGGGTATGATTCACACATTTGTGTATAGAACATTGTAGTAGGGTATGTACCGGCTAACATATCTTTTTAGACAGACTGCAGCATGTGGCGTTGTGCGTTGTTACAGACACATACGCCGGCTTTGACAGTAGGGGGGTATGTTACGGCTGGTGGTAGTCAGCTGTGGTAATGTTTGTAATAAGCGATTTGCCCTCCAGCATTGTGCATTGTTGTCGACCCGTCCATCGGCAGTGGAAGGCAGTGGTAAGTGCGCTGACTAGTCCAATAGTATTGTTGCCTGATTAACAGGTGACTTACTCAGACTGGTACTGTGGGTCCAACAAGGACCCTGTGAGTTTAGTGGGACCACTGGGTCGGTGTATAGCCATTTAAAGCTGCACAGCTAAGGTGGTTGAGGTGACAATGCGATGATTTATCTTGCACTTGCAGCGCTGGAGACCACCATCCGGTGCCCACGCTGAGTCCCTGTGTGTTATTGCTAACGAGCACACATAACATTATTGGAACCACTGTGTGTTTGAGCGCTTGGGGGAATGAATTGCAAGCACATTTGTCCATGATATGGGCCGTCATAGTTTTAGAATTGCCGGTAGGGTAAACTTTTCTAATAGTTTTGGGATTGCCGGTATATTTCTAGAAGATGCGGTGATACTATATTACAGGACCAGCGGAATTATGATAGGGATAACAGTGGGACCTCTGGGCACTTGTTGTAGGCTTAGGCATTATCATTTGGGCGGTAGAAGCACCCTATAAGGACTTGGAAGTGCGATTGCAGCGTTGGAGACCTCTGAACAGTGCCCACCCTGAGGTACTGTGCACACATGAGTTTTAGTGTGGCCGGGGGGCCGCAGTATAACAAGAAGATCTCATAGGTGGAAGGTTGAATCCAGAGCAATGTAGCAACATTGTATGTTTGTTAAAGAATGTAACATAGTATCTATGAAAATGCCACTGATTAACGATACTGTGTATAAATCTGGTAGGTCTAGAACATTGCCCTATGCGGGGGAAGTGATTATGGGAAGGAAAATTTATATATGGGGGGGGGTTGGGGGGTTGGGATTAAGGGGAATAGATGGGTAGGTGGTAACACGGACTTCAATTCTAAATGATAGTTTCGACCATTTCATTTAACCCTTTGGGATTAACCGTACCAAGCTTGAACATCCAATATATCTCCCTTTTTTTAGGAGTTCAATCCAATTTGAATTGTAGTCTTGAATGTGATCGATCGGGATTTCTTTGATTGGATCCTTGTTTTCTGGATGTGTGATGGCACAGTGCCTTGAAAGTCCATGTAAAAGAATTATTTTTCTTATGTTTTGTCGATGTTTGTTAATACAACAGTGTAGGTGTTGTGTCGTCCTACCCACATACTGGAGGCACAAGACACAATCTATCAGGTAAATCACATTGGCTGATTGGTGCGTCAGTCTATAATTAAGTTGGAAAATTTCTTCTGTAGTATGTGATTTGATTGTATGTATCTTATTTTTTATCTCTTTGCAGCATTTACACCGGGTTGTGCCGCATTTGAAACTCCCCGCAGGTAAGGTAAGATATTTATTTTTGTTTATGTTGCCCAATCTGGCTGGGGACTAATACGTTTTTCAATGTGGGTGCCCTCCGAAAAGTCAGTTGTGGATGATTTGGGATCCTCCCTTTTAGATGTGGATCACTTTGAAGGATGTGCCAGTTGCTTTTTAATATTTGTTTCATCCTGGTGGCGGAGTTGGTAAAGATGGTGATAAAATTAGTTTTCTGTTTGTTCAGCCGTTCTGTCAGGGTCTCTTTTTTCTTTGTATCTGGAATCAGACATTCTTTCTGTGATTTGTGTTGGACTTTCTTTAATGCTTGTTTGGCAATCAGCTTTGAACATTTATTTTCCTTGAATCTTTCCTACAGAATTCCAGCCTGATGTTTAAATGTCGCATCTTCGGTACAGTTTTTATTGTCCCGGTGTATGGCTGTATGGTACATTCTTCAGCCATTGTTTGTGTCACAATACTGGCAGATCACTATGCAATGTAACAATACTGGCAGATCACTATGCAATGTAACAATACTGGCAGATCACTATGCAATGTAACAATACTGAGAGATCACTATACAATGTAACAATACTGGCAAATCACTATACAATGTAACAATACTGACAGATCACTATACAATGTAACAATACTGGCAGATCACTATACAATGTAACAATACTGGCAGATCACTATGCAGTGTAACAATACTGGCAGATCACTATGCAATGTAACAATACTGGCAGATCACTACGCAGTGTAACAATACTGACAGATCCCTACGCAGTGTAACAATACTGACAGATCCCTACGCAATGTAACAATACTGGCAGATCCCTACGCAATGTAACAATACTGGCAGATCCCTACGCAATGTAACAATACTGGCAGATCCCTACGCAATGTAACAATACTGGCAGATCACTATGCAGTGTAACAATACTGGCAGATCACTACACAATGTAACAATACTGGCAGATCACTATGCAATGTAACAATACTGGCAGATCACTACGCAATGTAACAATACTGGCAGATCACTACGCAATGTAACAATACTGGCAGATCACTATGCAATGGAACAATACTGGCAGATCACTACGCAATGGAACAATACTGGCAGATCACTACGCAATGGAACAATACTGGCAGATCACAATGCAGTGTAACAATACTGGCAGATCACTATGCAATGTAACAATACTGGCAGATCACTATGCAATGTAACAATACTGGCAGATCACTATGCAATGTAACAATACTGGCAGATCACTATGCAGTGTAACAATACTGGCAGATCACTATGCAGTGTAACAATACTGGCAGATCACTATGCAGTGTAACAATACTGGCAGATCACTATGCAATGTAACAATACTGGCAGATCACTACGCAATGTAACAATACTGGCAGATCACTACGCAATGTAACAATACTGGCAGATCACTACGCAATGTAACAATACTGGCAGATCACTACGCAATGGAACAATACTGGCAGATCACTACGCAATGGAACAATACTGGCAGATCACTACGCAATGTAACAATACTGGCAGATCACTACGCAATGTAACAATACTGGCAGATCACTATGCAATGGAACAATACTGGCAGATCACTACGCAATGGAACGATACTGGCAGATCACAATGCAGTGTAACAATACTGGCAGATCACTATGCAATGTAACAATACTGACAGATCACTATGCAATGTTAAATACTGGCAGATCACTATGCAGTGTAACAATACTGGCAGATCACTATGCAGTGTAACAATACTGGCAGATCACTATGCAGTGTAACAATACTGGCAGATCACTATGCAGTGTAACAATACTGGCATGTCACACAGGAGGATGGAAGACCGGACAAAACATACAGTAAAAGCCCATATTAGCTAGAATTATAGGCAACTTCTCACCAGAATGATACAACAGAGTAGTAGTACCAGCAGGACCGATGAAGAAGCCATTCTGAGAGAGTGGCTGTAGCTGACAGGAGCAAGATGTTGCTGGATGAGTGAACAACTATTTCTCGGTATGATGGTGAATGATAGGAGCAGTTCTCATATACATGTTTGTTTTATGCAAATCAAATACATGCAAGTAACACAATGTTTGGCCGACACAAATCTACAACAATCACTCAGGAAAAAAAAAGACAAGGGTAAGTGCAAGCTAGTTACACATAAGGATTAACATACTGGAAACTGACAACACCCTCCAAATGCACATATCACCCACTGATGCACATGATGAGGTAAAATGGTTCCTTTGAATGAGCTTGTGAAAGCTGAAGCCAGATCCACACTTAAACCTATGATCGATCAGTTCCCCAGGCCAAAACCCCAAGTCAGCTGTCAGCTATCTAAAATCAGGGGAAAGCTAAACATTTAGGAAAAGCCCAAAATCTTCCTCCAATTACAGGCAAAGTTCATCTGAGTATTAACCTCATGTGCAGACATTCAAATCTCTGTGTAAGTTGTACTATTTTCATCTACTTGCATATTCATACATTCTAAGGAATAATAAATCTTCTTTGTATTATCTGTCTGAATAAATAAAAAAATATGTAAAAAAAATATAAAATACAAACTCAAATTATACTCTAGACTTTACTGAAAGAAATCTTTAAAGGTTATGTTAATTAGGAATTGATTTTTCATTATTGCAAAAACGAAGAAATAACTGCAGCACTCAATCTGTAATGGCCTGTATCCCGTAGAACCTGCCAAATAAAACCATTACAGATTGGACGTGTGCTGCAGCTATTTCTTCCTTCTTGAAATAGTAGTGCTGAGTTTTATCACTTCAGCTGTATCTGCACCGTCATCACTGTGCGCAACCAATAACCGAGGTCTGAGGTCCCAAACTCACCTGTCCTCAGAAAGGTAATCCCGGCAGTGCCAGCATGTTTTCTACTGGAGAGTGTTTTTCATTATTTCATTGTAATTACTATGGAACCAAAGGTTTTTGTTAAAAATGTGCCTAGTTTCTACTCTGTAGCGAGGTTCACATCTGTGTTGGTGGTTCTATTCTAAGCCTCTATCACAAAGTTAGTTTAACTGTGGTAAATGGAGTTAGCCGGCCCACTGCATTCTGAACACCAACAGATCCTACTGGACCCCACTGAATTGAACCCTTTAAGGTCAAAGACAATTTTTTTTTCATTTTAGTTTTTTACCTCCTTGCCTTCTAAAAATCATAACTCTTTTGTATTTTCAACCACAGACCCATATGAGGGCTTGTTTTTTGTGTGACCAATTGTACTTTTTAATGACATTTTATCATAAAAAGTATGGCAAAACCAAAAAATATTATTATGTGGGGAAATTGAAAAGAAAACCCCAATTTATCAAATTTTGGAGGGTTTTGTTTTCTTTATTCTGATCATTAACATTATATTTTTATCATATTATTGGGCTTATTAACATTATATTTTGATAAATCAGACATTTGAGCATGTGCCGATACCTAATATGTTTGTAAAAAAAAAAAAAATTATGTTTTTCGGGGTAAAATGGGAAAAAGGGGTAGGAGCAAATGTTTATTCGAGTAGGGGCTTTTTAAAAACAAAATGTAACTTTTTTTTACTATATTTTATTACACTTTTCATCTCCCCACTGGAGACTTTTTTTTTATTTTTGCAATCTTTAGATTGCAGATACTGATCAGTGCTATGCATAAGCATAGCACTGATTAGTTTTATTGGCGATCTTCTTTGGTCTGCTCGATGTCAGATCAGAAAAGAAGACAACTGAAGGACAGACGAAGGCAAGTGAGGGGACCTTCTTCCACCATCTTGGATGAGCGGATCCCTGTGGCAGTTCTGCAGGCGATCTGATCATCCTTTCAAAATACAGCACTGTATTGATCACGTCATCTGAGGGGTTAATGGCACGATCACTGATGTCAGCAAACTGGTGGCTTGGTCTCCTGCTTCTATTTACCCTCTCATGAACAATGTTGTCTTTTGATGTAGTCATAAATCAGCTTAGGGATACAGGCATAGGTGTCTACAGCCTTTAATTAGGTGAATGTTCATATGATAAGAAATGAAGCTTTCGAATGCAATTTATTTAACATAAATGAGAGTGAGAACAGCTATGATGATAAGAATATAAGACCTCCAGCATACTGCAGTCTTCGTAAAAAGCAGCAAGTGGCACAAAGAAACAAATGCATTGTTCCAAAGAGACTTTATGTTATATGCTCATGCGCTGTCAGTTTTTGTGTCATTGGTTCCATTTTCTTTTTAATTCCCAGTATCTCGTATTTAATGAATTCTGTGTGAACCAAGGCTTATATCCTAATTAATTCATCTCCGCCGAATCTTAGAAATGTTAGTCTCAAGAATCAATTTGCTCATCTTTACTGTTACTTTCATATGAGTACAATGTGCTTGCAGGAATTATCATTTATTTTGTGACTTTTTTTGAGCCCAACTACAGAGTAGAGGGCACTTTAGGACATCAAAGGGAAATATTACATTCACAGTTTCAGGTAAAGGAAGGCACAAATATTAACATAAGAGTATTGTAAAATAGGACACCGGTGTTAATTTGGAATCAGGGAGAACTATTATTAGTCTCCAAACAAGTATGAATGCAAAGAAAAAGGAGGATGAGACAAAGCACAGGAAGAAAATAAAAATGAAGGGGTGACAGGTGAATGAACGGGAAAAGTGTGATCTATTTAACCTTTACAGTTTGTTTTGTTTTTAACTCTGTTATTTTTTTGATTGTTATACTTTCCTTTTTACTTTCATTAGGCGACTACCATGTAAATCCTTAATCTCTTGCATTATATTGCATCTCTCAGCATTATACTCTTATGAGTACTAGGTTAGCAAAATATGACCTTTATTAGGGCCCCAATTGCCATGACATTATATGGGGTAATTTAGTGAAAGAGCGGGTCCCCAAACTCTTTTTAACTGTATAGATGTCTCCATTGCTAATGACTATGGTGCCCCCTCCCATAGACTTACATTGAGGGGGCGGGACGTGATGTCACACGGGGCGGAGTCTTGATGTTATAATACTCCGTCCCCGTGGTCGGGAGGCATAACACTGAGAGCCTCCAGCGCTTCCTGCAGTGCTTACAGGTGGGTGCTACATGCTAGATTGTGGGTGTCCCCAGCAGTGGGACCCCCACGATCAGACACCTTATCCCCTATACTTTGCATAGGGGATAAGATTTATTGGGTCCGGAGTACCCCTTTAAGGTGTTTTCCTGTCATACATGCTGAGTGCATAATTACTAATGTGGTAATTGGGGCCTAAGACCGTATTGACGGCACTTGTTTTTCTTATACACAGGATTTTGCATCTATTGTCATCTCTGATATTAGTCTTCTCTTTAAGTGATCTTAAATATTTAGTAGGTTCTGAAGAAAGAGATCATTGACATACAGCATGTCAGAAAACATATGCTGTAAAATGTCACAACTTATTCTTCACATTATTCCCAGCTTAGTTGGAGTTGGTTTTTATTCTGTTTTCTCTGGCTATGCCTAACCACAGTTCCACTTATAGTTATTTTTATTTTCAAAACACAGAGTAACATAAATATTTACTATCTGTCAAAAAAGAATATAAAATTCCATTTAATTACAACACACTTTTCTATAGTAATTTATCATGCAGGAAATATTCTCATTAACATTTCATTCAGTATCGTGTGTTAGGATGCAAAGAGAAAAAAGTCCCCTTGGGTCAAAGTTTTTATAACAAATTCTGGAGAAGATCCTAAGACAGGACATAGGGATTTTACATCTTGCTAAATAGTAGAAAATAAATTATGAAGTTGTTTCATAGTTCTACAGTGTTTCCTTATGTTTTGAAAATGTTTACATTTAGTCAGTTTATCAATATAGCCTCTTATTGTCCTCTACTGTACTATAACAATAAAACTGATGGCTAATATTGTGCAAAAGCTTTGTCCTAGTTGTCTAACCAAAACAATTTGGCCATTGCCAAAGTCACTTAGAGTGGTTTTCAAGGACACTTCACTTTTAAATGTAGCCTTTTTTGTTGTCATCTCGCCAAAGATAATGTGTGGTGCCCTCTATCTTTGTGCACACATTTAAACACCTACTATAGAAAGTAAAGAAATGCTCCTTATCACATAAAATATGAGTATTGTTTTGGCAGCTACCCCTTCTGCAGGAAGGCTATTTCATGCATCCACTACTCTCTCAGTAAAGTAACACATTCTGATATAACTGCATAAACCTTTGCACCTCTTGTGGTAGTTTTTCTTTATGTATTTAAAAGTGTTTATCATATTCCCTCAGTCTCGTCTTTCTTCCAAGCTATACTTGTTAAGGTCCTTTAATCTTTTATTCTGCAATCCATGTACTAGTTTAGTAGCTCTTGAATGAGATTTCTACAATGTATCTACAATGCTCAAAAAAATTAAGGGAACACATAAACAACACAATGTAACTCCAAGTCAATTACACTTCTGTGAAATCACACTGTCCACTCAGGAAGCAACACTGATTGACAATCAATTTCACATGATGTTGTGCAAATGGAACAGACAACAGGTGGAAATTATAGGCAATTAGCAAGACACCCCCAATAATGGAGTGGTTCTGCAGGTGGTGACCACAGACCGCTTCACAGTTCCTATACTTCCTGGCTGATGTTTTGGTCACTTTTGAATGATTGCGGTGCTTTCACTCTTGTAGTAACATGAGACGGAGTCTACAAGCCACACAAGTGGCTCAGGTAGTGCAGCTCATCCAGGATGGTTCATCAATGTGAGCTGTGGCAAGAAGGTTTGGTGTGTCTGTTAGCATAATGTCCATAGCATGGAGGTGCTACCAGGAGACAGGCCAGTACATCAGGAGATGTGGAGGAGGCCGTAGGAGGGCAACAACCCAGCAGCAGGACCGCTACCTCTGCCTTTGTGCAGGGTTAGCAGGAGGAGCACTGCCAGAGTCCTGCAAAATGAACTCCAGCAGGCCACAAATGTGCATGTGTCCACTCAAACAGTCAGAAACAGAATCCATGAGGGTGGTATGAGGGCCAGATATCCACAGGTGGGGGGTTGTGCTTACAGCTCAACACTGTGCAGGATGTTTGGCATTTGCCAGAGAACACCAAGATTGGCAAATTCGCCACTGGCACCCTTGAGTCTGGAGACGCCATGGAGAATGTTCTGCTGCCTGCAACATCCTCCAGCATGACCGGTTTGGCGGTGGGTCAGTAATGGTGTGGAGTGGCATTTCTTTGGGGGGCTGGGCAGCCCTCCATGTGCTTGCCAGAGGTAGCCTGACTACCATTACGTACTGAGATGAGATCCTTAGACCCCTTGTGAGACCATATGCTGGTGCGGTTGGCCCTAGGTTCCTCCTAATGCAGGACAATGCTAAACCTCATGTGGCTGGAGTGTGTCAGCAGTTCCTGCAAGAGGAAGACATTGATGCTATGGACTGGCCCGCCCATTCCCCAGACCTGAATCCGATTGAGCACAACTGACACATCATATCTCGCTCCATACACAAACGCCCGTTGCACCACAGACTGTCCAGGAGTTGGCGGATGCTTTAGTCCAAGTCTGGGAGGACATCCCTCAGGAGAACCGTCACCTCATCAGGAGCATGCTCAGGTGTTGCAGGGAGGTCATACGGGCACGTGGAGGCCACACACACTACTGAGCCTCTTTTTGACTTGTTGTAAGGACATTACATCAAAGTTGGATCAGCCTGTAGTGTGGTTTTCCACTTTGATTTTGAGTGTGACTCCATATCCAGACCTCCATGGGTTGAGAAATTTGATTTCCATTGATAATTTTTTGTGTGATTTTGTTGTCAGTACATTCAATTATATAAAGACAAAAGTGTTTCATACGATTAGTTCATTCATTCAGATCTAGGATGTGTTATCTCAGTGTTCCCTTTATTTTTTTGAGCAGTGTATATCCTTCTGGAGATATAGGGGGAGATTCATCAAAACCTGTCCAGAGGAAAAGTTGCCCAGTTGCCCATAACAACCAATCAGATCACTTCTTTAATTTTTCATAGGCCTTGTTAAAAATGAAAGAAGTGATCTGATTGGTTGCTATGGGCAACTGAGCAACTTTTCCTCTGAACAGGTTTTAATAAATCTCACCCATAGTCTGTAGTACTCCGCACAATACTCCAAGTGAGGTCTCACTAGTGCTCTGTAAAGAGGCATGAGCACTTCCCTCTTTCTATTGCTAATACCTCTCCCTTTACACCCAAGCAATCTGCTAGCATTTCCCACTGCTCTATTACATTGTCTTCCTACCTTTATGTCTTCTGAAATAATTACTTCTAAATCCCTTTCCTCAGATACTGAGGTTAGGACTGTATCCCATAGTCTATACTCTGCCCAAGGATTTTTATGCCTAAGGTGCATTATCTTGCATTTATCCACATCAAATTTTAGTTGCCAGAGTTCTGACCATTCCTCTAGTTTATGCAAATCATTTTTCATTTCGAGTATCTCTCCAGGAACATCAACCCTGTTACAAATATTTGTGTCATTAGCAAAAAGACCAATATCTTACCATCGTAACAAGGCCCTGCTCTGAATATACTTCATTAACTACAGCCCTATGTTGTCTGTCCCTAGCTCAAAGACTGCAGTTTATTGATAAGTCTTCTATGTGGGACAGTGTTACCCTGAAGTGAACCATGTTGTTTTTTATCTTGAAATCCATAGTACATAGTTCATTTATACACATAAAAAAACACACCGATTCATGCACTACATAGAAATTTGATACATATAGATGACACATACAACATATATACAGTACAGACCAAAAATATGGACACAACCTTTCACAAAGAGTTTTCTTTATTTTCATGACTATGAAAATTGTAGATTCACACTGAAGGC
Organism: Hyla sarda; assembly: GCF_029499605.1. Lineage (NCBI taxonomy): Eukaryota > Metazoa > Chordata > Amphibia > Anura > Hylidae > Hyla > Hyla sarda. The sequence goes on along the minus strand of NC_079191.1, from coordinate 205,931,841 downwards.
ATCAAAACTATGAATTATCACATGTGGAATTATAGACATAACAAAAAAGTGTGAAGCAACTGAAAATATGTCATATTCTAGGTGGAAAGTGTCCCCAAGTGCAGTCCCAAAAACCATCAAGAGCTACAAAGAAATTGGCTCACATGCGGACCGCCCCGGTGAATGGATGGACTCTACATGCCTGGTTCCCACCGTGAAGCATGGAGGAGGAGGTGTGATGGTGTGGGGCAGCTTTGCTGGTGACACTGTTGCATAATTATTCAAAATTGAAGGCATACTGAACCAGCATGGCTACCACATCATCTGCTATTCCATCCGGTTTTCGTTTAGTTGGACCATCATTTATTTTTCAACAGGACAATGACCTCAAACACACCTCCAGGTAAGGGCTATATGACCAAGAAGGAGAGTGACTGGGTGCTGCAGCAGATGACCTGGCCTCCACAGTCACCAGACCTGAACCCAATGAAGGTAAAAGTGCCAACAAGTGCTAAGCATCTCTGGGAACTCCTTCAAGACTGTTGGAAGACCATTTCAGGTGACTACCTCTTGAAGCTCATCAAGAGAGTGTGCAAAGCAGTAATCAAAGCAAAAGGTGGCTACTTTGAAGAACCTAGAATATGACATGTTTTCAGTTGTTTCACAGTTTTTTGTTATGTATATAATTCCACATGTTTTAATTCAAAGTTTTGATGGCTTCAGTGTGAATCTACAATTTTATAGTCATGAAAATAAAGAAAACTCTTTGAATGAGAAGGTCTGTCCAAACTTTTGGTCTGCACTGTATATAATTCTCATATGTAACATTTTAATACTTTTTTACAGGAATCCTTGTTTAACCCCTTAAGGACACAGCCCATTTAGCATTTTCCTTTTTTCCTCACCTCCTAAAAATCATAACTCTGTTATATTTTCATCCACAGATGACTATGAGGGCTTGTTTTTTTTGCACGACCAGTTGTCCTTTGTAATGACAGCACTCATTTTACCATAAAATGTATGGTGAAATAAAAAAAATACTATTTGTAAGGGGAAATTGAAAAGAAAACCGCAATTTTGCTTATTAAGGAAGGTTTCGTTTTCACGCTGTACAATTTATGGTAAAAACATGTTGACACGTTTTCTTACTTACATACTTTTCCATTATTGTACCGCTTTAAAAAAATCTCAAACTTTTTAACCAAATTAGTGGTTAACCCCTTCCCGACCTATGACATACCTGTACGTCATGGATGGCAAGGTGTTCCCGACCCATGACATACAGGTACGTCATGAACATTTTTGCCGCTACTCGCGGCATCCCGCAGCGCCCGGAAAGATGGTGGCTATCACTGATAGGCAGCCATCTTACCATGCGACCACGGGGGGTTTCATCCCCCACCCCCCCCAGCGATCTCTGCTATCAGCTGGTCAAATCTGACTAGCTGATAGCAGCGTTTCGCTATCAGAATACTTAGCAGCGCGGTGTGTGAGTCCCGATCACGGGGATCGGGACACACACCGCTCTGCTAAGTGTCCCTGACCCGTCCCCCGGCGTCACTTACCCGTCCGAGCGGTGTCTCGAGCGGTCCCGGCGCGAGCGACGTCCTCCAGGCGGTCCCGGCGGCGCTGCGTCCCGGAGGTGAGTTTGCAGCACCAGTGCGGCATCTTCATTGGCAGCAGTGAGATCGCTGTAAAGCGATCTCACTGCTGCCTCTGGGAGTTTCAAAACTGCAACTCCCAGCATGCCCAGACAGCCTTTGGCTTTCTGGGCATGCTGGGAGTTGTAGTTTTGCAACATCTGGAGGTCCTCAGTTTGGAGACCACTGTATAATGGTCTCCAATCTGTGCTCTTCCAGATGTTGCAAAACTACAAATCTCAGCATGCTCAGTCTGTCCAGGCATGCTGGGAGTTGTAGTTCTCTAACATCTGGAAGAGCACAGATTGGAGACCATTATACAGTGGTCTCCAAACTGTGGACCTCCAGATGTTGCAAAACTACAACTCCCAGCATGCCCAGACTGCCCAAGCATGCTGGAAGTTGTAGTTCGGCAACATCTGATCCTTCAGATATTGCCGAACTACAACTTCCAGCATGCCTGGGCAGTCTGGGCATGCTGGGAGTTGTAGTTTTGCAACAACTGGAGGCACACTAGTTGGGAAACATTGTCCGTTTCCTACCTCAGTGCCTCCAGCTGTTGCAATTGTTGCAAAACTATAACTCCCAGCATGCACTGACAGACCATGCATGCTGGGAGTTGTAGTTTTGCAACAGCTGGAGGCACACTGGTTTGGAAACACTAAGTTTGGTTGCAAAACACTTGAAAGTTTATTACTTAACTTAGTGTTTCCAAACCAGTGTTCCTCCAGCTGTTGCAAAACTACAACTCCCAGCATGCACGGACAGCCAAAGGGCATGCTCGGAGTTTGCAACAGCTGGATGTTTGCCCCCTCCCCCCAATGTGAATGTACAGGGTACACTCACATGGGCGGAGGTTTACAGTGAGTGCTGCAAGTTTGAGATGGCGCAAATTTTGCGCTGCAGCTCAAACTTCCAGCGGCAAACTTGCTGTGAACCTCTGCCCATGTGACTGTACCCCAAAAAAAACTACACTACACTAACACTAACCTAAAATAAAAAGTAAAAAACACTACATATACACATATCCCTACACAGCCCCCCTCCCCAAAAAAATGAAAAACGTCTGGTACGCTACTGTTTCCAAAACGGAGCCTCCAGCTGTTGCAAAATAATAACTCCCAGTATTGCCGGACAGCCATTGACTGTCCAGGCATGCTGGGAGTTTTGCAACAGCTGGAGGCACCCTGTTTGGGAATCACTGGCGTAGAATACCCCTATGTCCACCCCTATGCAAATCCCTAATTCAGGCCTCAAATGCGCATGGCGCTCTCTCACTTTGGAGCCCTGTCGTATTTCAGGGCAACAGTTTTGGGACACATATGGGGTATCGCCGTACTCGGGAGAAATTGCCTTAAAAATTTTGGGGGGCTTTTTCTTCTTTAACCCCTTATGAAAAGGTGAAGTTGGGGTCTACACCAGCATGTTAGTGTAAAAAAAATAATTTTTTACACTGACATGCTGGTGTTGCCCTATACTTTTCATTTTCACAAGAGGTAAAAGGGAAAAAAAGCCTCTAAATTTGTAATGCAATTTCTCCCGAGTACGGAGATACCCCATATGTGGGCGCAAAGTGCTCTGGGGGCGCACAACAAGGCCCAGAAGGGAGAGTGCACCATGCACATTTGAGGCGATTTGCACAGGGGTGGCTGATTGTTACAGCAGTTCTGAAAAACGCAAAACAATAAATATCCATATGTGACCCCATTTTGGAAACTACACCCCTCACGGAATGTAATAAGGGGTGCAGTGAGCATTTACACCCCACTGATGTATGACAGATTTTTGGAACAGTGGTCTGTGAAAATGAAAAATAAAATTTTTGATTTGCACAGTCCACTGTTTCAAATATCTGTCAAACGCCAGTGGGGTGGAAATGCTCACTGCACCCCTTATTAAATTCCATGAGGGGTATAGTTTCCAAAATGGGGTCACATGTGGGGGGGTCCACTGTTCTGGCACCATAGGGGCTTCCTAAATGGGACATGCCCCCCAAAAACCCTTTCAGAAAAACTCACTCTCCAAAATCCCATTGTCGCTCCTTCCCTTCTGAGCCCTCTACTGCGCCCGCCGAACCCTTTACATACGCATATGAGGTATTTCCTTACTCGAGAGAAATTGGGTTACAAATTTTAGGGTGATTTCTCTCCTTTTACCCCTTGTAAAAATTAAAAAATTGGGTCTACAAGAAAATGCGAGTGTAAAAAATGAAGATTTAGAATTTTCTCCTTCACTTTGCTGCTATTCCTGTGAAACACCTAAAGGGTTAAAACACTTACTGAATGTCATTTTGAATACTTTGGGGGGTGCAGTTTTTATAATGGGGTCATTTATGGGGTATTTCTAATATGAAGACCCTTAAAATCCACTTCCAACCTGAACTGGGCCCTGAAAAATTACGATTTTGAAAATCTTGAGAAAAATTGGAAAATTGCTGCGGAACTTTGAAGCCCTCTGGTGTCTTTCAAAAGTAAAAAGTTGTCAATTTTTTATGCAAACACAAAGTAGACATATTGTATATGTGAATCAATATGTAATTTATTTGGAATATCCATTTTCCTTTCAAGCAGAGACTTTCAAAGTTAGAAAAATGCTAAATTTTCAAAATTTTCATGAAATTTTTAGATTTTTTACCAAGAAATGATGCAAATATCACGAAATATGTCATGAATATGTCACGAAAAAACAATCTCGGAATCAGAATGATAAGTAAAAGCATTCCAGAGTTATTAATGTTTAAAGTGACAGTGGTCAGATTTTCAAAAAATGCCCAGGTCATGAAGGTGAAAATGGGCTGGGTCATGAAGGGGTTAAATTAATGGAGAGCATCTGCTGCTACTTTCCACTGTATTTGTTTGCACTTGCCAGTTTTTACTGTGTTACATGCTGCTGATAGGCTTCACTCCATTATAGATGTGTAAATGATCTGCTGATAGTGAATGCACTTTATATATGTCTTTCTAGCACATCATTTTTTCCATGCCTATGCCACTCCCTTGGTTCCAGTTGTCATTTGTCTTTTTTCCTCTTATCACTATGTATTATAATGTTTATAAATTTTTTATCTGATTCAATAAAGGATATTTTTTATACCATTTTCTGCCACAATTTCTGTCCATTTATAGGTTTATATTAAATATATATATTGCATTTGGGCAGTGATCTATCTTTAGTAGTTGATACTTTATTGTGGGCATAGGGGACATAGTGTGGATGTATTTGGTTTCAACCCCTCCTATACATGTTTTTGCCCTCTTTTGGTTGCACTGGTGTTTAGTCGTTACACAGAGCTCAGCTGAACATGGCCTATAAAAAATAAAGCCCCCTCAGATTCAAAGAATCAGTCAGTGGGGACTACAAAGCCCCATAACTCAGCAAAAGGGGGGGGAGAGGATCCTCATGCTGCAAAAAGTATGTGATCAGCCCCCCATAAGCTATCTACAGATTACTACAACTCCTTTTTTTCAGAGTGACCACAGATCCTCTTTAAGCAAAATGGCTTTTTTATGCATTTTTACCAATATAGAAAAAATTATGACTGCCATAACCCAATGCAGACATTCAGGCATTACTAGTAAATAAACATGTCATGTATTCTGACATTTGTCAATAGAAGATTTTTCAAGAAGTAAAATAGATGAATAAATCATGGATAAAGCATGATGAAATTATTAAGAATCGCATCGAAGTAGACTGAGTGAGCACTCACCAGTCCTATAGTCTTGTAATTCCGATTACAAGTTAGCAGGGACATTCAGGGGTGCTTAGAGGCAAAAGACCGTTAAGGTGAACAGCCGTGCACTTATTCCGGCCTTCATTCGGGTTAGCAGGGAGGCTATCGTGGACATGCTGAAGTGCTCAGAGGCAAACATCCGTTTTGGTGCACAGCCAAGCATGAAAACGATTGTTTGCCTCTGAGAGCCCCCGCATGTCAGGGCCAGCCTCCCAAGCTAACCCGAATGAAGTAATCAAGTAATGAAGACTATAGAACTGGTGAGTGCTCACTCCTTCTACTTCTATATGATTCATATCTATTCTGAACTTTGTCAGAGTAGAGCACTGCAGCTGTGTTCGTGCTTGTATGGTAGCTTTGGTGCTGCTAGGGATAAGCTAATCGAATCTGACAAATCCAAATTTTTTACGAATTTCAGGAAAAATTTGTTTTGCAACAAATGTGAATTTTGCCACGATTTGATCGCACAAATCACATAATTAAACTCCATTTAGTGCGGTTAAGGCTCCATGGCATCTAAGATGGTGGCTCCACATGTCAGGACATGGGGCAAGGAATGCTGGGAAGGCGGAAACAAGGGTAGGCGGGATGATCCTGAATCACATGCAGCATGCAGCCACCCCTGTGATGTCACAGCCCTATATAATCTGCAGACATCTTGCGGCCACTTACATCAGCGTTCTATTGCAGAGAGAGAGGGATAGAGAGCAGTGTGTTGCACAGAAAAGCATTTTTACAGCATCGATTCACCTCAAGCCCAAATCCAGCCTAGAAACACTGATAGGGAAGGAAGAGAGATTGAGAGAGAAAGTGCAATTGTGGGTGTATCACAGCGTGGTTCGCCTCAAGTCCAAATCCAGCCCAGAAGCACTGTTAGGGAAGGGAGAGAGATTGAGAGAGAAAGTGCAATTGTGGGTGTATTACACAGCAACTGTGTGCTGCAGCACTGGTGTGTACAACAACTGAAACACTAATAGTAGCCAGCCAGTTAGGGTGAGCAGAGCACTAAAAGCCACAATAACTTGCTATTAGTGCCTAATACTCGTTGAGTAGCAGAGTGTATTGTCATCTATTAAATGTAACCTGTGTGTACATAGGTGGTGTACCATTTTGTTACGGTTAAAGTCTTAAGGGCCTATTTACTGTGAAAGGCCAGGCAAAACTACACACCTGCTGGTGTTGTAGACGAATACTGTCTTAAGTGTACTAGAGCGCATTGTACACCCCTTATTAGTGCATACCACATACTTACATCAAAGTGGTGTACCATTTTGTTCTGTTATAGTCCTAAGGGCCTAGTTACTGTGAAAGGCCAGCCAAAATTAGATACCTGCTGGTGTTGTAGACAAATACTGTTTTAAGCGTACTGGAGCATATTGTCCTCCCCTCATAAACGCACTGTATGTCAAGTATGTTTGTCAGGCAGGGAAGTGCCAGGATGTGCACAGAGGAGTGGCAGAGGCCTAAATTCATCAGGCGCAGGCAGAGGTCACAGCAGACTAGGAGAGTCTCAGCGACAGGCCTAAGCTCCCAGTATCAGCTAGCGGTTGTGTCTCGACCAGCAACCCATCTGCCGTCATCGATTGATTAACACGGTCATCCACTTCATCACAAGTGACATCTGACACCCCCAGTCAACAGTCGGTGAGTTCCTCAGACACAACCCTTAATTGGCATGGTCCAAAAGCAGTGCCTTTCCTCCCAGTGCCTCCGTGCCCTATGCTGTTCCCTCCCCAACAGAAGTATCTTATGCTGTGGGTTCAGCTCCACTATTTAGTAAGGACGATATACTAGAGGACAGCCAGCAGCTACTGCCCAGCTAAAAAGTGGAGGAGACATCCGCTGCATCCTCCGCTAGGCAGACAAGTTGTGATGAGGAGAGTGGCGTGGGAGGTGGTGTTGCGAACATTCAGGCTCCTGAAGCAGACACTGTTGAGGAACCTGAGGAAGACATTAGTGACGTGCAAACACAACTCTATGATGATGAAGCTGATTGCACTTGGGAGCTGGGTGCCGAAGGGGCTTCATCATCATCATCATCATCATCATCATCATCATCATCAGGAGAAGAGGGTTGCAGGTTGCCTGTGAGGCAGCAGCTGAGCCAGCAAGATGGTAGCATGGTTGGCAGTCAGCATGGTGGCAGAAGTGGAAAGTCTGGAGCCAAACATGCCCGGGTAGACTACTTGCTTCGCAGCAGCCTACCTTCAAGGGAGGTAGTGGAACAGGGGTTCCTGGAGTCGGCAGCAATAGCAGTCAATAAGTAAGGACTGTTGGTGGGAAAATCAGCTACTTGACGGTGTTGCAATTTTTTCATCAAGCATCCGGAGGAGGTTAAAATGGCCAAATGCAAGATGTGTCGGCAGAAAGTGAAGCGTGGCCAGGGTGCCAATGTTGACACCATGACCCTGCGACAACATATGCAGTGTCACCATATAGCGGTCTGGGAGAACCGGGGCTCCAATGTGGTGGTCCAGCCCGCTGCATCACCCAGTGGCACGCTGCTCCCTGTTTCAGCCAGCCAAAGCTCCACCACCTCAGCCGAAGGGAGCTGTGTATCATACCAATCTTATGTTGCTCCAGATGCTCCTGCACCTCCTACTTCGAGTCATTCATTCCACCAGCAATCCATCGGCGAAGCTATGTCCAAGTGAGAACAGAATGTGCCCACTCATCCAACAGTGCAGAAGCTAAATGTGCTCCTGTCCAAGTTTCTGGTGCTGCAGCCCCTCCCTTTTCAAGTGGGGGACTCTGCACCTTTCATCTGGTGGACTCTGTACTGATGGCTTGAGAGTCCCAAGCCGTCATTTATTTGCAAAAAAGGCAGTACCAGCACTGCACAATTTTGTGGAACAGAAGGTGGGCCAGTCCTTGAACCTATCAGTGTGTACCAAAGTGCATGGCAGCGCTGACGTATGGAGCTGTAACTAAGATCAGGGAAAATACATGACCTTTACGGCTCACTGGGTGTATGTGGTTCCTGCACAGCCAGAACAGCAACTTGGACAGGTCACGCCGCTTCCGCCTTTACTCTCTCAGGTTCTTTGTCCTGTGATAGTATGGGACTCCACCTCCTCATCCTCCACCGTGTCCTCAGCCTCCACTGCAGGGCACGGCGGTGTCACACTGTTCTTCACATGGTTTGCCTTGGTGAACCAAGTCACACAGGGGAGGAACTGCTAAAAGTCATTCATCAAGAAATCGAATCATGTCTTACTCCAATAAAACTGGAAATGGAAACCATGGTTAACAACAACGGGAAGAACATCTTTCCTGCGCTGCGACAAGGAAGCCTGAGCCATGCGCCCTGTATGGCACACGTGTTCAATCTGGTTGTCAAGCAGTTCCTGAAGTGTTCCCCCCATCTGCAAGACATCCTAACAATGGGAAGGAAACTTTGCATGCCCTTTAGCCACTTTTAAACCGCAAAGCACACCCTCCTTGAGCTGCTGCGTCAGAACGGCATCCCCAACATAGTCTGATTTGCAACATTTCCACACGTGTGCATTCCACCCTCCATATATTGGACCGACTATACGAACAGAGAAAAGCCATCACCGATTTCTTGATGATCCAAGGATAGGGGGACTCCCCTGTGTAACTTCAATGTCAACCAGTAGCAGCTCATACGTGACACCTGCCGTTTGCTCAGTCCCTTTGAGGAAGCCACATTATTAGTCAGTCGCCAGGATTACGAGATGAATGATGTAATTCCACTGCTTCATTTCCTACAACACGTTTGGAAACGATGGCTGATCAGGGCACTGGAGACGTGGCGCTTATATCTTATGGCCACATGAGCCCTGTGGGGGCAGAACTGGAGGAGGAGGGGGAGGGGCACAGTGGAGCACCGTTTAGGTTTCGCAAAATGGGTGGTTTTCTAGTCATCTGACAGGAGGAGGAGCAGGAGCAGCCAGAGGAGCTAGAGGGTTATGAGGAAGGCGAGACAGATGACCCAGATACACCATGGCAGTATCCAGTGGAGATGGAGGCAGGGAGTCCCTCTGAGTCACTTGCACAAATGGCACGATGCATGCTCAATTGCTTGCGTAGTGACCGTCGAATTGTCACCATTCGGAAGCGGGATGACTTCTGGCTCTCCAGCTTATTGGACCCTTGCTACTGCCACAAAATGGCCCCCTAACAGGGGAATGTTTTACCCCCACCTGCCACAATGGACAATATGTTGTTCCTTTCCACCTTTTTGAGGAAAGTGTTACTCGTCTTAAAAAGGGCGGCCCCACACAGGATCCTCTCCCTATTTCCACCTAAAAACCCTGGGAAATGGTAGTGTTTGTAGGTGGAAATAGGGAGAGGTTCCTGCATGGGGCCTCCCTTTTTAGGGCCAGTAACACTCGCTAAGAAGGGAATTTATAATCCCTAATCCCCTGATGCCACACATTTGATGCCAAGTTCTTCTTTTTTCACCCACCTTCGTCACAGGGTTCTGGTATTGCCACCCCCCGCCCCACTCTGTCACCGGGTTACTTTCAGGACTCCTGATGTTGCTGATGCCACCTCCAGGCTGTCTCATTCTGCCACCATATGTTTTCCTCATGCTGCTGCCAGCTCCAGGCAGTCTCATACTGCCACCATATGTTCTACTCATGCTGATGCCAGCTCCAGGCTGTCTAATTGTGCCACAATATGGTCTCTTCATGCTTTTGCCACCTCCAGGCTGTGTCATTCAGCCACTATATGTTCTCCTCATGCTGCCGCCAACTCCAGGCTGTGTCATCCAGCCACTATATGGTCTCCTCTTGATTCCGCCAACTCCAGGCTGTGGCATTCAGCTACTATATGGTCTCCTTTTGCTGCTGCCAACTCCAGGCTGCGCCATTCTGCCACTATATGGTCTCCTCTTGCTGCCACCAACTCCAGGCTGTGCCATTCAGCCACTATATGGTCTCCTCTTGCTGCTGCCAACTCCAGGCTGTGCCATTCAGACACTATATGGTCTACTCTTGCTGCCGCCAATGCCAGACTGTGCCTTTCAGCCACTATATGGTCTCCTCATGATTCCACCACCTCCAGGCTGTGTCATTCAGCCACTATATGGTCTCCTCATACTGAAGCCACTTCCAGGCTCTGTCATTGTGCTGCTTTGTAATACTGAATAACAGTATTATTTCACTACTCCAGCTCACAGCCTATGCGTGTTACAGCAAGGCAAAGTGTTCTACACCCCTTTGAGGCTCTCTGTAGGCCAGAAATAGACATTTTTAATAGAGATTCCCCGCAAGTATTAAGCCTTTAAAGGGCTGTATTTGTACGAGGGGCGTGAGTTTCCATCACCCCCTCCACCTCAAGGCGGGGTTATAGGAGATAGGGCAAGGAAGGATGGGTATATAATGCCCCCTTTGCCTTAGGGCAGAGCACACGTGATTTTTTGGAAACAGGAAGTGGGCATTTGAAGAAGCGGTAAGTAGTGCTGCTCCACGTGGGGATGGGGTCATACAGGTGATAAGAGCCGATCTCCGGCATTTAGGTAGGTAGCCGGGTGCTGCAGTGTTACGGGGCCATGGACGCTTCTGCTTGCTGTGCACTCTGGGTTTCCTTTGCACAGGTGTTCTGACGGAGGTGTTTTGAATTACCCATCAATTTTTCTTCACCATGCTGGTGCCCAGCTGTAGCGCTACCTATGCCAGGTATTGCAGTCCCGGCTTCCGGCACAGCTCTCTCAGCTGCCTCAGTGCCGGTCATGCTGTGGCGTTAGCAGCACTGAGTGGTTATTATGTCTGAGTGTTCAGTACATCACTTAATTTTCTTAATTGTTGTCATAGTGTTCAATGCTATACTCTTCTTGTCTCTCAGGCCTGCTTTTTCAGGCAGTCTTAGGCAGGTTCCTCGCAGTTCTGCTCACGTCCGTGAGGTTAGGAGGTAAGATTTAAGCATGGGTTTGGTGCATCTGGTCTAGCCTTTGTCAGGTATAAGGTTTGGGGTTTGTTCGGTGCATGTTGGTTAACATCTATTCAGTGCATATGGTTTAGTGTTTGCACACTGCTTACAGTTTAGCGATTGTTTGCAGTATATGGTTTAGCATGGTACTAGGCATAGAGTGGTTACAGTTATTGTCTGGGTAGGCGGTAGTAGAGTCCTGTGAGTGGCAGTGGGCTAAATGGTGTTAGGTTGTGCATGGTGCAGATGGTGTCAGAGTTCGTTTGGGGTAGGCAAATTCAGCATGTTGCGCATGGGCACAGTGGTATCTTCTGGCTATGCGGAAATATAGGCTTGTGAATGTTAATGTTCTTGTGATCTTGCATTCTGGCAATGCAGGTTATTGTTACTGTCATGTCTTCTCAGAACAATATCACCAAGACACATAGGTGATCGTTTACCCGTTACGCCTGCCACATCTGCAGGGGGAGGCATCACTTAGGTTCTTGTTTACTGACACTTTTTCAGAGCAAGAACATTTCGAGACATAGGTGGTTGTTTATCTTTTGCCTGCCACATCTGCAGGGGATGCTCAGTGCAGGTTATTGTTACTGACATGCCTTCAGATCAATAACTTTATGACACATGGGGTCGTTTTCCAGATTATGACGGCCATATTTGCATACATCACGAAGGTTTACTGTTACTGACACTTTTCTGTAAGAGTCGGTAGGTACATCTGGTGACCAAGGGCATTTCTATATAGATTATGTCTTAAGGTAAGATATCTACACGAATTTAGTCTACAGGTGAATGTGCCTCGCAACATCACCAGCTGCAAAAATCGACCTGGTTGTCAGACTAGCATTTATTTTGCCTCTTAATAGCAGGGACCAGGAATAGCATTATGTTTAGGCCTGGCAAGCATAGAACAGTTCTTATTTGCCTTTTTTGACAAAGGTAAGTTGGTACATAGTTACAGTAGTGATGAGGATGGCCTGGTTTTGCATCGATTCAGTATATTCAGTATGGGCGTCACTACCAAAGCTTCTCAGTACTAGGTATTAGCTCATATGGTCACCAGTTGGCAGCTGCAATGTTGTCTCGCAAAATATAGTTAAGCAGGGGATATGAGGGTTGAGGTGGCTAGTGTGTGTGGTATAAATACGATAATTGTCATTGTTATTATTTCTATTTTCATGATTTTGCCCTCTATAGGCGTGCCCTCGAGCGTGGTTAACAGCACACCTCTGACCGCTTTACAAAGTTATGTTATTTAATACAGGTAGGCATGCAACGTTGCAACCCAGAGTAAGAGTCTTACAGCCCCAAGTAAAAGTATTAAGCCTGTAAAGGGCTGTATTTGTACGAGGGGCGAAAGTATCCATCACCCCCCTCCACCTCTAGGCGGGGAAGGATGGGTATATAACGCCCCCTTTGCCTTAGGGCAAAGCGCACGTGATTTTTTGGAAACCTGCCCATCCCTCCCTTATTTATTCACTTATTTATCCACAGGGTATGCCCTCTATAGGCGTGCCCTCGAGCACACCTCTGACCGCTTTACAAAGTTATGTTATTTAATTCAGGTAGGTATACAACGTTACAACCCCAAGTACAAGTCTTGCAGCCCCGAATACAAATATATTCGGACCGAACCAAAAATGTTTTTTCAAAAAAATTCAGCAAATTAGTCGAATCAAATAAAAAAAAAATTGGCTCATCTCTAGTCGCTGTGTCTTGTAACCTACATTATCCCCTATATTATCCCTGTGCTTTAAGCTCACTTTTATTATTACTTATCATGAAATTTTGTTTTCTGTCATGCCAGCATTGGTTGCATAATAGCAATATTTTACACACATCAAAATAATTTTTATTTTATATTCCCTCCTTGTGAATATGCTAATTTCTTAGAGAAAGCATGCTATCTTTTGGTCAGTTATCTTAGTACACAGTAGTTGGGTGATGTTAAAGAATCACGGGCAAGCTTTGCTAATTCTTGTACTTTTAATTGTTCCTTTGATGTATTTACAAGAGCGATATTCTGCCGAACAAATGATCCAGGATATAGAAGTATAAGAACCATTCACTGTGAGTGAAAACTAGAAAATGAAATGATTTAATTATGTGTTTGGTTAATCCTTTAGTTAATCCTAATTTGGTTTCTACTGAAAAACCTTCAAGGTTTGTCAGATCAGTCAAAAGTAAGCTTGCTATTTTATTATTTGCCCTGCTTTTAATATTAAACTACTTTAAGGAATCATGTTATTTTAATACAGCTCTAGCTCTTGTTTCCCTTAATCTATTCTGATGTTGTTATTACACAGCTTTTGAAATTAAAATTTGATGCCAAAAGCCAATAATAGTGAAGTGTCTAATAGAAGTATGCATGATCATAAAATTGACAAACTATTGAGGCGTGATAACTGTATGAATGAACTCTGTTAATAATAACCAGGAAGTAAAAGCACTCTTAGGGTACGTTCACACGTACAGGATCCTGGGCAGATTTGATGTGCAGAATTTGTAACTGCTGATTAGAAGCTGTGCGCAGTTATTTCGTTTACATTGAAATCTGCAGCAGAAAATCCTGTGCATCAAATCCTGCGCATCAAATCTGCGTACGTGTGAACGTACCCTTAAGAAGAATATGGAACCCTTGGCCATGGTTAGATTTTCTATGAGAAAAAGTTCACATGCAGCAGAAATAATCTCTGAGGGTTTAAAAATATACACAGGAGTTTATTTACCATTTTTCTGGTGTAAAAATGTCTCAATGTATCTTTGCACAGGTCACGCCAAATTCTGAAAAAGTGTATGGAACTTAGTTGGACGGGACATGGCCACTACAGCCCAATGGACTTACTATTATTTTTATCACAAATAAGTGGAAATAGTACCTGAAATCTACAAGCTTATAGCTGGTATAGATTTTGATCTTTGATGAAAGTTAGCTAAAGATGAACATCAACAATGCTTAGCTTTCCCTTGATAAGTTAAAGGGGTACTCCGGTGGAAAACTTTTTTTTTTCTAAATCAACTGGTGCCAGAAAGTAAAACAGATTTGTAAATTAAAACAACAAAAGAACACATAGGTGCACTCACCGCAAAGCAGAGACTGTCAGGTCTGGAGGTCCGATGGCGGGATGCTGGATCACGGCATAGGCGCTGGCAGAGTGTGGCGCTCGGAGGGGAGCGTCACATTCTGCCAGTGCCTATGCCGTGATCCGGCATCCCGCCATCGGACCTCCAGACCTGACAGTCTCTGCTTTGCGGTGAGTGCACCTACGTGTTCTTTGGTTGTTTTATATTTGATGCTTTACACTTGTGTACATGCACCACACAGGAGACTTTGATGACAGGTCATTGAGGACAATACCGCGCACAGTATAAGGTGATATAGCCCCTTGAGTGCTCTCCCCATTTTTCTGCATTGCTTTGTGAGATTTGTAAATTACTTATATCAAGAAATCTTAATCCTTCCAGTACTTATTAGCTGCTTAATACTACAGAGGAAATTCTTTTCTTTGTGGAACACAAAGCTCTCTGTTGACATCACGAGCACAGTGCTCTCTGCTGACATCTCTGTCCATTTTAGGAACTGTCCAGAGCAGCATAAGTTTGCTATGGGGATTTTCTCCTACTCTGGACAGTTCTTAAAAAGAACAGAGATGTCAGCAGAGAGCCCTGTGCTTGTGATGTCAGCAGAGAGGTCTGTGTTCCAAAAAGAAAAGGATTACCTCCGTAGTATTCGGCAGCCAATATGTAATGGAAGGATTAAGATTTTTTTAATAGAAGTAATTTACAAATCTGGGAAAATTATATGTATATACCAGTCCTCAAGAACACTAGGGATGTGTAGAATAAAGAGGAAAGAAATAATGGATCTAATAAAGATTTATTAAAATGTGTATATAAGTATGTAAATGCAAGTAAATCGCCAATCACTCTGCAGGGCCCTTGCAGGAATGAATTGGTAATAATCAATTAAGATATAAATAAAAATGCAGATAAAAATGCAGATAAAAATGCAGATAAAAATAAATAATATAGCAGAAATGCACCAATGCACCAATCATAAGATGTTGAGTATCGGTGCACAGCACCACTCACCCTCCTTCTCGGCTGTTAGCGATCCCGGCAAGCAGTGATGTTCACAGGTAGTGATTTTAGCAGACCGCGATGTCCTGTAGGTGATAAGAGCTGTTTGTATTGCTGGTCTGGATCGTAGCCTAGGTGAGTGGTTCTCCAGTGGGCTGTAAGTATCCTGGGCTGGCACGGGGAGGCATCCGGCCTAGGGAGAAAGTGTCCAGGAACTCTGCCGTCCGGGGCTGTGAATGGAGATCTGGGAGCAGCTGCGTGTCTGAATGATGCGCTAGCTGCGCGCGTGTTGCAGTGGTCCCAGTTCTGTGAGCATCCAGGATTTGCTAGCCAAAATGTGTGGATATAGTCTCTTTAGAAGTGGTATAAGGTGCTTTTGCAAGACAGACGCGTTTCAAGGCCTTCGGGCCTTTTCTTCAGTGACAGTAAGGTATGTATGCCCAGTGGTAGGGTCTGTATTTATAAGGTCTACATGGAGCCTGACTAGTTCAAGTTTGATGTAAAATCAGAGATGGATCCAATAGAGTAAGTGAAAGAAAAAATAAAGAAGAAATAAAGAGAGGAAAGAGGGTGAAAATGAACAATGTATGGATTTGTGAGTGTATATAAATACCTATATAGGTAAGATATAAATAGAGATATAGAATGAATGTGAGTACAAAATGTATAGAAGAATGCAATATTATATAGTGATGAATTTAATTTATTAAAAATAATATATATTAATAGAGATACAGTATTGTATAATAAATTAGATATATATCCAAGATGGATATACAATACCACATATTCATAAGAGTACAGTGATGTAAAAAATGAGCATAAACTAAAAAAATATAGCATAAAAATATGATGAAAATAGCGTGAATCAACATGTATGAGAGGATAAAAATATTGCAGTGTAAATATAGTGTGGAAACAGACGTATAATATGGATATAATAAAAATAAAAACATGATAAAATGGCATAACATAAAAAAGCATATAAAAAGCATAAATGACGCAGGAATTTGGGGGGGGGGGGGGGGAAGGGTTCCGGACAAGAAAAGAATTATCTACATCATAACCACGATTTCCTTGTCTGGAACCCTTTCCCCCTCCCCCTCCCCCCCCCCCCCCCCCCCCCCTCAAATTCCTGCGTCATTTATGCTTTTTATATGCTTTTTTATGTTATGCCATTTTATCATGTTTTTATTTTTATCATATCCATATTATACATCTGTTTCCACACTATATTTACACAGCGATATTTTTATCCTCACATACATTTTTACATCACTGTACTCTTATGAATATGTGGTATTGTATATCCATCTTGGATATATATCTAATTTATTATACAATACTGTATCTCTATTAATATATATTCTTTTTTATAAATTAAATTCATCACTATATAATATTGCATTCTTCTATACATTTTGTACTCACATTTATTCTATATCTCTATTTATATCTTACCTATATAGGTATTTATATACACTCACAAATCCATACATTGTTAATTTTCACCCTCTTTCCTCTCTTTATTTCTTCTTTATTTTTTCTTTCACTTACTCTATTGGATTCAGGTGACACTACACGTGTCATCAAAGATAGATCAATAGATGTAAACTGCAAAGAATGATGAGAACGGTTCTCTCACCAAAACCGCTTCTTCAGAATGTAGTTTTTTTTAAGGCTAGGTTTCCACACAGGTTTTTTTTTGTCATCTTTTGGAAAACTGTCACTGTAGTTTTTGAGCCAAAGTCAGAAATGTATTCAAAAGGAATAGGACATATAAAGGAAGGAGTTAGACTGGGTTCACACCACGTTTTGTTAAAAACTGTTCCTGTATACGGCTGAGAGGAGGGGGCGGGGCTTAATTGCGGCGCCCGCACTCAGCCGTATTCGGCAACCATATTTAATGCATGTCTATGAGCCGACCGGAGTGAACCGCAGCCTCCGGTCGGCTTCGTTTTCGGCCGTATGCGGTTTCCCGACTGTAGGCAAAATGCGGTCGACCACGTTTTTGCCTGCAGTCGGGAAACCGCATACGGCCGAAAACGAAGCCGACCGGAGGCTGCGGTTCACTCCGGTCGGCTCGTAGACATGCATTAAATACAGTTCCCGAATACGGCTGAGTGCAGGCGCCGCGATTAAGCCCCGCCCCCTCCTCCCAGCCGTATACAGGAACCGTATTTAACAAAACGTGGTGTGAACCCAGCCTTACACTTCTCCTCCCTTATGGATCCACTTCTGACTGCAGTGGTAGTTTTCCAAAAACTCAAAGGGGTTTTCCAAGCAAGGCTATCAATGCTGGAACATCCCAAACGCCCTGCCCCCCCTCCCCCACACACACACCACACACATACATACAAATCAACTTTTTATCTAAATTAAATACATTATTTATAACCAATCCTAATAATTTAGAGTCTTAAAGGGGTTGTGCACTGCCCTGCAGTTCGGAGCTCCGCTCACAGCGTCCGGAAGTTCATTACTCCGAACGCTGTGTGCGGGCTTCCGTGTTCGCAGCCCCCGGGCGTGACGTCACGTCCGGCCCCTTCGTGACGTCTCACCCGCCCCCTCGTGATGTCACGCCCGCCCCTCTACCAAAGTCTATGGGAAGGGGGCATGGCAGCGGTCGCGCCCCCTTCCCATACACTTTCGTTGAGGGGGCGGGCGAGACGTCACGGGGGGCGGGCGAGACCTCACAAAGGGGCCGGGCGTGACGTCACGCCCGGCGGCTGCGAACACGGAAGCCTGCACACAGCGTTTGGAGTAATGAACTTCCAGACGCTGTGAGCAGAGCTCCGAACTGCAGGGCAGCGCACAATCCCTTTAAAGGAAAACTGTTATCCTGTTCACCCCCCCCCAAACCCAAATAGAGTTTCTATAGTTCATTCATGACAACTACTGCACTGCCAATTCCTGCATTACACATTCTTTGACCACTGAAAATCAATATATTTATGCAGGGCATGTGTCAAGAACTTTCTTTTTTTTTTTCAGCCATTAAATATTTCAAAGATAACAGGTCAATGACCTGAGTTCTGCTTGGACGTCTAGAGACATAAAAATTGTATTGAATCATTAATAATACTCTACATAACTAGTAAACTATATTTCTAGCAGATAAAAGTCTAATAATCTTTATGGGATAGAATAGTTCATGCTTTAAAATAGTCTCACACATATATTATTAACTGAGAACAACACACATGGGTTGATGCCAACACGCAATATCTCTCGTAATAAAAATAATCTTTTACAGAAAAGTCATTCTTAACAAGGGAAATACCGTATATATAATTGTATAAACTTTGCTTATAAAAAAAAAAACAAGAAATAACAAGCTAAAGTCAGTTAGTGAGTTTAAGTACAAATCATTGCATAAAAACGTAATAATAATAATAATAATAATAATATTTTAGTTATGTTCACTTTCAGCTTGACCGAGAACAATGTACTGTATCGCTATTATCCAGTTTCCTTGTGATGTGGCATTTTTTGAAATATCAAATGCAGTCTTAAAAGGGTACTCTGGTAGAAAAGTTTTTTTTATTTATTTTTTAAACCAACTGGTGCCAGAAAGTTAAACAGATTTGTAAATGACTTAAAAATCTTAATCTTTCCAGTACTTATTAGTTGCTGAATACTACAGAGGAAATTATTTTCTTTTTGGAAAACAGTGCTCTCTGCTGACATCACAAGCACAGTGCTCTCTGCTGACATCTCTGTCCTTTTTAGGAACTGTCCAGAGCAGCATATGTTTGCTATGGGGATTTTCTCCTACTCTAGCCAGACCGGAGAAGTACTAGGAGCCCCAACGTGGAGCGGTGAGTGGCACTTAGTGCCAAAACAATCTTCCTCCCGCAGGCTATCCACACCACACCGGCAACCCAAAGGTGGAACTGTATTATTTATTATTCAGGACAATATATGCCCATATTCGGAGGTGGAATCTTTATTACATTACAGGTGGCTACATCTGCGGAAACTTGTATTCCAGGTGGATATTTATTCCAGGTGGATTTTTATTGCAGGTGGACACATACCATCTTTAGGTGGAACTTTAGATAATTTCTTCTTAACAGGTGGATATTCATCATTGCCGGCATACAAAAACACTGCCGAGCATTTAATTGCAAATTTAATGCATACAAATAACATTCTATTGCATACTTTTTAATTGTGCAACTTTTAATTGTGCATTCTTTGGTCATTACTCATGGGTTTATTATTGAGTCCAGATGCTAAAAACCGCAAGGGCCCTGTGGAGCATTTTTTACTGTGTTTTTATTTATTTGTGCCATTTTATGTTATTCCATATATGTTACCTATGTGAGTGAATTAAAACCTATATCTTTATCGCCTTACGAAGTCCATCATATCCTCTGTGGGTAGGACACTGAGGACTGTGGTGACCAGTTTTTTTATACTTTTTTCCCTTTTCGGGTGAGAGGGTCACAGTTAACCTTGTGCCCTCTATTGTGAGCTCCACTTTTTTTTCTACTTTAGACCATTTAAAATATGACTTTTTATTTTTAGTTTTTTATTATGTTGCTCTTTTTTCTCCTCAGCTGTAGTTTTATTCCCTTACTCCATCCTATATCTTATGACTTGACAGACTGTTGACAATCCTGGAGGTATCACTACATATCTATAAATTATTCAATGCTCACATACACTATTCATGTGCTTTGTTTATATTCATTAACTGCCTTTGTACATTGATATCTGTTGCCCTCCAACTGTTGTAAAACTCCAAACCTATGTATACTTTGCCAGTCTGCAGCTTTCATGGCATGATGTGACATTATGATGACTAAAAATATAATACAAAAAGCAAAGACACAATAATTTAGGATAACTATTAGAGATGAGCAAATTTTAGAAAAATTTGATTTGGCCAATTCGCTGAATAAAAAAAAAAATAGTTTTGATCCGAATAAATTCTCGGCCAATTTTTATTAGTAATGTATTTTAATGATGTATTTAATAAAGTGTGTGTGTTTCACTTTTTCTCTCCATTTTTTAAAATATTTTTTAGGTAGTACTACTGCTCCCAACATGGAACAGACTGTTCCATGATGGGAGTCGTAGTACTTGTGCTAATAGACAGATCACCCTGGGTGCCACTCCTGACATCCACTGCGGTCGTCCTGTATAATGTATAGATGCGGGTGGCTTTCTCGCATCTAGTTAGGACAATTGCATCGGGTGTCAGGAGTGACACCTGATGTGATTTGTCCTTAACTTATGATACTACTGCTCGGAACATAGAGCACAGTCTGCTCCATGTTGGGAGCTGTAGTACCTGCATTAATAGACAGATTGCAGCGGGTGTTACTTCTGACACCCGATGCAATCGTCCTGTACAATGTATAGATGCGGCTGGCCGGCCACTCTTCTCTGGTCCCACTGTAGTATAAGTACCGTATTTATCGGCGTATAACACGCACTTTTTAGGCTAAAATTTTTAGCCTAAAGTCTATGTGCGTGTTATACGCCGATACACCCCCAGGAAAGGCAGGGGGAAAGAGGCCATCGCTGCCCGCTTCTCTCCCCCTGCCTTTCCTGGGGTCTAGAGCCCTGCTGCCGGCCCTTCTCTCCCCCTGGCTATCGGCGCCGCTGCCCGTTCTGTCCCCCTGACTATCGGTGCCGGCGCCCCATGGCGCCGATAGCCAGGGGGAGAGAAGCGGCGCCGACAGCCAGGGGGAGAGAAGGGGCAGCGGCACCTATTGCTGGCGCCGCTGCCCCGTTGCCTCCCCCCATCCCCGGTTGCATAATTACCTGTTGCCGGGGTCGGCTCCGCGCTGCTTCAGGCCTCCGGCATGCGTCCCCTGTGTCGTTGCTATGCGCTGCACGGCGTGGCGCATGACGTCAGTGCGCCGTGCAGTGCATAGCAACGACGCAGGGGACGCCGTGACCCCGCGTTATAGCGGGTCAGTCCCGTCACTAATGAAAGCCAGGACCCTGGGCTAATAGCGTGTGGCACAGGTCATTGTGCTGCTTGCTATTCACCCTTTAGACATGGCGTTCAAAGTTGATCGCTGCGTCTAAAGGAACAAATATACACTCCTGGCAGCTCAGTCGGGCTGATCGGGACCATTGCAGTGAAATCGCGATGTCCCGATGAGCTAGAATGCCAACGGAAGGTTCTAGAGTCTAGAGCCCTGCTGCCGGCCCTTCTCTCCCCCGGGGTCGGGTCCGCGCTGCTTCAGGCCTCCGGCGTGCGTCCCCTGCATCGTTGCTATGCGCTGCATGGCATTGCGCATGACGTCAGTGCGCCGTGCAGTGCATAGCAACGACGCAGGGGACGCACGCCAAAGGCCTGAAGCAGCGCGGACCCGACCCAGGCAACAGGTAATTATGCAACTGGGGATGGGGGGAGGCAACGGGGCAGCGGCGCCGGCAATTGGTGCCGCTGCCCCTTCTCTCCCCCTGGCTGTCGGTGCCGCTTCTCTCCCCCTGGCTATCGGCACCGGCAAAGGGGGCGCCGGCACCGATAGTCAGGGGGACAGAACGGGCAGCGGCGCCGATAGCCAGGGGGAGAGAAGGGCCAGAAGCAGGGCTCTAGACCCCAGGAACGGCAGGGGGAGAGAAGCCGGCAGTGACGGCCTCTATCCCCCTGCCTTTCCTGGGGGTGTATCGGGGTATACACACGCACACACGCACCCTCATTTTACCATGGATATTTGGATAAAAAACTTTTTTTACCCAAATATCCCCCGTAAAATGAGGGTGCGTGTTATAGGCCGGTGCATGGTATACCCCGATAAATACGGTATATGCCGTATATATACCTATTATTCATATTTCCTGCAGAGAGCTGTGATTGGCTGAAACCATCTGGCAAATCACAGATCACTGCGTTAAATATGGCCGGCCGGAGTATAGTGCAGAGATGCGAGCGCAGGAGAAAGCCACTCCATCTCTGCAACAGAAAGGAAAATCGCATTGGGCATCAGGAGTGACACCCGGGGCGATCTACTAGTACAGGTACTACAGCTCCCATCATGGAACAGTCTTTTCCATCCTGGGAGTAGTAGTACTGCCTTAAAAAAAAATAAAAAAAATTTGAGAAAAAAAATCGAAACACACATACACACACACTTTATTAAACACAATATTAAAATACATTACTGATAAAAAAATTATTATAAAAAAGATATTATTTTCACATTTAGATGGCCCCTTTCTACATTTTTATTGTCGACTCCTTTTTTAGGTCCCTGCCTGCCCAAATAAATTGATCCTTGTTTAAAAATTAACATTAACATTATTATTTTTTTTGGTGGCTTTTATACACCCAAGAATGGAGTCTACATTTTAGGCTGCTTTCACACCATGAGTATTTATCCGTTTTTAACCTCTTAAGGACACAGGGCATACCTGTGCGCCCTGCTCCCGGTCCCGGTTATAACGTGACCGACCCGCGTTATAGCGGGTCGGTCCCGGCACTAAAGAAAGCCAGGACCCTGGGCTAATAGCGTGTGGCACAGGTCATTGTGCTGCTTGCTATTCACCCTTTAGACATGGCGTTCAAAGTTGATCGCTGCATCTAAAGGAACAAAAATACACTCCTGGCAGCTCAGTCGGGCTGATCGGGACCATTGCAGTGAAATCGCGATATCCCGATCAGCTAGAATGCGAACGGAAGGTCCGTTACCTGCCTCCGGGGCCTCCGATTAGCAATTGATTGCTCCAAGCCTGAAATCCTGGCTTAAGCAATCGACCGCCGATAACACTGATCATTGCCATGTTAATGCATGGCAGTGATCTGTGTAGAAGATCAGTGTGTTCAATGATATAGCCTCTAAAGTGTGAAAAAAAGTTAATAAAGATCCCCCCCCTTTGCCCATTTAAAAAAAAAAAAAAAACTATGTAAATAAAAATAAAAATAAACATATCTGGTATTGCCATGTGCGGAAATGTCCAAACTATAAAAATATATTGTTAATTAAACGGTCAATGGCGTACGTACACAAAAATTCCAAAGTTCAAAATAGCGTATTTTTAGTCAATTTTTATATAATGAAAAAATTAATAAAAAGCAATAAAAAGTCAGATCAATACAAAACTTCAGATCACAGCTCAAAAAATTTGCCCTCATACCACCCCGTACGTGGAAAAATAAAAAAGTTATAGGGGTCAAAAGATGACAATTTTAAAGATATTCATTTTCATGCATGTAGTTTTGATTTTTTGAAAAGAAGTCTGACAAAATCAAACCTATTTAAGTAGGGTATCATTTTAATTGTTTGGACCGACAGAATAAATAAAAGGGTGTAATTTTTACCGAAAAATGTACTGCGTAGAAACGAAAGCCCATAAAATGTACAAAATGGCATTTTTTCTTCAATTTTTTCGCACAATTAATTATTTTTCTGTTTCGCTGTTGATTTATTGGTAAAATGACTGATGTCACTGCGACGTAGAATTGGTGGCGCAAAACATAAGCCATAATATGGAATTTTAGTTGCAAAAAGGTTATGAATGGGTTATGATTTTTAAAAGGTGAGGAGCAAAAAACGAAAGTGCAAATGCGGAAAAACCCTGAGTCCTTAAATGG
This sequence comes from Hyla sarda, assembly GCF_029499605.1. Classification (NCBI taxonomy): domain Eukaryota; kingdom Metazoa; phylum Chordata; class Amphibia; order Anura; family Hylidae; genus Hyla; species Hyla sarda. The sequence goes on along the minus strand of NC_079191.1, from coordinate 205,907,951 downwards.
GCACTGTCATGAAAACAAAAAATTTATATGTTGTAGTACTTAAGTACTACAACATATCTCTAATATAGTTTAATTAAAAAAAGTGATTTTAAAACAGTTTAAAATCACTTTTAAATTCAGCCACTAGGGGTCACCCTCCTAGTGGCCGAGTGCATTCAGCAGTGACGTCACCACTGAATTTCGACTCGTTGAAGCCTGGCAACGAGTCGAAATTCAATCACTGCTGTGCTCGCTTTGAAGGAAGAGGACGCGCGCAGGCTCGGGGACAAGGTAAAGTATTATGTTCAACTGTATTATGTATATGTTCAAGTATTATGTGTACTGTTCACCTATACAGAATGCCTCCAGTTTCCCCACTACAACTCCCAGCATGCCCTGGGAGTTGTAGTGGGGAAGCCTGAAGGGACACTAACTAGGTGAACTGAGGGGGAGTGGGTTGAGCGGAGCGGCGGGGCCGTGGGGGGGGGGGTTGCGGGCTGCGTGGCGGGGAGGGGTTACTCTGGGTGAACTAAGGGGGAGGGGGAGGGAGTTGAGCAGCGCGACGGGGCCGGGGGGCGGGGGGGGGGGGCTTATGGCTGCACGGCAGGGAGCGGTATGTGCTCCGGTGTTCACCTATACAGGGTGCCTCCAGTTGTTTCCCTACTACAACTCCCAGCATGCCCTGACAGCCAATAGATGTCAGGGCAAGCTGGGAGTTGCAGTGGGGAAACAGCTGGAGGCACCCTGTATAGGTGAACTACGGGCGGAAGTGCCAGCCCCAGCAGGCATCAGTGATGTGGTGCCTGCTGGGGAAGTCTGCCTGATAGTGAGCACACTGCCAGGCAGACAAAAAAGCATTTTTAATATGTAAAAAAAAAATTAAAGGCAGGGAAGGGGTTAGGGATAGATGGGTAATAGGCAGGGACAGAAAAAAAAGTGATGGTGGGAGCTACCCTTTAAGGTGTCAAACATTCGTTTTCTGTATTGTACTGTATAATAAAAAAATTGATGTATAATAATGGATAAAATAACGGGTGCTAATGGCTGAATAATGTCCATCAAAATAACAGGCATATTCATCAATTAAGACCTGTTATTACATCCTTCATGTACAGTCGTTTTAGCACCTCTGCCTACAGACTCCTGGAACAGATTTGTTTCCATGATGGGAGTAGTAGTTCCCCAGCTGCGGGAGTCTGCCAGTGGCTGGGGAGGCTACCTTAGTGTTTGTACTACTACCCCCATCATGAAACAGACTCTGTTCCATGATGGCGGGTGTGGTACATGGGCTGAGGGATTGATCGCACTAGGTCTCACTTCTGAGACCCAATGCAATCAGAAGTTATTAAACAGGGGAGCGGGCGGCATGCTCCACTCCCCTGTGATGTATGGTGAATTTTTACTTTCACTTTTAAATTCCCCGCTGGGAGCCCTGAATGGCCGCCACCGGCGAGGTTTTTAAACGACTAATTTGACCCCCAAATGTATGCCCCCCCATGCATATTTATAATAATTCACAGGCCCCAGTGTGTTTATAATAACTCATTGGCCCCAGTGTGTTTATAATAATTCACTGGCCTCAGTGTGTTTATATTAATTCATTGGCCCCAGTGTGTTTATAATAATTAATTGGCCCCAGTGTGCTTATCCTTATCCCCCCCCCCCCAGTGTCCTTATTTCCCCTTTCGCTGTCTGCTCCTCATCTACTTGGAGCAGGGCAGCAGCGGGACATGTCGGGAACCGGTGGTGGTGAATGAATGAAGCAGACATGTCCCGCATGTAGGCTTCATTCATTCACTGCCGCCACCCATGTTATGTTATATAGTGTAGTGTATATATTATGACATGTTTTGGTACAAGCCCCATGGAATGTATTTTGCTCCCACTCTGTAATAATTGCCCCAACTTAGAAATGTTGCCCCCTTAGGACCCCATTTAGTAAAAATGGCACCTTATTGCCTCCTACTTAGTAATAATGTCAGAGTGACTGATAGACTGTAGGCCTAAAGTACCTACAACCTATACATGTTAATGGAAAGTGCAGATATGACAGCTCTGTGCTCCATCATTGTAGCCAAGTACATCTGCATCACACTGGCAAAAAAATCTGGATGCTCAATGCTAGCGAGGGTTTTATCCCAAATGTTTTTTGCTTTTGGCTCCTGATTACACAAAAAATGTTAATAAAGCATGCTAAATATGTTAATACCTGTGTACCTCAATGTTTGGTTTTAAAAGATAGAAGAGGACGTTATTCACGGTTCTTCCACCTATTTCTATACCATTGAATAAAAATGACAAACTTCCACACAAATTTTGGTGTCTGATGTGCTTTACTTGCCTATGCCCTCATTAATAAATTAAATGGATTTTAAGAGAATTTGCTGCTAAGAGCTGTATACACCTTTGACTAGCTGTTAGGGTTTAAAATCAAGCTATACCTTTCCAGGAGCTAATGGTCGTTGCCAAATTTATAAACAGCTTTTTTATTTCTCAGTCAAGTGTCAAGGAGGCGGAAATGAGCAGCTTAACCTGTTGGGGACTAAGCGCATACAGGTATGCCCTTGCTCCCTTATACTTAGGGACCAAGGGTGTGCATGTACGCCCATGGGAATTTTGGTCACTGCCGCACACAGGGAGGTGATCTGAACGGCATGACTGCTGATATCTATCGTCAGCCATCCCGGCACATTGCCTAGGGGGGTCCTGAGACCCCCCCCCCCACATGTCGACGATCGCCGTGATTTGTCGGTCAATTCTGACCGGCGAATCACGGCTTTTCCGGGCTGATCGGGTCTCTGGTGACCCGATAGCCTGGAGAATAAAGGTGACCGGGGCTGTCAGAGCCCGATCACCACTAACCCCTTAAGGACCCAGCCCATTTTCACCTTGAGGACCCAGCCATTTTTTGCACATCTGACCACTGTCGCATTGAGCATTAATAACAATGGGATGCTTTTATTTTTTATTGTTCCAAGATTTTTTTTTCGTGACATATTCTACTTTATGTTAGTGGTAAAATTTTGTCGATACTTGCATCATTTATTGGTGAAAAATTCTAAAATTTGATGAAAAATTTAGATTTTAAATTTTCTCCTTCACTTTGCTGCTATTCCTGTGAAACACCTAAAGGGTTAACACACTTTCTGAATGTCATTTTGAATACTTTGAGGGGTGCAGTTTTTATAATGGGGTCATTTATGGGGTATTTCTAATATGAAGGCCCCTCAAATCCACTTCAGAACTGGTCCCTGAAAATTTTTCATTTTGAACATTTAGTGAAGCCCTCTGATGTCTTCCAAAAGTAAAAACATGTCAACTTTATGATGTAAACATAAAGTAGACATATTGTATATGTGAATTAATATATAATTTATTTGGGATGCCCATTTTCCTTATAAGCAGAGAGTATCAAAGTAAAAAAAAAAAAGCAAAAATTTGTAATTTTTTACACTGGCATGTTCTTGTAGACCCATTACCCAGGGGTAAAAGGAGAGAAATCACCCTAAAATTTGTAACCCAATTTCTCACGAGTAAAGAAATATCTCACATGTGTATGTCAAGTGCTCTGTGGGTGACTAGAGGGCTCAGAAGAGAAGGAGTGACAATGGGATTTTGGAGAGTGAGTTTTTCTGAAATGTTTTTTGGGGGTTATGTCACATTTAGGAAGCCCCTATGGTGCCAGAACAGTGGAAAAAAAACACATGGCATACTATTTTGGAAACTACACCCATCAGGGAACGTAACAAGGGGCACAGTGAACCTTAACAGCCCACAGGTGTCTGATGACTTTTTTTTCCTTAAAATGCTGTTTTTTCCCCAAATTTTACATTTTTACAAGGGGTAATAGGAGAAAATGTCCCACAAAAGTCAGAGTATGGAAATACCCCATGTGTAGACATCAAGTGCACTGCGGGGGTACTACAATGCTCAGGAGAGAAAGAGTCACATTCGGCATTTGGAAAGCAAATTTTGCTGAAATGGTTTTTGGGGGGGATGTCACATTTAGGAAGGCCCTATGGTGCAAAAAAAAAAAAAACATGGCACACTATTTTGGAAACTAAACCCCTTGTTACGCCGAGCGCTCCGGGTCCCCGCTCCTCCCCGGAGCGCTCGCAGCGTCCTCTCATTCGCAGCGCCCCGGTCAGACCTGTTGACCGGGCGTGCTGCGATCTTACTCCCAGCCGGGATGCGATGCGGGACGCGCCCGCTCGCGATGCACATCCCGGCTCCCGTACCTGACCCGTTCCCCGTCTGTGTTGTCCCGGCGTGCGCGGCCCCGCTCCTTAGGGCGCGCGCGCCGGGTCTCTGCGATTTAAAGGACCACTGCGCCACTGATTGGCGCAGCAGGCCTAATCAGTATCCTCACCTGTGCACTCTTATACCTGTACACTACTTATACCTCACTTCCCCTGCACTCCCTCGCCGGATCTTGTTGCCAACGTGCCAGTGAAAGCGTTTCCTTGTGTATTCCTAGCCTGTGTTCCAGACCACCTGCCGTTGCCCCTGACTACGATCCTTGCTGCCTGCCCTGACCTTCTGCTACGTCCGACCTTGCTCTTGTCTACTCCCTTGTACCGCGCTTATCTCAGCAGTCAAAGAGGTTGAGCCGTTGCCGGTGGATACGACCTGGTTGCTACCGCCGCTGCAAGACCATCCCGCTATGCGGCGGGCTCTGGTGAATGCCAGTAGCAACTTAGAACCGGTCCACTGACACGGTCCACGCCAATCCCTCTCTGGCACAGAGGATCCACCTCCAGCCAGCCGAATCGTGACAGCAGATCCGGCCATGGATCCCGCTGAGGTCCCGCTGCCAGTTGTCGCCGACCTCACCACGGTGGTCGCCCAGCAGTCGCAACAGATAGCGCAACAAGGCCACCAGCTGTCTCAACTGACTGTGATGCTGAAGCAGCTACTACCACAGCTTCAGCAATCATCTCCTCCGCCAGCTCCTGCACCTCCTCCGCAGCGAGTGGCCGCTTCCAGCCTCCGATTATCCTTGCCGGATAAATTTGATGGGGACTCTAAGTTTTGCCGTGGTTTTCTTTCGCAATGTTCCCTGCATTTGGAGATGATGTCGGACCAGTTTCAAACTGAAAGGTCTAAGGTGGCTTTCGTAGTCAGCCTTCTGTCTGGGAAAGCCCTGTCATGAGCCACACCGCTCTGGGACCGCAATGAACCTGTCACTGCCTTTGTACACTCCTTCTTCACGGAGATTCGAAGTGTCTTTGAGGAACCTGCCCGAGCCTCTTCTGCCGAGACTGCCCTGCTGAACCTGGTCCAGGGTAATTCTTCTGTTGGCGAGTACGCCATCCAATTCCGTACTCTTGCCTCCGAATTATCCTGGAATAACGAGGCCCTCTGCGCGACCTTTAAAAAAGGCCTATCCAGTAACATTAAAGATGTGCTGTCCGCACAAGAAATTCCTGCTAACCTGCATGAACTTATTCATCTTGCCACCCGCATTGACATGCGTTTTTACGAAAGGCGTCAGGAGCTCCGCCAGGATATGGACTTTGTTCGCACGAGGCGGTTTCTCTCCCCGGCTCCTCTCTCCTCTGCAATCCGTTCCTGTGCCTCCCGCCGTGGAGGCTATGCAGGTTGACCGGTCTCGCTTGACACCTCAAGAGAGGACACGACGCCGCATGGAGAACCTTTGCCTGTACTGTTTCGGTACCGAACATTTCTTGAAGGATTGTCCTATCCGTCCTCCTCGCCAGGAAAGACGCACGCTGACTCCGCACAAAGGTGAGACAGCTCTTGATGTGAACTCTGCTTCTCCACGTCTTACTGTGCCTGTGCGGATGTCTTCTTCTACCTTCTCCTTCTCTGCTATGGCCTTCTTGGATTCCTGATCTGTAGGAAATTTTATTTTGGCCTCCCTCATCAACAGGTTCAACATCCCGGTGACCAGTCTCGCCAGACCCCTCTACATCAACTCTGTTAACAATGAAAGATTGGACTGTACTGTGCGTTACCGCACGGAACCTCTATTAATGTGCATCGGACCCCATCACGAAAAAATTGAATTTTTGGTCCTCTCTAACTGCACTTCAGAGATTCTTCTTGGATTACCGTGGCCTCAACGCCATTCCCCAACCCTTGATTGGACCACAGGGGAAATCAAGAACTGGGGTACTTCTTGCCACAAGGACTGTCTTAAACCGGCTCCCAGTACTCACAGTCGAGACCCTGTTGTTCCCCCGATATCTGGTCTTCCTAAGGCCTATCTGGACTATGCTGATGTTTTTTGCAAAAAACAAGCAGAGACTTTGCCTCCTCACAGGCCTTATGACTGTCCTATTGACCTCCTCCCGGGTACTACTCCACCCCGGGGCAGAATCTATCCTCTGTCTGCTCCAGAAACCCAAGCCATGTCGGAATACATCCAGGAGAACTTAAAAAAGGGGTTTATCCGCAAGTCCTCCTCTCCTGCCGGAGCTGGATTTTTTTTTGTCTCCAAAAAAGATGGCTCCCTACGCCCTTGCTTTGATTACCGCAGACTTAATAAAATCATGGTAAAAAACTGCTACCCCCTACCTCTTATCTCGGAACTCTTTGACCGCCTACGAGGCGCCCACATCTTTACCAAGCTGGACTTAAGAGGTGCTTATAATCTCATCCGCATCAGGGAGGGGGACGAATTGAAGACTGCATTTAACACCAGAGATGGACACTTTGAGTATCTGGTCATGCCCTTTGGCCTTTGCAACGCCCCTGCCGTCTTCCAAGACTTTGTAAATGAAATTTTTCGTGATCTTCTATATACCTGTGTTGTGGTTTACCTGGACGATATTCAGATTTTTTCTGCCAACTTGGAAGAACACCGCCAGCATGTCCGCATGGTTCTTCAGAGACTTCGGGACAATCAACTTTATGCCAAAATGGAAAAATGTCTCTTTGAATGTCAGTCTCTTCCTTTCCTAGGATACTTAGTTTCTGGCCAGGGACTACAAATGGACCCAGATAAACTATCTGCCATATTAGATTGGCCACGCCCCTCCGGACTCCGTGCTATTCAAAGTTTTTTGGGGTTCGCCAATTATTACAGACAATTTATTCCACACTTTTCCACTATTGTGGCTCCTATCGTGGCTCTAACCAAGAAAAATGCCAATCCTAAGTCCTGGTCTCCTCAAGCGGAAGACGCATTTAAACATCTCAAGTCTGCCTTTTCTTCTGCTCCCGTACTCTCCAGACCTGACCCATCTAAACCCTTCTTATTGGAGGTAGACGCCTCCTCAGTGGGAGCTGGAGCAGTTCTTCTACAAAGAAATTCTTCCGGGCATGCTGTTACTTGTAGTTTTTTTTCTAGGACCTTCTCTCCGGCGGAGAAAAACTACTCCATTGGTGATCGAGAATTACTGGCCATAAAATTGGCGCTTGAGGAATGGAGGCACCTGCTGGAGGGATCCAAATATCCAGTTATTATATACACTGATCACAAGAATCTCTCTTATCTCCAGTCTGCCCAACGACTGAACCCTCGCCAGGCTAGGTGGTCGTTGTTTTTTGCCCGTTTTAACTTTGAAATCCATTTTCGCCCTGCTGACAAGAACATTAGGGCCGATGTCCTCTCTCGTTCTTCAGATGCCTCTGAAGTGGAAGCCTCTCCGCAACACATCATTCCACCGGACTGTCTGATCTCCACTTCTCCAGCTTCCATCAGACAAACTCCTCCAGGGAAGACCTTCGTTTCTCCACGCCAGCGCCTCGGGATTCTCAAGTGGGGACACTCCTCCCACCTCGCAGGCCTTGCGGGCATCAAAAAATCCTTTCAACTGATCTCTCGATTTTATTGGTGGCCTACTCTGGAGACTGATGTTGTTGATTTCGTGCGGGCCTGTACTGTCTGTGCCCGGGATAAGACTCTTTGCCAGAAGCCTGCTGGTCTCCTTCATCCTCTGCCTGTTCCTGAACAACCTTGGTCACAGATTGGTATGGACTTTATTACTGACTTGCCCTTATCCCGTGGCAACACAGTTGTTTGGGTGGTCGTTGATCGATTTTCCAAGATGGCACATTTTATCCCTCTTCCAGGCCTTCCTTCAGCGCCTCAGTTGGCAAAGCAATTTTTTACACACATTTTTCGCCTTCACGGGTTGCCCACGCATATCGTCTCGGATAGAGGCGTTCAATTTGTGTCTAAGTTCTGGAGGGCCCTCTGTAAGCAGCTCAAGATCAAATTAAACTTCTCTTCTTCTTATCATCCCCAATCCAATGGGCAAGTAGAAAGAATTAATCAGGTCCTGGGTGACTATTTACGACATTTTGTTTCCTCCCTCCAGGATGACTGGGCAGATCTTCTACCATGGGCCGAATTCTCATACAACTTCAGAGTCTCCAAATCTTCTGCTAAATCCCCATTCTTCGTGGTGTACGGCCGTCACCCTCTTCCTCCCCTCCCCACTCCCATGCCCTCTGGTTTGCCCGCTGTTGATGAAGTGACTCGAGATCTTTCCACCATATGGAAAGAAACCCAAAATTCTCTTTTACAGGCTTCATCCCGGATGAAAAAATTTGCTGATAAAAAAAGAACTCCCCCCATTTTTGCTCCCGGAGACAAGGTATGGCTCTCCGCTAAGTATGTCCGCTTTCGTGTCCCCAGTTATAAACTGGGACCACGCTATCTTGGTCCTTTCAAAATCTTGTGCCAGATCATCCCTGTCTCTTACAAACTCCTTCTTCCTCCTTCTCTCCGTATTCCCAATGCCTTCCATGTCTCTCTCCTTAAACCACTCATCCTTAACCGCTTCTCTCCCAAAGTTGCTTCTCCCACTCCTGTTTCAGGTTCGTCTGACGTCTTCTCGGTGAAGGAGATTCTAGCATCCAAGACAGTCAGAGGTAAAAAATTCTTCTTGGTTGATTGGGAGAATTGTGGCCCAGAGGAGAGATCTTGGGAACCTGAGGACAACATCCTAGACAAAAGTCTTATCCTCAGGTTCTCAGGCTCCAAGAATAGGGGGAGACCCAAGGGGGGGGGGTACTGTTACGCCGAGCGCTCCGGGTCCCCGCTCCTCCCCGGAGCGCTCGCAGCGTCCTCTCATTCGCAGCGCCCCAGTCAGACATGCGCATCCCGGCTCCCGTACCTGACCCGTTCCCCGTCTGTGTTGTCCCGGCGTGTGCGGCCCCGCTCCTTAGGGCGCGCGCGCGCCGGGTCTCTGCGATTTAAAGGACCACTGCGCCACTGATTGGTGCAGCAGGCCTAATCAGTATCCTCACCTGTGCACTCCCTACTTATACCTCACTTCCCCTGCACTCCCTCGCCGGATCTTGTTGCCATCGTGCCAGTGAAAGCGTTTCCTTGTGTGTTCCTAGCCTGTGTTCCAGACCACCTGCCGTTGCCCCTGACTACGATACATGCTGCCTGCCCTGACCTTCTGCTACGTCCGACCTTGCTCTTGTCTACTCCCTTGTACCACGCTTATCTCAGCAGTCAGAGAGGTTGAGCCGTTGCCGGTGGATACGACCTGGTTGCTACCGCCGCTGCAAGACCATGCGGCGGGCTCTGGTGAATACCAGTAGCAACTTAGAACCGATCCACCGACACGGTCCACGCCAATCCCTCTCTGGCACAGAGGATCCACCTCCAGCCAGCCGAATCGTGACACCCCTCAAGGAACTTAACAAGGGGTACAGTGAACCTTGACACCCCACAGGTGTTTGACGAGTTTTCGTTACATTTGGATGTGTAAATGAAAAAAAAATTGCCCTAAAATGCATTTTTTCCCCAAATTTTACATTTTTACAATGGGTTATAGGAGAAAATGCCCCCCAAAATTTGTAACCCCATTTCTTTTGAGTATGGAAATACACCATATGTGGACATCAAGTGCTCTGCGGGCGCACTACAATGCTCAGAAAGAAAGTAGCGTCATTGATCTTTTGGAGAGAGAATTTGGTCGGAATAGAAGTCAGGGGCCTTGTGCATTTATAAAGCCCCCTGTGGTGCCAAAACAGTGGACCCCCCCCCCACATGTGTCCCCATTTTGGAAACTACACCCCTCACATAATTTAATAAGGGGTGCAGTGAGCATTTACACCCCACTGGTGTTTGAGAGGTCTTTGGAACAGTTGGCTGAGCAAATGAAAAATTAAATTTTTCATTTTCACAGACCACTGTTCCAAAAATCTGTCAGACACCCGTGGGGCGTAAATGCTCACTGTACCCCTTATAACATTCCGTGCAATGCAATGCAATGACAGACCATGCATGTCACCGACGGTTCCCCCGTTCTGCCTGCACTACTGTGGGTGGGCAGAACGGGGGGGACCAAACTTTAACCCCTCCAGCCCCCGATCTGCTATTGGTCGGTCGCTTCTGACGACCAATAGCAGGGATAGGAGGGGTGACACCCCTGCCACCTCACTCCTATGCCTTCAGGGGGTTTGTGGGTGTCATGGACAACCCCGATCCCGCTTATTTTCTGGGTCATCGGATCAAATCGCCGGTGTGACCCCACTGGGCATCTGCACGGGATGCCTGCTGATAGATATCAGCAGTCATTCCCGTCCGGTCGCCGCCCAGCGCATGGCGGGGACTGAAATTCCCACGGACATACAGGTACACCCTGGGTCCTTAAGTACCAGGGAGCGACGGCTTACCTGTAAGCCCTGGGTCCCTAAGTGGTTAAGGATAGGAGCGAGGTGGCAGGGGTGGCACCTCCTTCTATCCCCTTCCATTGGTCAATCAGAACTGACCGACCACTGACTGTCCAGGCATGCTGGGAGTTTTGCAACAGCTGGAGGCACCCTGTTTGGGAAACACTCCTGTAGCGCAATTTGGCGGTGGAGGCAAGTGTAATGCTTGCATCCGAGTCTGTCCCGATGCAAATCCCTAATTTAGGCTTCAAATGCTCATAGTGCTCTCTCACTTTGGAGCCCTGTCATATTTCAAGGCAACAGCTTAGGGCCACAAATGGGGTATTTCCGTACTCGGGAGAAATTGTGTTACAAATTTTGGGGGGCTTTTTCTCCTTTTACCCCCTATGAAAAGGAAAAGTTGGGGTATACACCAGCATGTTATTGTAAATTTTTTTTACACTAACATGCTGGTGTTGCCCATACTTTTTTCATAAGAGGTAAAAGGAAAAAAAGACACCCAACATTTTTAACACAATCTCTCCTGAGTAGGGAAATACTCCATATGTGGATGAAAAATGCTCTTCGGATGTACAACAAGGCTCAGGAATGAAAGCACATCATGTACATTTAAGGCCTAAATTGGTGATTTGCACAGGGGTGGCTGAGTTACAGCAGTTGACATAAACTAAAAAAACAAACAAAAAAACACGTGACCCCATTTTGGAAACTTCACCCCTCACGGAATGTAACAAGGAGTAGAGTGATCCTTAACACCCCACAGGTGTTTGACGAATTTTCGTTAAAATTGGACTTGAAAATGAAAAATTTTATTTGTTTTCACTAAAATGCTGGTGTAACCCCAAATGTTTCTTTTTCACAAGGGGTAAGATGAAAAAAGCCCCCCAAAATGTGTAACACCATTTCTTCTGATTAAGGAAATACCCCATATGTGGATGTTAAGTGCTCTCGGGCTCACTACAGGGCTGAAAAGGGAAGGAGCAAAATTTGTTTTTTGGAGAGAAAATTTGGCTTGAATTGAAGGCCATGTGCGTTTACAAAGCCCCCATGGTGCCAGAACAGTGGACCCCCCACATGTGACCCCATTTTGGAAACTACACCCCTCATGGAATGTAACAAGGGGTGCAGTGAGCATTTACACCCCACAGGTGTCTGACAGATTTTTTGAACAGTGGTCCATGGAAATGAAAAATGTAATTTTTCATTTGCACAGCTCACAGTTCAAAAGATCTGTCAAAAGCCAGTGGAGTGTAAATGCTCACTGAACCTCTGGTTACATTCCGTAAGGGGTGTAGTTTCCGAAATAGGGTCACATGTGGGGGAGTGGGGGGGTCCACTGTTCTGGTAGCACAGGGGGCTTTGTGAACGCACATGGGCCCTGACTTCTATTCCAACCAAATTACCTCTCCAAAAGCCCAATGGCGCTCCTTCTCTTCTGAGCCCTCTAGTGCACCCACAGAGCACTTTACATCCACATATGAGGTATTTCCTCAGAAATGGGGTAGCAAATTTGGGGAGGCTTTTTTCCTATTACCCCTTGTAAAAATTGAAAATTTGGGGAAGCACCAGCATTTTAGCGAAAAAAAAAATCTAATTTTTAATTTTCACTTCCAACTTTAGTGAAAATGTGTCAATCACCTGTGGGGTTTTAAGGCTCACTATACCCCCTGTTATATTCCTTGAGGGGTGCAGTTTCCCAAATAGTTGCTATGTTTTTTTTTTTTTGTGTTCTGGCACCAAGGAGGCTTCCTAATTACAACATGTCCCCCAAAAACCATTTCAGTAAAATTCACGCTCCAAAAGCCCTGTCGCTCCTTCCCATCTGAGCCCTCTACAGAGCACTTCACATCCACATATGAGATATTTCCTTACTCTAGAGAAATTAGGTTACACATTTTAGTGGCTTTTTCTCCTTTAACTCCTTGTAAAAATGAAAAAAAAAATGGGTCTACAAGAACATGTTAGTGTAAAAAATTAAGATCTTAAATTTTCTCCTCCACCTTGCTGCTATTCCTGTGAAACAACTAAAGGGTTAACAAACTTTCTGAATATCATTCTGAATACTTTGAGGGGTTCACTTTTAGATAATGGAGTCCATTATTGTGTATTTTGAACATAAAGACCCTCAAATTCACTTCAAAACTGAACTGGTCCCTAAAAAATTCTGATTTTGAAATTTTCGTGAAAAATGTGAAAATTGCTGCTAAACTTTGAAGCCCTCTAATGTCTTCAAAAAGTTAAAACATTTCAACTTTATGATGCAGACATAAAGTAGACATATTGTTTGTGAATCAATATATAATTTATTAGGAATATCCATTTTCCTTACAAGCAGAGAGCTTCAAAGTTAGAAAAGTGGTTAATTTTCTAATTTTTCATAAAATTTTGGAATTTTTCACCAAGAAATTATCGACAAAAATTTACCACTAACATAAAGTAGGATATGTCACGAAAAAACTTTCTCGGAATCAAATTCATAAGTTAAAGCATCCCAGAGTTATTAATGCTTAAAATGAGAGGGGTCAGATTAGCAAAAAATGGCCTGGTCCTTATGGTTAAAATGGGCTTCGCCCCCCAGGGATTAAAGAGGTCCTCCTTTGGAAACATCTTATCCCCTATACAAAGGATAGGAATAAGATGTTAGGTCGTGGGGGTCTCGCGATCACTGGACTTGCAGCTTTGCACTCGTGATGTCACGCCACGCGTTATCCGGGCAAGCACCCCTGTCATTCAGTACATGGAGCAAGTTCCGCTCCGTGCCTAATGGCTGTCGATGCAAGCCGCCACGCCCCCTCTATTCATAGACATGAATGGAGTGGGCTTGATGCCTAGTACATAGCCGTCACACCTCCTCCCATAGAAGTGAATAGAGGGGGCGTGGTGGCTTGCATCGCCAGTCATTGGGCACGGAGCGGAGTTTGCTCCGTGCACCGAATGACAATAGCGCCGGCCTATAGATTGCTGGGGTCCTTAGCAGTGGAATCCCGCGATCAAAAATCTTATCCCCTATCCTTTGGATAAGGGATAAGATGTTTCCAACAGAGTACCCCTTTAAGTGCCATTGCCTGGCATGCTTCCTCATTGGCCCTCTTCCCCCAGTTCCTCTTTGAGTTATGTAAAGGTCTCAAAACAACATCTTAATAATAGGACACATTTATTAAATGGTCTTTTCTAAAAGTTAGAATTTATGAAAAGTCTCCACCATTTTAATCTTCTGGTATGTTGAACAAATTTGAAAAAGGTGTATAATAGGGACACGGAACAACACTATTGTCTACCAAATATGAATTAACATAGCCATCTCTAAACTATCCATCTATCAATCTATTATCTTATCTATTGTCAAATAAATTCATTTTTCCATCTGACTGTGATGTTTTAAACACATTTTATCTGCTGAACTATTTATACCATTGTGGCGATTATCATGTTTGAATAATCTTGTTTGATGTATTATACATGCATGCTTTAATTAATTTATTTTTTTCTTTAAAATTGTCCAGATATGAGTAATTCGGAGTACCTGCACACTTGAATGTGATTAAACTCTCTCCTTTGGGACTGTCTTAAATTAAATCAATTGCATAATTATCATTTGAAGGTCAGGTTCACTGATATGCCTTACATTTTTAAATATTTCACAGTAAAAGTTCAGTTGTTGTTAAGCATAAGTATTTGCTAGATTTTTTCCAAACAGAAGTACAATGTTAATAATGCATACATTCTAGAACATTTAGGACAACTATGAGACTTAGAATTACGTGCAATGAACTTTAACACCAGTGTGAATGAGTCTTCCGCAAGACCCGTTCACACTGAGCAATTTCACCGGCGGACAATTCCACAATCCGCAGCTGAAATTGTTCCGCGCAAAGAAGGAACATTTTCATCCTTTGTGCGGAAGTCCGCTAGCTCTTCATAGCCATCAATGGGTATGGCGCAGGACAGTGCGGTCCTACCACCAAAGAAATTCTTCAGCAGCTGCAAGGCAGAGATTCAGCTTCAATTGCCCAGTGTGAACGCACACTAAGAAAGCTTAAAGAGGTTATCCACCATAAGGTGATTTTAGTACATACCTGCCAGACAGTAATGGATATGCTTAGGAAGGATCTGCGCTTGTCTTGGGGATAAATGGCTATGTTGTGAGATTACCATAACACTGTGGATAGCTTTTTGTGAACTGGTATTTCCTTTTTGAGTTTTCTTCTTTGACTACAAATTCCATAATTCAATTTTCCTCCCTCCCACACATCAGCCACCCCACCCATTAAAACATAAAAGAGCTGCATCCATTCAAAAAACCGGTGGTTTTCAATCAGGGTGCCTACAGCTGTTGGATTAGTTGCAGATTGATCTCTCCCCTACCAAGCAATCACTCCACCCATTGAAGCACACAGGCTCCCTGTCATCAGCTGACTAGTGTGTCAGGTCTCGGCCGCATTGCAAGCTGGGAAAAATCTGAGACAAAAGTCATTTTGTATGCTGTTAAAAATAAATATTGGGGTGACAATCACATAAGAATTGTGAGAAAACCGTCAAATATAGGTACAGACACTATATTATGAACTACACTAACTTTACAGCCCCTGTAGCATAGTCAAATAAAAAAAAAAATCCTGGAATACCCCTTTAACATTATAGCTCAAGATTTAAATAAAATTTTAAATCATAACTATTTAAAAAAAAATGTAATCATATGTTCAACACAAAATATTAATTTGCATATTAGTTAAAATTAAGATGTACATACTTTATAAATGGCTGAATTTGTTAATCTATATTCCTGCACAAACCTTACTACTGCACAGTAAATTATAAACTAACTTTGTCTAAATTAACAATACAAGAACTTTTTTTTATTATTTCTCCTGTTATCAATTTACCCCACTCCTTCACTAGAACTAAACTGTCATTCACTCTAGAAATCATCTTATTTCTGTCCTGTTTACAAAACAGACTTACAGCTTACTCAAGGATGACATTGCAACGTTGATTTGTTGCTATGTTGTTTCTTAGAGTATGTATACACAGAAGACCAATCTAGCCTGTAGAGCAGATATTCAAGGAAAATGGTCATCCTGTTCATCCACACTAAACCCAATACACCGGGTAATAGTGCGGGTAAACAGGAGACTGATGTGGGGTCTCTGACTAAGATACCTACCTTCAGCCCGGTGGTCCCTCTGAAGATCAGCTTAAATCTTTGCTGAATTGCGCGCTGGAGGTGGGCCCACCGGGGGAAATTTGAATGTTCATGACCGCTGGTCACGTGAGCGCTTGTCCCCCCTTGTTGCCTCACGTGACCAGCAGCCATGAATATTCAAATTCACCCAGTGAGCCTGCCTCCAGAATTCAATTCAGCGAAGATAGAAGCTATCTTCAGAGGGACCAGGTGCTGGACTGAAGGTAGGTATCTTAGTGAGAGACCCCGTGGATGACCATTTTCCTTTAAGAGATAAAATAAAATAAGACAGCTTATCCTGAAAGGTTACCTGCAATCTAAACTATGTGAAATAATTTGATAAAGTTTGAGCAATAGAACTTCTTGTTTTGTTTCTCCACAAGTCTGATATATGCAACAAAATCTTATAAAAACAAAAAAAGCATAACTGCATATTCCCAGAATGATTTCTGTTTGTCATGACTAGAGATGAGCGAATTTTTGAAGGAGTCGATTTGGCCAATACACCGAATTTTCTGAATAAATTTGGTTCGGTATGAATTTATTTGTGGCAAATCACTATTAAAAAACAGCTATTTATGGGCTACAGAGAGCCTGAATAGGTGTGTAGATCACTTTGCCTTGCCGTAACACGCATAGGGAGTGTGCTGTGTTAGTGAAATAATACTGTTTTTCAGTATGACATTCATCGCTATTAGAATCACTGTTGCAAAGCGACACAATGACAGAGCCTGGAGGTGGCAGCAGCATGAGGAGACCAGAATCTGGCAGAATGACAGCCTGGAGTTGGCGGCATCAAGAGGAGACCATATAAGGGCTGAATGACACAGCATGGAGGTGGTGGCAGCATGAGGAGACCATATAGTGGCTGAATGACACAGCCTGGAAGTGGCAGCAGCAAGAGGAGACCAAATAGTGGCTGAATGACACCACCTGGAGTTGGCGGCAGCATGAGGAGAACATATGGTGGCAGTATGAGACAGTCTGGAGGTGGCATCAGCATGAGGAGAACATATGGTCTAAATAACTAAACCCCAAGGCCGAAGCCCCGGGTATAAAACCCCTATTGCTTACCCCTTAAAAAGTAACTTTTATTTATTATTGTTAAAAGATAATTCCCAACTACAAAATAAGGTTAAAACTGACAACCAGGTGATCCTAGTATAACAATGAGTTCGTTATGCAGGAGCAGTCTCCTCTTAAGTAACTAGATAGCCCTGCAGTGGCTGCCTATTGTGAGGATCACTCTGGTGTCACTTAAAAGGTCACACAATTGCCGCCTCTACATGTTTTGCCGCCTCCGTGGCTTTCTCAAGAGGCAATGGTGGCAGTGAGAACATATGGTGGCAGAATGAGACACCCTGGAGGTGGCAGCATCATGAGGAGAACATATGGTGGCAGAATGAGACAGCCTTGAGGTGGCAGCAGCATGAGGAGACCATATAGTGGCTGAATGACACAGCCCGGAGGTGGCGGCAGCAAGAGGAGACCATATAGTGGCTGAATGACACCACCTGGAGTTGGCGGCAGCATGAGGAGAATATATGGTGGCAGTATGAGACAGCCTGGAGGTGGCACCAGCATGAGGAGAACATATGGGGGCAGTATGAGACAGCCTGAACCTGACATCAGCATGAGGAGAACATTTGGTGGCAGAATGAGACAGCCTGGAGGTGGCATCAGCAGGAGGTGAACATATGGCGGCAGAATGAGACAGCCTGGAGCTGGCATCAGCATGAGGAGAACATTTGGTGGCAGAATAAGACAGCCTGGAGGTGGCAGCAGCATGAGGAGAACATATGGTGGCAATATGAGACAGCCTGGAGCAGGCATCAACATTGAGGAGAAAATATGGTGGCAGTATGAGACAGCCTCTAGCTGGCATATGCTTGAGGAGAATATATGGTGGCAGAATGAGACAGCCTGGAGGTGGCATCAGCAGTAGAGATGAGCGAATTTACAGTAAATTCGATTTGTCACGAACTTCTCGACTCGGCAGTTGATGACTTATCCTGCATAAATTAGTTCAGCTTTCAGGTGCTCCGGTGGGCTGGAAAAGGTGGATACAGTCCAAGGAAAGAGTCTCCTAGGACTGTATCCACCTTTTCCAGCCCACGGGAGCACCTGAAAGCTGAACTCATTAATGCAGGATAAGCCATCAACTGCCGAGCCGAGAAGTTCGTGATGAATCGAATTTACTGTAAATTCGCTCATCTCTAATCAGCAGCATCAGGAGTCCTGAAAGAAACCCGGTGACAGAGTAGTGCGGTGTGTGGCAATATCAGTACCCGGTGACGAAGGTCGGTGAAAAAAGGAGAAATTGGCATCAGATGTGTGGCATCAGGTGGGTTGCAGGATCAGAATAGCAGCTGAGGAAGGTAGGCAGAAGAATCTCTTTTGTAAAAGTGTTATTGTGCACAGAACAAGTAAGTATTGAGTATATGTGTTACATAAAACGTAACTTTTAACCCTTTAGGGAATCCACCTATTTTCACTTTAAGGACTCAGCAAATTTCCATTTTCGCTTTTTCCTCCTTCCCTTCTAAAATTTTGCACCTACAGACCAGTATAAGGGCGTGTTTTTTTGTGTCACCAATTGTTCTTTGCAATAACATCACTTATTTTATAATATAATAACAAAATTATTTGAGGGATGAAATAAAACAAAAAAATTTAGTCATTTTGTAACTTTTGGGGGCTCCCGCTTCTACGCAGTGCAATATTTGGTAAAAGTGAAACCTTATACGGTTACAAGGATACCCAATTTATATAGTTTTTATTTTAATACTGAAAAAAATTATAAACTACATGCACCAAAATTAGTTAGTTTAAAATTGGCATCTTATGACCACTATAACTTTTTTTTATTTTTCCGTGTATGGGGCGGTATAAGGACTAATTTTTTGCGCCATCATCTGTAGTTTCTATTGGTACCATTTTTGTTTTGATGGGACTTTTTTTTATCGCTTTTTATTAATATTTAGGGGGCTAAAACATGCAAACTTCTGATTGCATACACTGATCAGTGCTATGCCATTGCAAAGCACTGATCAATGTAATCGGCGATCTGCTGCTCTAGCCTGCTGCTCAGGTATGGAGCAATAGATCGCCGGACGACGGGAGAGGCACGTGAGGACCCTCCCGTCGTCCGGTAAGCTGATCGGGAAATCCCGATTTTGTAGTGATATTACCGATTACCTCCGCTGAGCAGCCGGGATTCTTTTACTTTCGTTTTAGATGCTGCGATCAACTTTCAACCTGTTATACCGGACCAGGGCGTACATGTATGCCCTGAGTCCTTAAGGATTGGGGATGCAGGGTATATGCATATGCCCTTCGTCCCCAAGAGGTTAAAGGGGTATTCCGGCCAAAAACATCTTATCCCCTATCCAAAGGATAGGGGATAAGAATAAGATGTCTGATCACGGGGGGCCCTCTGCAGGGACCCCCCAGGATCTCCCTGCAGCAGCCCGCATTCTATGCGTGGCTGCGTCTGCTTTTTCTGAAAGCTCCCAGCTTCCGAGACAGAGACGTGACGTTATGCCACGCCCCCTCCATTCACTTCTATGGGAGGGGGTGTAATGGCCGCAATGCCCTCTCCCATAGAAATGAATGGAGAGGGCGTGGCATGACGTCACGTCCCCATCTCGGAAGCCAGGAGCTTTCAGAAAAAGCAGATGCAGCCATGCATAGAATGCAGGCTGCTGCAGGGAGATCGCGGGGGGTCCCAGCGGTGAGCCCCCCGCGATCAGACATCTTATCCCCTATCCTTTGGATTGGGGATGAGATGTTTTTGGCCGGAATACCCCATTAATAATATTCTTAGGATAAAATATATGGACCCAGATTTTTTATTTTATTTAACAAAAGGAAAGGTGTGCAAAAAACACCATGTGCCACCAACACCACCAAGTATTGATGTGATGCAAAGACCTCTAAAAGGTGGAAGGGAACAATGTATGACAAACACTGCCATTTCCCAGGGTTTTTAAGTAGAAACAGGGAGAGGTTCCTATGTGGGGCCGCCCTTTTTAAGATGTGTAACACTTTCCTCGAAAAGGTGTAAGGGAACAATGTATTGTCCATTGTAGCAGGTGGGGATGAAAACTTCCACTGTAAGGCACTACTCTCACCATATTAATTCCTTTCTTGGCAAGTGTTGCTCGCCCAAAAAAGGAGTGGGTCCACCCGTATTAGGGTGAGTAACACTTGCCAAGAAGGGAATTAATAATGCAAGAGTAGGGCCTTACAGGGAAAGTTTTTACCCCCACCGGTTGGAATGGACCATACGTTGTTCCCTTCCACCTTTTAAGGGTCTTTGCATCACATCAACACTTAGATATAAAAAAAATTGGGTCCATATATTTTATCCTAAGAAAAGTTAATGCATATCCTCAATACTTACTTGTGGTCTGATGCGGAATCATTTCTGTAACTAGGGATCAGCACTATCCATATTTGTGAAGTGTTGGTGTGGCACCATGGTCAATCTACTCTGTGAACCATTGGTGGGTGGAAATCCTGGCTGATCCATGCCTGATTTATCTTCACAAAGGTCAGTCTCTCCACATTTTTCATGGACAGACCAGTTCTCCTTGGGGTTACTATGGCACCGCCGCACTAAACACCCGCTCTGATGGTACACTACTGGCCGGGCAGGACAGCTTTTCCAGGGCAAACGCTGCTAGTTGCGGCCACAAATCAAGTCACGGTATGCCACCACCTGCTGGTTCAGGTCCTGCTCTAGGTCTACCTGCTGCTGATGAGTTGCTTTACTATGCGGGTGAGGACAGCTACTCATCAGCAACTGTAGACTCAGGCTGCTGCTGATGGAGCTGGTACTGCTCCTGCCACCCAACCCCTCCCCAGCAGCCAAGTGGAAGGTGAGTGCAAAGGGCCCCCAGAGTCAGACCTGCGAGAGGATGGACGATGGCGCATCAGCTAACTGACTACCTAGGATGTCTCTGTAGTAGGTCAGTTTGTCCTCGCTCTCAGTAGGTGTAAAAAAGGTCCCCATTTTGTAATGGTAGCGAGGGTCTAATAAACTGGAAAGCCAGTGACTCGGAGGGACTCCCTGCCTCCATCTCCACTGCATACTGCCAAAGAATTGTCTGGGTCCTCTGTCTTGCCTTCCTCATAACCCTCTAGCTCCTCTGGCTGCTCCTGCTCTTCCTCTCCTGTCAGATGACTATAAAAACCAGCCATTTCATGAAACCTAAACTGTGCTCCACTGTCCCCATCATCCTCCACCTCTTCCAGTTCAGCCCCCACAGGGCTCATGTTGCCGTGAGATGTAGGCACCATGTGGCCGTGAGATGTAGGCGCCACGTCTCCAGTGCCCTGATCAGGTATGGTTTCCAACACGTGGTGTAGGAAATGAAGCAGTGGAATTACGTTGTTCATCCCATAATCCTGGCGACTGACTAATAATGTGGCTCCCTCAAAGGGGCTGAGCAAATGGCATGTGTCACGTATGAGCTGCCACTGGTTGACATTGAAGTTACACAGGGGAGTCCCCCTGTCTGGTTCACTACCTCCCGGGAAAGTAGGCTGCTGCAAAGCAGGTGGTCTACCCGGGGCACATTTGGCTCCAGACTTTCCTCTTCTGCTGCCATGCTGATTGCCAACCATGCTACCACCTTGCTGGCTCAGCTGCGGCCTCATGGGCAACCCGCAACTCTCCTGATGATGATGAAGCTCCTTGTGCGCCTGGCTCCCAAGTGCGGTTGGCTTCATCATCATCGAGTTGTGTCTGCACGTCACTGATATCCTCCTCAGGTTCCTCAACAGTGTCTGCTTTAGGAGCCTAAATACTCGCAACACAACCTCCCACACCACTTTCCTCATCACTACTAGCCCATCTAGTGGAGGAAGCGGCCAATGTCTCCTCCCCTTCTTGGCTGGGCAGTAGCTGTTGACTGTCCTCTAGTAGATCGTCCTCACTGAATAGTGGAGCTGAACCCACAGCATACGATACTTCTGTGGGGGAGGGAACGGCATAGGACAGATGCAATGGGAGGACAGGGACTGCTCCTGGACCATGCCAACTGAGGGTTGTGTCTGAGGAAGCCACAAACTGTTGACTGGGGGTGTCAGATGTCACTTGTGATGAAGTGGATGAGGAGTTAACTAATCGATAACGGCAGATGGGTTGCTGGTTGAGACAGGACCGCTAGCTGATACCGGGAGCTCAGGCCTCTCATTGCGAATCCTGCTGTCACTTGCCCCTAGCCTGCTGCAACCTCTGCCTGATGAATTTAGGCCTCTGCCACTCCTCTGTGTACGTCCTGGCACTTCTCTGTCTGACATACTTATACACCAGCCTAGTGCGTATATGTTACACTTATGAGAGGAGGACAATATGCTCCACTACCCTTAAAACTGTATTAGACTACAAAAACAAGTGTGTAGCTTTGGCTGGCCTTTCACAATAACTAGGCCCAAATAAAATATAAATAAAATATATAAAGGACACCACGTAGGTGTATGTACAGTTTACACTTATGAGAGCTGGACAATATGCTCCGCTTAAAACTTTAACAGGCTACAGAAACAAGGGTGTAGTTTTAGCTGGCCTTTCACAGTAACTAGGCCCAAATTATTTTTTCAGGACAAAACAATGTACACCACGTAGGTGTACTACAGTTTACACTTATGAGAGCTGGAAAAGATGCTCAGCTTAAAGTTGTATAGGGCTTGTGATGGTGTGGCAAGGAAAAGGTGTATTTCCCTAGCTAACCCTGGAGAAACCTTCATCTGTGGCCTAATTAATGAGGTAGCAGAAAGGGGAAGTGTGTTAAAGGGTGCGTTCCCACCTTGCGTATACGCAGCGTATTTCACGCTGTGCAAAATTTGCCTCAGCAGCGGGAAATACGCTGCATATTCCTCGCTCCCCATACACACAGGGCTTCCCGGCAGCAGCCCTATGTGTGCAGTGAGTTTTGGAGGCGGAGCTGCGGGTCACAGTTACGTCGGCACACGGCCCGCCTCCAAAACTCACTACACGCATAGGGCTGCCGCCGGAAAGCCCTGTGTGTATAGTGAGCGAGGAATATGCAGCGTATTTCCCGCTGCTGCCGCAAATTTTGCGCAGCGTGAAATACGATGCGTATACGTCAGGTGGGAAAGCACCCTAAAAGGAAGTCAAACAGAATAATCTGGGCTCTCCCTAGAAGACAGCAAGGAGGCTGTAGGGAGAGGCAGGGGTCCTGCTGAGGAACACACAGCCTGAGTGTCCCTAAAGAGTGGTGTAGACGAGACATACAGCAAGAGGTTGCAAACGCTGTGTGTGAACAGTGAGTCGAAGGTTGCAGGAGTCATAAGTTTAACTGGCCCGGGAAAAGCCCACCAGTTGGTAGTCAGGGCATGCTGGATTGTTTAGATAGTGACTAGACGGTTTAGGGTTTTGTTTGGTTCTGTCTTATGTTTTTATTTATCCTGCAACCTGTCTAATAAAGCTGGCGAGGGGCCGGACTTGCATAAAGTACTGTTGTTTACCTGCTGATTGACGTGCTATTAGGCACCCCACTGCAGCAGTGGAGTCACTGTGTATTACACCCAAAAGTGTACTTTCTCTCCCTCTCTCTGACAGTACTTTTATGCAGTGATTTGGGCTTGTGGTGAATCGCTGCTGTAAAGGTGTTTTTCTGTGAAACACACACAATGCTCTATATCTCCCTGCAGTCAACGTTCTCAATGAAATAAAACGCTGAAGTGACTGGCCAAAAGATGGCTGCTGATTATATAGGGCTGTGACATCACAGGGGTGGCTGGCTGCTAATAGGCTGCATGCTGCATGTGATTCCGCCTTGCCGCCTTCCCAGGATTCCTTGCCCCATGTCCTCACATGTGGATCTGCCATTTTAGATGCCCTGGAGCCTGGACCGCACTAAATGGAGTTTAATGAAGTGATTTGTGCAATCAAATTGCGGCAATATACAAATTAGTTGCAAAGTGAATTTTTCCTGAAATTCATAATGAATTCGGATTCGTCAGATTCGATTCGCTCATCCCTAGTTATGACTACATAAAATTTAGTTTAGGTTCACAGAATTTACAACAGTTTGCCAAGATGTAATGTTGTTTTTAACACTTATCTGTTCCTTTTCTTTTAGGAGGATTGCAGTTAAAGTGTGACTCCAGTGATCATCTTAAAATACACCTCAAGATATGTATCTTAGTGTGTAAATTCAAGTGTCTAATACAGAATACATACATGGCTCTGTGTTGTGAATTAGCTACATGCATTTGAAGGCTGCTCACTACATTCATTTCAGTCTCTGGTAGAACAAGAAAAGACTTGCAATAAATGTAACCCCTTAAGGCCTTTTAAAAAAATTTTTTTTTCATTTTTGCGCCTTTCGTTTATTTTCCCCTCACGTTCTAAAAAGCATAATGCTTTCATTTTTCCACCCACAAACCCATATGAGGGCTTGTTTTTTACACCACCAATTTTACTTTGTAATGAATGTAATCATTTCCCCGAAAAGTCCATGGTGAAACAAAAAAATAATAATTATGAGTGGGGCAAAATTGAAAAAAAAAAATGCCATTTTGTAAATTTTGCTGTGTATGAAAAAAAGGAAAGAGATGCACTCCTAGTGTAATATGTCAGAATAGGTGAGCCCAAGTGTAATAGGAAACCAAGTGTAAGGCTTACCGGAGGGCGTTGTGCTGAGGGCACAACACCTATGCAGGCATGTAGAATCACTCAATGGACGTGAGGTCAGCTGCTCCAGGATCCCCTCTGAGTGTCCTAAACGCTCATTATCAGTCAGTCACATTCACATTTTGAATCTTATTTTGTAAATTTTGGGGGCTTTCACTTCTACACAGTGTACTTTTCGGTAAAAATGGCACCTTATCTTTATTCTGTATGTCCAAATAGTAACAATACCCAAATTATATAGGTTTTATATTGTTTTACTTCTTTTAAAAATGTATTACTTTGTGTATGAAAATTAGCATGTTTAAAATTTAGCTTTCCTGACCCATGTAATTTTTTTTATTTTTTAGTATACAGAGAATTTTGAGGACTAATTTTTTTGTGCTGTTATCTGTAGTTTTTATCGGTACCATATTTGTTTTGATGAGACTTTTTGATAGCCTTTTAGAAATTTTTTAAGGTTTATAAAGTGACCAACAATACGCAATTCTGGACTTTGGTATTTTTTATGTATACGCCATTGTCCATGCATTTTAATTAACATTATATTTTCATAGTTTGGACATTTACGAACGTGGCGATACCACATTTGCTTATTTTTGTTTACATTTTTTAATTTTAAATGGGAAAAGGGGGTGATATAAACTTTTATTAGGGAAGGGGTTAAATCACATTTATCATTATTATAATTTTTTACACTTTTTTTTGTCCCTATAGGGACTGTTACATACAATCATTATATTGCATACACTGTTCAATGCTATGCCGTTGCACAGCAATGATCAGTGTTATCAGTGCTCCATTGCTCCAGCCTGTCATGGCTGGCTGGAGCCTTAGAACACCAATCGAGGAGGCAGGAAATCCATCCTCTCTGCTGATCAGGACATCGGGCATCATATGAGCGTGCGTCAAAGAAGGGAAGTGGGCGCAGGGCGTACATGTATGCCCTGCGTCCTTAAGGAGTTAGTTATTTACTTCCCAGATAGATGGAAATGTACATTCAAAAACTGATGTATTACTTCTATGCAAATGGTATAGAATTTTGTAATTGGTATACATTAAAAATAGGCTTAAAGGGGTACTTTTTTAACATAAACTGGAGCCAGAAAGTTAAACAGATTTGTAAATTACTTCTATTTAAAAATCTTAATCCTTCCAGTACTTATCAGCTGCTGTATACTACAGAGGAAGTTGTGTAGTTCTTTCCAGTCTGACCACAGTGCTCTCTGCTGACACCTTTTGTCTGTATCAGGAACTTTCCAGAGCAGAAGAGGTTTGCTATGGGGATTTGCTCCTTCTCTGGACAGTTCCTGACATGGACAGAGGTGTCAGCAGAGAGCACTGTGGTCAGACTAGAAAAAAACACAACTTTCTCTGTAGTATACAGCAGCTGACAAGTACTTGAAGGATTTAGATTTTTTAATAGAAGTTATTTACAAATCTGTTTAACTTTTAGGCAGCAATTGATTTAAAAAAAATGTTTTCCACCAGAGTACCCCTTTAACCACTTAAGGACCAAGCCCATTTTGACCTTAAAGGGGTACTCCTTCCCTAGACATCTTATCCCCTATCCAAAGGATAAGGCATAAGATGTCTGATCGCAGGGTCCCACCACTGGGGACCCCAGAAATCTCTCCTGCAGCACCCACTTGTCATTAGTTGCACGGAGCGAAGATCGCTCCGTGTCTGATGACTCACGATACATGGGCTGGAGTATCGTGACATCACGGCTCCGCCCACTCGTGATGCCCCACCCCCTCAAGTCTTTGGGAGGGGGCATGGTGGCCGTCACGCTCCCTGCCATAGGCTTGCATTGAGGTGGTGGGGCGTGGCGGCATGAGTGGGCGGAGCCATAATGTCACAATACTCCAGCCCCTGTATCGTGAGCAATCTTCGCTCCATGGTGCTGCAGGAGAGATTGCGGCGGGACCCTCGCGATCAGACATCTTATCCCCTTTCCTTGGATAGGGGAGGAGATGCGTAAGGGTGGAGTACCCCGTTAAAGACCAGGCCAATTATTATTTTTTTGCGTTTTTGCATTTTCGTTTTTTTCTCCTAGCCTTCTAAAATCCATAACTCTTTTATATTTCCATCCACAGAGCCATATGAGGGCTTGTTTTTTGCATGACCAATTTAACTTTGTAATGACACCTCATATTTCACCATAAAATGGTGGTGAACTCAAAAAACTCTTTTTTAGTGAGGAAATTTAAATCAAAACCACAATTTTGCTAATTTTTGGGGGGTTTCTTTTCACACTGTGCACTTTAAGGTAAAAATGAAATGTGTTCTTTATTCTGTGGTTCAATATGATTAAATGATGCCCATCTTTACATACTTTTCTATTATCATATCTCTTTTTAAAAATATCAAACTTTTTGTACAAAATCTGTATGTTTAAAATCGCCCTATTTTGACCACCTATAACTTTTTTATTTTCTCGTATACAGGGTGGTATGAGGATTCATTTTTTGCGTCATGTTCTGTAATTTTTATCTATACCACATTGCATAAATGAAACTTTTAAATCACTTTTTATAATAAAAAAAATTTGGAATAAAATGTGACAAAAAGCAGCAATTTTGGACTTTTTATTTTATACGTTTACACCGTTCACCGTACGGGATCATTAACATTATATTTTGATAGTTCGGACATTTACACATGCGGTGGTAACAAATATGTTTATTAATTTCTTTTTTTTTTTTTTTTTTTACACTTTTGGGGTGTAAAATGGGAAAAAGGGACAGTTTAAATTTTTATTGGGGGGAGGGGATTTTTCAAATTTTTTTACTTTTTTTATATTTTAACTTTTTTTTTTTTTTTTTAACACTTTTTATGTTTCCACAGGGGACTATCTATAGCAATCATTTGATTGCTAATACTGTTCAGTGCTATACATAGACATATCACTGATCAGTGTTATTGGTGATCTTCTGCTCTGGTCTGCTCGATCTCAGACCAGAGCAGAAGACCCCTGGAGAAAGCCGGTGGCATTTTAGATGATCAGATCCCCGCACCAGTGCTGCGGGCGATCCAATCATCCATTTAAACACACCCATTGACGCAGATGCCGGGATCTGTATTGATCACAGTATCTCAGGGGTGAATGGCAGACATCAGCGCAATCGCTGATGACCGCCATTACCGGAGGGTCCCTGGCTGCTGCCGGGACCTGCAGTGCATGACGCGAGCACTGTTCTGATGCTTGCGGTCATGTACAGGACGTAAATGTATGTCCTGGTGCGCAAAGTACCAGGACATACATTTACATCCCTGGCCATTAAGGGGTTAAGCTCTACTACTGCTTCTATGTTTTTATAGAGTCTATTTTTTTAAATGATTAAATAGAATATTTCTACGTGATTTAATGTACAGAACTATTATATAAACTCTATAAATACTAATTAATATCTAGTATCCCTGTAGTGAATGTACTGTAACATTTTATTTTATACTGCACATGAAACATTCTTGCTTTTTGCTGCAAAATATAAACACAGGTCTACATATTTCTTTTTACTTAATGCTTCTCAAGTGAAGTGCTTTATGTATTTAAGACTTTGAGCTCTAAACAACTCTAGATCAACATTATTCCTTTTGATTAGTGAGCACAAGAACCTCTACATTTAGTTCAAGGACAGATTTTCCTTTACATGAAGTCTGTATGCTGCCCATTTTCATCTATTTCTACCTTTACAAAATGTCATTGTCTTGAAAACAATCAATTTCAAATCTATTTGTAAAAAAGTATTTTATGAAGATAAAGTATACAACTTCCAATATCTTTTGTCAGTTCATTGGACATTTAAGCCTTAGTATATAACCTTGAATGAAAACACTGTCTGTTATTAATATCCATTAACTGCACCATATATTATTGATATGTCCAGTAAGGCGTCTGAGACTACAAAATAAACAATAAGTTTCATAAGCTTGTATTTAAAGAAGCATTCTATATATATATAGAGAGAGAGGGAGAGAGAGAGAGAGGGAGAGAGAGAGAGAGAGAGAGAGAGAGAGAGAGAGAGAGAGAGAGAGAGAGAGAGAGAGAGAGAGAGAGAGGGAGAGAGAGATGCAAAATCAACAAATGTTGCAGTATCTTGTAATACCTTTTTTATTGGAATAACAGAATTTTGTAGGGACAAGCTTTCGGGATTACTCCCTTTATCAGGTCAAAAGCAAATATAAGCTCACAAGCAGAAGACAGAGTACAGTTGTGACGGGGGTTCACCCCTTAGGGATTTTCACACAACCAACAGTGCCAGAGATGGGAGAACAGCACCAGGTTTATTGACAACAATCACAAAGCAAACACAATCCATAGGATGAGGGGGTGATCCAGAGTCTGGGCAAACAATGGGCAACAGAAGGGCACAGTCACCAGGAAAGGAACAAACTGCAGATCCTGGAATTCCGCTCTGGGTCCAACACTCCACACTCCAATATATTGTAACATATATATATATATATATATATATATATATATATATATATAATATTTTTTTTTGTACAAGTGCCCACCATTTTAAAGCTGAGTGAGGAAATGCCAAGCATCAACAAGACTGTCAACTCTGAAGAATCTAAATGATAAAACTTATTTTTTTTATTAACACTTTTTTTTGTTCCCTACTTAATTTTATACCTGTTCCTAGCATCTGTGGGGCATCCTCAGACAGGAGGTGGGGAGCGCAAGGCCTCAAACATCCATCAGCTCTGTGATGTTCTCGATAAGAGGACTCCTGTGGCCACCTAGGAAGGTCTGGTGAACTACATGTCCAAGAGGCTTAAGGCAGTGCTGGAAAATAATGGTGACCGCACAAAATAGTGACACTTTGGGGAAGATTGATCAAAACCTGTGCAGAGGAAAAGTAGAGAAGTTGCCCATAGCAACCAATAATACTTTGGGGTGTACTTTCTTTTGTTGTAAAGGTTTAGACATTAACGGCTGTGTGTTGACTTACTTTTACAGGGACACAACATTAAACACTGATATACAGGTTGTGCATTCACTATGTTACAGTATGGCAGAGTGTCCTTTCTTCAGTTTTGTCACATGAAAAGATATAATAAAATATATACAAAAAATGTAAGGAGTGTACTCACTTATGTGAGACTGTAGAACCACACAAACACAGTAATCGTAATAAAAGCAGCACTGCAGGGTGCTTCCTATATCTGTTCTGTTAGTGCATAATCATTTCATTTCAAGTTACCGTATTTTTCGCTGTATAAGACGCACTTTTTCTTCCCCAAAACTGGTAAATACGGCAAATACACATTGAAACCCAGTCCTATTGCGGTGGACCCTGCGGACATCACCGGCCGGGACCCGCGGCTAATACAGGACATCACCGATCGCGGTGATGCCCTGTATTAACCCTTCAGATGCGGCGATCAAAGCTGACCGCCGCATCTGAAGCGAAAGTGACACTAACCTGGCTGCTCAGTCGGGCTGTTCGGGACCGCCGCAGTGAAATCGCGGCGTCCCGAACAGCTTACAGGATACCGGGAGGGACCTTACCTGCCTCCTCAGTGTCTGCTCTGTGCTGGGATCTCCTGCATCGCCAGCGCTCTCCTTCATCGTCATCACGTTGTCGCGCATGGCGGCCCATCATCCAATAGGAGTGGTGAGCGTAGCGGCATGCATAGTGACGTGATGGCGGCGACGGAGATCGAGGATACTGGGCAGCAGAGACGTTCCGGAGCAACGGGAACACCCCGGGGACGCGATGACAGCGATGGAGGGCGACATCCAGGACAGCGGTGACGAGCGGTGACGGGTCCGGAGCGGTGGGGACATGTGAGTATTACCTCCCCTACCAGTGGTCTTCAACCTGCGGACCTCGAGATGTTGCAAAACTACAACTCCCAGCATGCCCGGACAGCCAACGGCTGTCCGGGCATGCTGGGAGTTGTAGCTTTGCAACATCTGGAGGTCCGCAGGTTGAAGATCCCTGTCCTATACTTTACATTGTATTTGGTTCAGAATCTTTTTTTTCTAGATTTTCATCCTTTAACCCCTTAAGGACCCATGACGTATGCATACGTCATGGTCTTTTCCTGGTCTCCGCCGCTCACCCGACGGAGATCGGAAGCGGATCTCTGCTGAAATCCTTCAGCAGGGATCCAGGGCAGACGCCGAGGGGGGTCCCGGGACCCCCACATATCGGCGATCATCACAGATCGCTTGCGAAATCACGCAATCGATCTGGTCCGATTCCGGGTATTCGGGTCACCTGTGACCCGATGACCCACAAAAAAGAAGGTGATCAGCGGAGTACGATACACCGCCAATCACCTTAGGTTGCTGGGAGCTTTGACAATACTGTCACCACCCCAGCAACGCTGCTATCGGCCGGCGATCGTCCGGCCAATAGCAGTGCGGCAGAGAAGGGGTTAGCGGACCTCTCACGCAGCTCTGCGCGCTCGCTGAGTTCAGTCAGCGGGCAAAGCTGTGTGAAGAGGACCGGGACCCCCCCTCTGTGCTCCAGAGCCCCTTCACAGAAGACAATTGCCCCCCTAGTGCAGGGAAAGTGTGTCCCTCAGGGAAAGGTAGGTAAACTTAAAGTGAAAGTAACATAAAAGTTAAACCCCCCCCCACCTGACCCCCTAATAGGCCCCTAGGGTACTGTGATCAGTGTCACCCGGGACCTATTAGGGGTTCAGGGTGCTGCGTGCGCCACCCCTTTTTTTTGGCCGCAGCGTGTTTTTTTTTTCTTCCATTATAACGGTGTGTGAGTGATAATCACTTACCGTTATATAAAGTATTACACCAAGCACCACACTACATACTCCCCCCCCCGCACACACCCCCTCCCCCCCGCCACCGCCCCTCCCCCCGCCACCGTAGAAAAAAGGCGATGGCTCGCCGGGCATTTTCGGCAGTGGAGGCTTATGTTTTTTTAGACTCCGACTCCGAATCTGCCAGTGAGGACAATGAGGATCCTACATTTTTGTGTTCTTCATCGTCCTCCTCCTCATCTAGTAGTGATGATGAATCCCCTGTACGGCGGCAGAGACGCCGCCAGGCGAGGCCACGCACCCCCCATGAGAGTGACCCAGTGGCCGACACTAGTACGAGTGGCAAAGCCGCTCGTAATAGGAGTCCGGCCCCCCAGACAAGTGCACCGGAGCCCTCTTCCGATGACCCTGTCTGGAGCCCCCCAGAGGGTTATCAGCCACAGATTCCTGAGTTTGTTGGCGACTCAGGAATCTGGATTGGCACGGCTGGGTTCACTGATCTGGACTTTTTAAAGTTTTTTTTCAGTGACAGCCTGGTCAATCTAATGGTGGAGCAAACAAACTTGTATGCCCAGCAGTTCATTGCCCACCACCCAGATTCGTTTTTGGCCAGGTCCAATGAATGGCGCGCCATTGATGCAGCGGAAATTAGGACATTTTGGGGCCTCACGCTGCATATGGGCCTGGACAAAAAACCAAGTGCTCGTCATTACTGGAGCGGGGACGTCCTCTATCAGACCCCGCTTTACAGTATGGCGATGACACGGGAGCAGTTTGAGGCCATTCGGACATGCCTGCATTATGCAGATAATGCGGCATATAAACCAATAAATTATGGCCAAAAACAAACAGGGTTTAGACCAATGTTTGGTGCCCAAAAATACTAGAAAACCTATAGAAATGCACCAAACTGACACAATGTTATGAATAGATATACATCTTTATTATAATCAAATAAGATAAAACATGATAAAAATCAGCAGCAGTTAGAAAGAAAAAGACTCCGAACACAAATATCAAATAATGTCCAATAGGTGCATAGAATGGCACATAAGTATAGGCATATGGTACTCAATAAAAGGTGGACTTAAAGGCAAGCCACAGTACATATATATAAGGATACACCTATAGATGCCTCAGTAAACCCAGTACACTAATGTAAACAGAAAGGACATATATAAAAGCATAGCTAGTAAAGTGTCATTTGCCCAGTGCTATCGGCAGTAAAAATGCAGGGAAACAAGGATGTTAACCATACATATCTGAGGGGAAGGAAACCACCTCAGTGAGAGTTGGAGCATCGGTTGTCCATGTGATAGAAGTAATCATATAAGATTGTCCATGCACCTAGCCAACTGACACCCAGTTATACTTACATAGGTCAGAAGCCTACCCCTACGTCGTTTCGCTCACTCGCTTCCTGCTTCCTCCGGGTACACTTGCAGGTTTAGAGTATATGAGGGACGAGATTCCCGTATTGTACCTCCAGATTGTTCCCCCACTCTGGGTGTTAGCGGGAAACTCATTTGGGACCTTATGCACCCATTGCTGGATAAGGGTTACCACGTGTACGTGGACAACTTTTATACCAGCATCCCTCTGTTCAAATCCCTTTCCGCCAGATCCACGTCCGCTAGTGGGACCGTGCGAAGGAACCAGAGAGGCCTCCCTCTAAATTTGGTCAAGACTCCTATCCCCAAGGGTGAGTCCCGTGCCCTCATCCATGATAACCTGTTGTTGGTGAAGTATAAGGATAAAAGGGATGTCCTTATGCTCACCACTATTCATGGGAATGGCAACACCCCTGTCCCTGTGCGAGGTACCGTGGGACCGGTCCTCAAGCCCGATTGTATTCTGGACTACAATCAGTATATGAGGGGAGTTGATCTCTCAGATCAAGTCCTCAATCCATACAACGCCATGCGGAAAACACGGGCATGGTACAAAAAAGTTGCGGTCTACATGGTACAGGTTGCCATGCACAACGCTTTTGTACTATCCCAGTATGCTGGCAACACAGGGACATTCCTCCAGTACCAAGAAGAAGTCCTAAGGTTCCTGATCTTTGGCGACCGGGAAAGATCAGGCCGGACTTCCCAAGGGTCTGGAGTTGTAGGCGCCAGGATCGTCCCAGGCTAGAACTTTCCAGGTGTGATCCCCCACAGTTGAAAGTCGGGACGATCCCAGAAAAGATGCAGAGTGTGTCACAAGAAGGGGAGACGGAAGGACACCACGTATCAGTGTGACACATGCCCAGATAATCCGGGCCTCAGCATAGGCTGCTTCAGGGAGTATCACACTTCCATGGAGCACTAAATTTTCCCTTTACATTTTAATTTTCCATAATTTGACCAATGTACAAAGTCCAGAGTACATTCCAAATTTTAACCCCAATAAACCACTAAATTGCCCAAAAAAACTGAAAAAAAAAAAAAATGATCAGACCTCTGGGGGTGTCTTTTCAGAAATGGGTCATAGGTCACTGAGTCACTATCATCGGGGACTTTCTTATGTTGCCTCAAATGTGCAGCACTCTCTCTCCACCTGAGCGGGTGTGCATTTGAGGCAACAGGTTAGGTACGGCCACACACATCACGTTCCCAGAATGATGACTCAGAGCATAGGGTTTGGGGCGGGCATATTTTTTTTTAGTTTTGGCTATGCTCTGGGTCCTCATTCTGGGAACATATCCTGTTTTGTTATGTTTTATAATTTTCTGGCCCACTGTACCCCATATTACGGGCCTCTGTACCCCACCTGTCTACCCCAGTTACGGCCCGTTGTCCCCCCTAGTGTTCCCCTATTTTAGGGCTCAGTGCTCCCCCCATTAACAGTCCTTGAGGGGGGTCCCGCATCCTGGCTCCATATGAAGCTCAAGGCCCCTGACTGCCCTCCCACTCCAGGAAGACCCGCTGTGCATCCACCAAGCCAAAATCGTCAAAATATAAGGTATGTCCTTACTCCAAACAAATGTATTTACAAATTGTGGGGGGTCTTTTCTGCTATTAACCCTTGTAAAAATGTAAAATGTAGGTGAAAACATACTTTTTTAGTGAAATTTTCTTTTTTTTTTTTTTACATATGCAAAAGTCGTGAAACCCTTGAAGATTATTAAGGCTCACTATACCCCTCGATACGTTCCCCGAGGGGTCTAGTTTCCAAAATGGTATGCCATGTGTTTTTTTTTTGCTCTCCTTGCACCATAGGGGCTTCCTAAATGCAACATGTTCCCCCCATTTCAGCAAAGTTTGCAAATGTGACTCCTTCTCTTCTGAGCATTGTAGTTCGCCAGCAGTACACTTCAGCTCCACTTATGGGGTACTTTCATACTCAGAAAAGATGGGGTTACAAATTTTGGGGGGGTATTTTCTGCTATTAACCCTTGCAAAAATGTGAAATTTGGAGGAAACACACATTTTAGTGAAAAATTTTTTTTTTTTTAAATATGCAAAAGTCGTGAAACCCCTGTGGGGTATTAAGGCTCACTTTACCCCTTGTTACGTTCCCCAAGGGGTCTAGTTTCCAAAATGTGATGGCATGTGGGTTTTTTTTTGCTCTCCTGGCACCATAGGGGCTTCCTAAATGCGACATGCCCCCCCGAGCAAAATTTGCTCTCAAAAAGCCAAATATTACTCCTTCTCTTCTGAGCATTGTAGTTCGCCTCTAGTGCATTTCAGGTCAACTTATGGGGTACCTCCATACTCAGAAGAGATGGGGTTAGAAATTTTGAGGGGGTATTTTCTGCTATTAACCCTTGCAAAAATGTGAAATTTGGGGTGAAACACACATTTTAGTGAAAAAATTATAATTTTTTTTTTACATATGCAAAAGTCGGGAAACCCCTGTGGGGTATTAAGGCTCACTTTATTCCTTGTTACGTTCCTCAAGAGGTCTAGTTTCCAAAATGGTATGCCATGTGTTTTTTTTTTTTGTTGCTGTGCCACAGCCGAGATCAGACATCTTATCCCCTATACTTTGGATAGGGGATAAGATGTCTAGGGGCGGAGTACCCCTTTAAGGGCTGGTCCTGCCGGACGCCTGCTAATGTGAACTGAGTTCCTGCTGTGGAAAAAGTGCAGGAACTCCGTTCCCATGAGTTCCTGCAGGACTTGAGCCCTGGCTAGTGCCAATTTCAGGTAATTTTCCCAATTGAGTTTTGTCTCAAACTAAAAATTGTTACAAGCCTTGTATAATAGTCCAAGCTAAAACTTATATATGCTTGGGAAATTACCTGAAAGTAGTTGCTAGCTGACTATGCTTGGGCTGTTAAAATAGATGGGGCATGTGCCTGTCCGACCACGGATATGTTGCCATATCATGTGACAGTTTCTTGTTGTATCTGAGCACAAATCGTGGTATGAATAAGGCCTTACTATTAAGTGCTTCTACATACAGTTTATCTGTTTAACATCAATTCTAAGAAACAAGGAGAATAATGAGTCAACCTTCTAGAGAAGCTCTTCGGGATGTTTCCACCAAGGAACTGACAGAAGCAACACAGCTCTCCTGCAGAATTTAGTGACTATTGGAATTTCCTCTCTATATATTCTCTTTATATGGTTATACACTGTGTTTGTTATTATTAAAATCCTGTCCAGCAAACCAACATGTTTACTCTATTCATGCAAGGCCTTTGTCAAATAAGAATTCTCACCCCTGTGTAAATTGTGTTTTATACATAGTTACCATGTCTGGTACAATATGTCTTATTTGAAAAATATACATGCTATGGTTTCCTCGTAGGATCTACAATTGAGTGATAGAGCCTTGATGTAAACATGTCAACCTTTCTGTTAACTGGGAAGTACAAACACACCTCATTTTTACCCATAGATCCAGCAGTATTATTTTCCACCTTTTTTTTTATTTATTTTTTATAAATATAACACTATTATTTTTCCAATAAAAATGTACATCTTGATGCTAAACGGGTCTTCTAGAATTGTTTTTATTTTACTATGCTACAGGGGCTACAAAGTTAGTGTAGTTCATAATATAGTGTCTGTACCTGTGTGTGACGGTTTTCTCACAATTCTTATGTGATTTTATTCCCAATATTTATCTTTAACCGCATACAAAATGACTGTTGTCTCAGATTTTTCCCAGGTTGCAATGTGGCCTGACTCACTAGTCAACTGATAACTGATGAAGCTGATGATCGCTTGGTGGGAGAGAGATCAATCTGGAACTAATGCAACAGCTTTAGGCACCCTGATTGAAAACCACAGGTCTTTTGAATGGATGCAGCTCATTTATGTTTCAATGGTTGGGGTGGCTGATGTGTGGGAGGGAGGAAAATGGAATTATGAGATTTGTAGTCAAAAAAAGAAAACTGAAACAGGAAATACCAGTTCACAAAAAGCTAGCCACAGTATTATGGTAATCTCACAACATAGCCATTTAGCCCCAAGACAAGTGCAGATCCTTCCTAAGCATGTCCATTACTGTCTGGCAGGTACGTACTAAAATCACCTTATGGTGGATAACCCCTTTAACATATGAATGAAAAGAATCTCACCAGTGTAATGTCTTCTATATATGGGGGGAGTTATGTTTTATTAAATCTTATAATCTATTGTTCAAACATAGACTTTGGACTGACTAACCCAAAAGAAGGTGGAAACGCTTTCCAACCCAGGCCCCTGCTGTAAGGTATTCAAATAATGGCTAAAGGGAGACAGTTCCTAAAATGGACAGAGATGTCAGCAGAGAGCACTGTGATTGTGATTCAGCAGAGAGCACTGTGTTCCAAAAAGAAAATAATTTCCTCTGTAATATTCAGCAACTAATAAGTACTGGAAGGATTAAGATTTTTTAGTAGAAGTAATTTACAAATCTGTTTTACTTTCTGGCACCAGTTGATTTAAAAAATTAAAAAAGTTTTTCACCGGAGTACCCCTTTAACCTTTTAAAGACGTAGGGCGTACCTGTACGCCCTATGCCCGGTCCTGGTGTTTAAAACCTGGTCGGTCCCGGCTGCTATTCATAGCTGGGACCCTGGGCTAACAGCGCACGGCACCGATCGTTGTGCCGCGCGCTATTAACCCTTCAGATGCGGCTATCAAAGTTGACCGCAGCATCTGAAAGTGAAACTAAACGCTTCCTGGCAGCTCAGTCGGGCTGTCCCGATCAGCTAGGATGCGAGCGGAGACCCCCTTACCTTGCTCCGTCGCGTCCGATCTGGGTTTGATTGCTCTTAGCCTGAGCTACAGGCTTGAGCAATCGAGCCCCTATCTCGCTGATCCATGCAAAGCTATGGCTTTGCAGGGATCAGCACAAGAGATCAGTGTGTGCAGTGCTATAGCGCTTGTTAAAAAAAGTTAACAAAGATCATTTAACCCCTTCCCTAATAAAAGTTTGAATCACCCCCCTTTTCCCATAAAAAAAACCTGTGTAAATAAAAAGAAACATATGTGGTATCGCCGTGTGCGGAAATGTCCAAAATATAAAAATATATTGTTAATTAAATTGCACGGTCAATGGCGTGCGTGCAAAAAAATTCAAATAGTGTATTTTTGGTAACTTTTTATATGATGAAAAAATGAATAAAAAGCGATCAAAAAGTCCGATCAATACAAAAATGGTACCAATAAAAACTTCAGAACACGGAGCAAAAAATTAGTCCTCATACCAGCCCGAACGCAGAAAAATAAAAAAAATATAGGGGTTAGAAGATGAGAATTTTTAACATATAAATTTTCCTGCATGTAGTTATGATTTGTTTCTGAAGTACGACAATATCCAACCTAAATAAGTAGGGTATCATTTTAACCATATGGACCTACAGAATAAAGATAAGGTGTTATTTTTACCAAAAAATGCATTGCGTAGAAACGGAAGCCCCCAAAATTTACAAAATGAAATTTTTTCTTACATTTTGTCGCACAATGAATTTTTTCCCCATTTTGCCGTGGATTTTTGGGTAAAATGACTAGAATTGGTGGCGCAAAAAATAAGCCATCATATGGAATTTTATGCGCAAAATTGAAAGTGTTATGATTTTTAGAAGGTGATGAGGAAAAAATGAAAATGGAAAAATGGAAAAACCCTGCGTCCTTAAGGGGTTAAGCACACCAATTTAACACAAGCTGGGACTTTGATTGAATTAGAGTTGAGAACTTCTTCTGCCAATGTCCCTGAGGACAGACAAAGGACTTTACCACACCACTACTGTACACTTGCATTTTAAAGCCTAAAACTTTTAATAGTGTTATCTTGTTTCCCTAAGAATAATGCAAGAAAAAGACGGACCAAAAAGGTTAGGGAGAAAAAAGTAAGTGTGTGATAACAAAAAATCAATAATGTACCACTGTAACACCCTCCCTGTACGTATTAGACCCGTAACTGTGACTCAAAACTAAACATAGCAAAAAGAAAGCAAAGAAGCCCCCAAAAAAGTCACTTTGATGAAAAGGTAAAAACAAATTTTATTGGTATGCACTAAAATTAGATACACACAAAGAGGAAGACAATGCATCACAAAAAACGGCACCACCGGATGTCCTGCAGGGGAGATGGTGGTAAGGGGGTATTGCACATAAATCCTTAATCAAACAGTACATATAAATATAGATATAAGCACCATTATGAATGAAAGTAGTATATATACGAACAGTATAAAAAGTACAACACTGTAGGTCAATAAGGTGCTATATATTGCAGAGTATAGACAATCTATGCAACGGAAATAGAATATACAGTAGTACAGATAATGCTGGCAAGATACCCACAACAGATATGATAATCACTGAGAGAATGCAGGAACCGGGGTGCCGCCACTCCAACGCGCGTTTCGGCACGCTGGACGAAGGTGTGTATCTAATTTTAGTGCATACCAATAAAATTTGTTTTTACCTTTTCATCAAAGTGACTTTGTTTGGGGCTTCTTTGCTTTCTTTTTGCTTTCCCTAAGAATCTAGATATCTCTGTAGAGTATTAGCTGCAGTTTCTACATGTCGCCTGGTTGATTCCTAGAGAGCAAGAGAGTGTCGGCGAAAACTCATGCATTTGAAACTATTGCCTCCGTCTGGAGGTGATCGGTGGTGACAGCCTTTGTCTGTGGATATGGGGATTGGTTTTGGGGTTCCATGTATATGTTTGGGACCTATTGCAATATTTCTGTGAGAAAGTGAGTGTGAAAGCAGAGTATCCCATTTACAATCAAATCCCTGGGTCACGTGTGCAGGAAAGACAAGAGATTCAGGGCACGTAGACCCATGAACAGTTATTTGTTGGAAAATTAGTGGCAATGTGGAGTGTATGGACTGTCTTAAAGTGTGATTAATGCTATTTCTTCAACCTGAGTGGTGGTCGAGCGCAAGACTGAGCGGAGATTAAAAAAAAAAACCTTGAAGTCACAACCACACGATGCACTATGGAAGTGTGAAATCTACAAAGCATACACATTAAAGTTTGAAGATTTCATACTTAAGTATTTTTAAGCAACAAAGGTTAAATATTAAATAACTTTTAGATTTGTATTTTCTTACGATAAGTTGAGGACGATATATTTGAGCAGTTTGTCTTCTTAACAGTTATATCATTTTTGACTACAGTATTTTACTAATGGTTCTGGTATTTTATTTTTGGTTTGTGCTATTATGATGAAAATTGCCCAAGAGATGAGAAGTAGCATTGAAACAGTGAACTTAAAATGCAGCCATCTACCTGATCATCAGCTATCTAACTA
This sequence comes from Hyla sarda, assembly GCF_029499605.1. NCBI lineage: Eukaryota > Metazoa > Chordata > Amphibia > Anura > Hylidae > Hyla > Hyla sarda. The sequence goes on along the minus strand of NC_079191.1, from coordinate 205,868,090 downwards.
TACACCTCAGTTGGTGTCCTCCACTGCACCAGTATATGCCTATGAAGGACAGTGAGTGGCGTGAATATAAAATGCATGTTTCTCCATGCTTAATCATATTATGAATGGGATTGCTGTTCACCTGCTGGGAAGGATAGTACAGCAAAAGCACATGGCTGCTTATATCTGCAGTATGGGGTACAGCAAGAGCAGTTGGTATGACGTACCCTTACTATTATAGTACAATGAATAGTTTTACCATATAGTGGCCAATTTCTTTAGGTGACTATTAGTGTTGCTCGCGAATATTCGCAATTCGAATTTTATTCGCGAATATCGCATATTCGCGAATTCGCGAATATTCGCGAATATAGCGCTATATATTCGTAATTACGAATATTCGTTTTTTTTTTTTTTTCACAGTAAACATCACAGTGATCACCCCTCTCTGCTTCCAGCTTATGTGGTGTAAGAAGGCTCTAATACTACTGTGTGAGACTGGTGTGCGAATTTTCGCATATGCGAAAGTTTGCATATGCTAATTTTCGCATATGCAAATTTTCGCTTACATTGATTTTTGTATATGCAAATTTTCGCATATGTTAATTTTCGCACACGCGAATATTCGCATATGCGAAAATAAAACGAGGACATTACGAATATGCGAATATTCGCGAATATGACGAATATTCGTCCATATATTCGCGAATATTCGCGAATTCGAATATGGCCTATGCCGCTCAACACTAGTGACTATATATCCGCCCTAAAAAAGGCTGAGACTGCTTATACTAAATATGCCTCTAATATTTTCATAGATCTATGACTGAACACTAATCCTAATGCTAGACATCACTAAGCCTCACCATCCCTACATGTCTATAATATCCCTGATCTCCAAACTCCAAGCAGAGCAAAAAGCAGGCACCAGAACCTAGCAACAAGTGCCAGACTGAACAGAAATACAGACACAAGAAGTAGACTGCAAGATTTGATACAAATAAGGTTATAACAAGGCACTTTAAAAAATGTAAGGGAGGCTACAAATACATTGGGCTTCATTTACTAAGGCTTTTCCGAGTAGGCTTTGTAGGGTTTTTGTATCACGTTTCATGCACCAGAATTTGCAACAAAATAAAAATCCAAAAAACTCTACTAACTCTCCACTTAACTCAGAAAACCTGAAAAAGTGACATGGCCTCCAGGGTGTATCACAAAAAAGAGGAGTGTTCCCATTATTTTTGAAAAATGTAAAATGTGCACTACAGGTATAAAAAAATTAAAACTTAGGGAAAAGCCCAGAATCAGTAAATAACATGGAACATACCTGTCAAGATACAAAAACCCCAAATATAACTAGTACATGACACCCATTGCATTTGGTTTAATTTGCACCATAATGCAAAAGCCAGGGATGATTGAAAAGAGGCTAAGTAATCAGGACCTCCACCCGAAACTATCCTTGAACTAGCAGTCATGGACAGCTGATCCAGAGTAATAGATCAGACACTTATATAGCAGCTGCCCTAGGCAAACTAATAGACAATATTAAGCAAAATAGCAAAATGATTCTAGCCATAGGCAAAAATTACATATACAGTAGAGGTGGGTAACATGTACAATAACCTAGATAACATGTATCAAGTTCAAGATGCTGAAAAACTATTATCATATAAACTGCAATGGCTTTCTTGATTATAACTAAAATCAAAAAATACATTAACAATAGAAAAGTACTAAATGCCAAATCTCACTGTCTGAAAGACAATTAAAGGGGTACTCCACTGGAAAACATTTTTTTTTTTTATCAACTGGTGCCAGAAAGTTAAACAGATTTGTAAATTACTTCTGTTTAAAAATCGTAATCCTTCCAATACTTATCAGCTGCTATATGCACCACAGGAAGTTCTTTTCTTTTTGAATTTCCCTTCTGTCTGACCACAGTGCTCTCTACTGACACCTCTGCATATTTTAGGAAATGTTCAGAGCAAGAGTGGTTTGCTACGGGGATTTGCTCCTACTCTGGATCATTCCTAAAAGGGACAGAGGTGTCTGCAGAGAGCACTCTGATCAGACAGAAAGGAAATTCAAAAGAAAATAACTTCCTGTGGAGCATGCAGCAGCTGATAAGTACTGGAAAGATTAAGACTTTTATTTTTTTTTCCAACGGAGTACCCCTTTAACTAAAGTGCTCAAAGCTTAATGCCAAAAGCTTTACTGTCATTTAAAAAAAACTTTTCACATTTTTCTCGGTCGCTAGTTATAAGCCAATGATGTGTGTGGCAGCTAGTGCTTCACTCCCTGGCTTTCAATGAAATCCAACTCATTCATTGCTTTAGTCTATGCAGTGAATGAGTCAGACAGAGCAGTCGGCCAGGGAGTAAAGGGCATGGTCATGCTCTTCACCTGATGTGTCCGAAGGACATGTCAAAAGTTTTTTCAAATGATAGTAATACTTTAAACTACAATTGCTAACATGGTGGCAACTGCTAGTCCTGCAGTTAAATGGTAAATCATTATTACAGGGAACCTGTCAGGTGTTTAATGCTACCCAAGCCATGGTAGCAGCAGGATGCCCTGGTATTGTTATTAGTTTATTCTTCTAATTCTGATTTACAGGCTATAACAACATTTCTCAGACTATGCATGAGTGAAGGTCTGCTTTGCTAAAGCTTTAAAATGTGAAAGAGTAAAAGATGTTTCATAAAACTTAATGGAAAGGTGCAGTATTTGGCAACAGTTGGACTGTTGTTTCCTTATTTGTAATACATTTATAATTTTATCAACTTTGTTGCCTATTTTATTCTTTCCAGCATATATACATGTTGTAAATTATTGTTGTTTTAAAGCATAACTATCATTTAAAAAAAACAACAAAACTTTTTACATGTCACAGTCATTGGTCAGAACTCGTGAGATGGACTTTATAGACTTGTAAATCTGCAATGATTTGGGTCAAGCAACAAGTGAAGTTCCCAACCATGTGCTTTTCCCAACCACCCTAACCGATTGACCTCAGCAAAAGTAGTCTCCTACCTGATTTTTATTCAGTTCATTGTAAAAAATACATTCTAAAAGTACATGTGCTATGTTTACGCTCTAGCATAGTCTTGAAAAAAGTATGAAGTATGAAAAAGGCCTTTGCTGAAGCCAAAACATAGCACATGCCCTTTGGGATGTATTTTTCTGCCATGAAAAAGTGCATTGAGATAATGTAAGATGCATGTATAGTGTTGCTCGCGAATATTCGCAATTCGAATATTATTCGCGAATATCGCATATTCGCAAACTCGCGAATTTCGCGAATATAGCGCTATATATTCGTAATTACGAATATTCGTTTTTTTTTTTTTTTTTTTTTCTTCACAGTACACATCACAGTGATCACCCCTCTCTGCTTCCAGCTTGTGTGATGTAAAGAAGGCTGTAATACTACTGTGTGAGACTGGCGTGCGAAAATTCGCATATACGAAAATTAGCATATGCTACTTTTCGCATATGCGAATTTCCACATATGCTAATTTTCGCATGCGCGTATTTTCGCATACGCGAAAATAAAACGAGAATATAACGAATATGCGAATATTCGCGAATATATGACGAATATTCGTCCATATATTCGCGAATATTCGCGAATTCGAATATGGCCTATGCCGCTCAACACTATGCATGTAGATTACATGAGGAGCTTTGAGATTATGTGAGGCACAAAGGGGTCAATTTATTAAACTAATTTCTTAGAGAAAAAAGTAAAACATTATAGCACACACTATATTTGTGCTTTGATTTGCTTCTTTTTCATCTTGCTACTTATGAAATATAAAAAATAAGCATAGCATAATGAAAGGGAAAGGGGTCAATGACAATCCACCAATTGTATAAAAGGGTATAAAAAGTAGTGCATCTCTTCTTCAGGTCATAGGAGTAGATTTAGATTTCATGTCATGGCTTTGAATTTTGAAAGGAAGCAAGGCCTCCAAAACGTCATGTGTTACTTTAGCTGTTTACCTTACCTTGTCTCCTCGATAAAGGAACTCTGGGATCAATATGCTCTAGAAGGAGTGAAAGTGACCGGGATGGAGATCATGAATGAACTGCGCTAAAAAGACTCTTTGCACTTTGGGTGATTTATATTTTTTGTTACTATTTATATTTAAACTGTGATTGTAATCAGATCTATGAAACTAAAAGTAAAAAAACTAAAGCCATGTTCCCACTGTACTGTGCTATGGGTTCTTTTTCAAATGATTTAGAGGGCTTGGTTAACCATTAGCACTTTAGATATGTGAGAGATCGTGGGGGGGGGGGGGGGTCCAACCACTGGAACAATTTGCAATCTCAAGAACAAGAATCCTAAAGCTCCCATCTGAATGGAACAGTAGTATGGATCGATCTAAAGGTCCAAAAGTATGGATTTGGACACATGGTCGTGTTTTGGCATCTTTTGAGCCAGTGGCTTAAATACAAAGATGTAGAAGCATCTTGCAGATGCTAAGTTGTACACAAGTATGTATTTTATATGTTTTTAAATTGAACTATCTCGGTTTTAACTCAAGCTACTAATATAGCAGTACACATTTTGCTCAAAGTCAAATGGTTTATACTCTATACAGTATTCCTCTTCAACAGGATACTAACCTTTATCTAGTTATCAATTTTTTTTTCTGTAGTCTGAATTGCCATTAATAGACCTCAAGGGCCCCATCGCTCAGTTAAGAGTGCGTGCTGCAGGCCGAACGTGCTCCATTCACTTCTATAGGAGCTCTAAAAAGACCCGAGTACAGCACTTGGGCATTGTTGGTGCTCCCATAGAAATTATTGGAACGCAAGCCATCTACCTAGAAAAGGCACGAGCTCCTCACCTAGGGAACTTGGGCCCTGTCCCGGAGATTGTGGGGGATCCCAGCAGTCGCACCCCCCATGATCAGCTACGTATTCCCTATTCTTTGGGTAGGGGATGAGTTAAATTTCACTGAAGTTCTCCTTGAAGCACAGCAGCTTCTCTAGCAGTTCTACTTTAAATATTTTTCAACATTTCAGTATTTCTTTTTTGGTTCCTATACTGTAGCAGCTTTAAGGAATATGTTGTATGTGTTAAAAATCAGGTTTAATTAAATACTTGCTGTAGTCATTGAAAGTAGAAGGTCTAATAATAGGGAAAAAGAAAGGTTGCTAGTAGGGTTATAATTGAAAATGAGAGATTAACTGTAATGAGGATAAGGGGGATAGAGAGGTTTCACTACAGAGAAGGACAGTTTTGTAATTAATACTCATCTTGTATTAGAGTACAGAATGTGCTTCCCTGCAGGCTATATTTTAACTAATCTGAATGAGAGAACTATGGAAAATAACAAAAGACAAAATTACTTCAGAAATTTCAAATATTTGCATCTTGAAAAAAACTTGTAAAAGATTTGTGAATTGTGCTACATTATAAACAGTACATTTTAAATTATTTAGTTTATGGTATAAGGGCAAAATATAGATTTTAGGGGAATCTGACAGCTTTATATTATGCTCAGAGATGCAGACATGTGCAGACAAGGAGATAAAGAGTTAAAACAAATGATAACTGTTAGTTGATGATACCTGTTTGTTAGCCGTTTACAAAGTTATAAAATCATGTTTTCCTTTTAAGCTGAAGAGAATGAGCATGGATCATGCACACCTTCTCCCTCCCACACCTCCATGCCCTGCATGATTAATATACAAGGCTTACTGCTGGATGCCAAAACCTGTATATAAATCATACAGGGCAAGGGGAGATAGGGATGGGGAAAGGAGGAGATATAATGCTTCAGCTCAGCACTGCCTCTATGATTTTATAACTGTGCAAACAGCTGTTTACAGGATGCTGGCACAAGGTGTTCCAGAGGCTTCTTGTGACTGTATGTATGTATGCCAGTATATGCTGCTTTATACATCCAGTGTAACAGAACTAGTTTCCCAGAAGCAATTATTCTAGTTGAGCATAGCCCTTTAATGAAGCATCTCATAGAGCTACAATCTTTCATCTATAGAAAATTTAAACCTATCACAGCATGGAACACAACTATAAAGTTTTAAAAATCAATCTTTATTTTTACACATGTTAAAAACACAAGCAAAGAAATGTAATATAAAATGGACCAGCAGCAGTTAGAAGAAAAAAGTCACAGTACAGGGCAAAAAATAATGATATTAAATAGATATAAGGTGCTGATGGATATGAGTGGGTAGAAGGTCCGAACAAGTATATGGCTGGTTAAAGCCTATTGTATAGACTGGACATCCCCACTCAAGTAACAGCAAACCATATATTAGGATACAGCAATAAACATTAGGACATCGGATTGTTAATTCTACGGGATAAATGGGAAAGGGATTGAAGATAGGTGAGCTCAGAAAGAATGATTACAGAGCCTCATCCAATCACCAACAGCAAGTAGTCAAACAAGTACAGATCCCATATCCCAGTAAGAGAAGGAATAGAGAAACGGCATAGGGGTGGTCACTGTCCCGGGCATGTAAGTACAGCATATTGTTCACTCTTACTGGGATATGGGATCTGTACTTGTTTGGCTACTTGCGGATGGTGATTGGATGAGGCTCTGTAATCATTCTTTCTGAGCTCACCTATCTTCCATCCCTATCCCATTTATCCCGTAGAATTAACAATCTGATGTCCTAATGTTTATTGCTGTATCCTAATATATGGTTTGCTGTTACTTCAGCGGTCTATACAATAGGCTTTAAACAGCCATATACTTGTTCGGACCTTGTACCCACTCATATCCATCAGCACCTTATCTCTATTTAATATCATTATTTTTTGCCCTGTACTGTGACTTTTTTCTTCTAACTGCTGCTGGTCCATTTTATATTACATTTCTTTGTTTGTGTTTTTAACATGCGTAATAATAAAGATTGATTTTTAAAACTATAGAGTTGTGTTCCATGCTGTGATAGGTTTATATTTTAGTATTGCATGGGGCACCCCCTGTATGCTGACATTATCTCTTGAGGTCCTTATATCGGTTTACATCTATAGAAAATGATACAGAAAAAAGCTCTATAAGACATAAAAGATACATAGATGTATGAATACATCCCATATTTCTTTATTTTTTAAATTATTATCCATTAATTAATTTATTTTACAAAAATTCTTATAATTATTTGATGGCAAACATCTCCTACATGATATTGACAAACATATAATATAGTATATATGAGAACAAAACAATTACAGTTCCACCCAACGAACGGGTGAAAAAGAGAAAAAGAATAAAATAGAGTCTACCATTTCTCCCATATTTCTTTACTCAAAGCAGTTTTCCCTCCATTTTATAATCTTTTTTATTTTAAGACTTTTCCATAATTCTAGAGACAAACTAGCAAATCAGGTTCTCAAGATGGTAAGATGGCACATAACATTTTATGTGCAGTAACATTTTTCAACATGTACCCTAAAATATATAACTTTGGTTCTAGTGATAAAGATTGCTCCAGTTTGTTACCCCCTCCTAAAAACTCATCACATGTGGACACCCCCGAAATCATATGAAGAAAATCTGCTTCATGCCTATCTCATCTTGAACATCTATCCTGTTGTCTAATACCCATTGTAAAAAGACTACAAGGGGAATAATATACTTGATGGATAATACTAAACTTAATAAGTTTATGGTTTTCATTGAAGAGATCGTTTTTATTCTTTCAATGTGTTTTTCTATTCATCTGAGGTAATTGGACCGAGATTTCTTTTCCACTTAATAGACTAGCGCATTTAACATGCTTAACCCTGTCCCTTGAAATGTTTTTATAAAAAGAAAAAACGATTCTTTTTTCCCAACATCAAAATTTCTATTATTAATTAGTGTTAATTAAAAAAGAGTTTATTTATAAACCCCCTAAACATGTGAGAAATTTTAACCCCTTAAGGACCGACCCATTTTTTACCTCTATGACCAGGCTCTTTTTTTAAAATTTGACATGTATCTCTTTAAATGGTAATAACTTCAGAACGCTTTTTCTGAGCAGAGCGCATATTGTACTTTATATAACTGGTGCATTTTTGTTGAAACATGAAGCATTTTTTGTGAAAAACTTAAAAATATTGTGAAAAACTGGAAAATTTCTGACGTTTTTTTAATTTTATTTTTTTATGGTGTACACTGTGCGGTAAAAGTGATGTTATATTTATTCTGTGGGTCAATACAATTATGGCGATACCCATTTTTTATAGCTTTCTATGTTCTTTTTCCTTTTCTGAGCAAAATTCTTTTTCTGCCATTCATTTTCCAACAGCCGTAACCTTTTTATTTTTCGTCCGATGCCATTGAGTAAGGGCTTATTTTTTGCGGGATGAGCTGTACTGTCTATTGGTATCATTTTTGTGCTATGTGCTACCTTTTGATCTTTTGTTATTCCGCTATTTGTTCCAAAATTGGGAAATTTTGCGCTTTTTTTGATGATTTTTTTATGGCGTTCGCCGTGCGGGATAATTTACATTATAGTTTTATAGTACACGTCATTAAGGAAGTGGAAATACCTATTATGTATATGATTTGTGTTTTTGATCTTTTTTGGTGATAATACAGGGCTTTTATTGGGAAAGGGGCATTTTTTTTTTTTTTACACTTCATACTTTTATTGAAGAACTTTTTATTTTATTTTTTACACTTTTTACAGGTTATACTATGCTGCAATACATTTGTTCTGCAGCACAGTATAACCTGATGAGCTGCAGACACTACAGCCTGTGCGATCCGATCTGACCTCCTGCTGCCATAGCAACCAACAGTGACCCATGATTGTATTGCAGCGCCGCCGTTGGAGAACAGGGGGAGAGCGCTCCCCCTGTCAACACCATAGATGCAGTGATCAGGATTGATGACGGCATCTATGGGGTTAATGCTGCCGGGACCGGCACAATCGCGGCTGCGGCAGCTGCGGTGGGACTCCGGTTGTGATTGACAGCCGGTTCCTGTCGCCGATTTCCTGCGCTGCCCGCGGCAGTGCCGGTGATCGCTATGACGTATGCATACGTATGTCCAATTGCGCAAATGTGTCGGATGATTGGACGTATGCATACGTCCTATAAAGGAAAGGGGTTAACATATCCATATCTCTGTTTCTGCAAAAGCTTCTTCAACTGTTTCAAAACTTTTCAAATTGCCTTAACAGGAGTTCCATCCTTTCCAACCCAAACTTCTGCTGAAATTATTTAAATTAATGCAAAAGAGGGGAACAAGTAATGATCCTTTCAACTGAAAATATAGACCTGAATGTAACCCAGGCCTTGTGTAGCCTAGTGTATAGTGTCATTTTTTGAATACCTCTTATGCAAAAGTGCACTTTTCTTATAACTCCAAAATATTTTCAGCTTCTATTCTATATTTTTGTCACATGTTGAATCTTATTTTGAATCACCTCCAACCCAAAGCCCTCAAATGTTACATGTTACCTAATATATATATATATATATATATATATATATATATATATATATTGGCAGAGGCTCTATAAAAAATAGAAATAGAAAATGAGATAGAGGGTACTCTATTCTATTCTTGCTCTGGGGCTAGAATAAACCAAACCACACTCCTTGTCTTTTTTATTTTTAAGATCAAAATAATGAGGCCAACAGAGAGCCACCCCTGCAGCAGGGGGGGGGGGGGGTCCATGAAAGGCTACACTCCATACATTGTGGCGTCAGGTGTAGCTGATATCTTGGGCCAGTTGACCAGTAAATGTTGTTAGTATTTTTGTCTGTTGTGATGCATTATTGAGCTTCAGTGTTGCATAAGCGAGACATTATAGCACTTTGTAATACACATGTTATTTAAGTACAACTGGTTTAGAGTTTTGTGCAATAACCTGATCATACAGCAGTAACCTCCTTGTGATCAGTACCACATGGACTTTACCTAATGATTTGAGGACATGGTCATACATGGTCATAGTTAGGGATGTCCCGATACCAATACTGGTATCGGTATCCGGACCGATACTGGACATTTGTGCGAGTACTTGTACTCTTGCAAATGTCCCCAATACCTTATCCGATACCTGCCGGAGGAAGTCCCGCCGGCAGGTATCACGGATGTGTGGTAAGCAGCTGAGCGCACATCATAGCCAGGACTCGCATTAACCCTTTAGAATCAAAGTTGATTGCGATGTCTAAAAGTCCTGAAGTTAAATGTCGGTTAGCTCAGAGAATCACTGCAGTGTAATCATGGTGTCCCAATCAGCCGTGAGGATGGCCAGAGGTCCCTTACCCTGCTCCGTGCATCCAATCATCACTTCTTCACTGCTGCCAGCAATGGCAGGCATTGGTAAAGGAGCGCTAATAACACTGATCACTGCTATGCTATAATAGTTGCATATAATAGTCCCTTATGGGGACTGAAAAAGTGAAAAAAAACATTTTTTTTAAAAATAAAAATTTGAATCATCCCCATTTTAAATAAGTTTAAATGAAAAAAATATATTTTTTTTATATAAAAAACCCTTTCTCTTATAAAAACTAAAAACACCCCTTTATCCCATTAAGGGTTCATTCACACAGGTGTATCCACAGTGTATTTTACGCTGCGGAATGGCCGCTGAAGGACCGCTACATGCTTCCTTTAGATATGCCTGCTTAGAGCAGCAATGCGTCGCTACGAGCAAACACACTGAAGCGATGTGCGAGTCGCCGTACTCGCACACATCGCGGCCGCTCCCCCATGAGCTAGGCCGAGAGTGGCCGCAATGTGCGAGTACACTGCGCATGCATGTTGTGACTCACACATCGCAGTGTGTCTGCTCGTAGCTGCGTATTGCCACTCCGAGCAGGCACATCTAAAGGCACCATGTAGCGGTCCTTCAGCGGCCCATCCGCAGCGTAAAATACGCTGTGGATCCGCCCGTGTACACGTACCCTTAAGGGAAAAAAAAACCCTGTCACATGACATTGAAAAAGGTATCGGTAATTGGTATCGGCGAGTACGTAAGAAAAAGTATCACTACTCGTACTTAAAAAAATGGTATCAGGACATCCCTAGTCATAGTACATGCTACAGGAATATATAATATTCAGTATAGCCAGAAACAGTGCTACTCATGTACATGATCTTATTCTGATAAGCCACCTGAACCAACAGGTATACTTTAAGATATAAATGTGATTTTCCCCTTAAGTGTTTATATTATCTGGGCAACCTATGTACAGTGAAACCTCTCCAAAAGACCATCTCTTTGAGAAGACCACCCCTTATCCTGACTAGATTTTCTGTGTAGGAGTTGCACATCATGTATTATTATGTAGTATTATAAATATGTATTCTTTCAGAAGACCTCTCTCGTAAGCGACCACTTTTTTTGGCAAATCTACTAAAAGAAGTTTTACAACATTATATTTGACACCCGTTAGTGTAATGTGTCTTAACCCCTTCCCGACCCAGGACCCTTCCTGGGTCCTTTCCCTTTCTATAACGCGGGGCCATGGCGTGGCCCCGCATCATAGCGGGCCGGGCCCGGCACCTAGCAAAGGCCGGGACTTGTGGCTAATAGCGTGCGGCACTGATCGCGGTGCTGCACGCTATTAACCCTATGGACACGGTGTTGAAAGTTGATCGCCGCGTCTAAAGTGAAAGCTAATAAGTGCCGGTTAGCTCAGTGGGCTGTGCGGGACTGCCGCATCCCGAACAGCTGGAGGACACAAGGAGGTGCCTTACCTTCCTACCTTCCTCGTGTCTGATCGCTGAATGACTTCTCAGTGCCGGAGATCAAGGCATGAGTTGTCAAGCGGCAGAAACACTGATCAATGCTATGCTATGGTATAGCATTGAACAGTATGAGAGATCAATGTACTGCATGTTATAGTCCCCTATGGGTGCTATAACATTGCAAAAAAAAAGTGGAAAAAAAAGTTAATCACCCCCCTTTTCCCATTTACAAAAAACCCATTGTAAATAAACATGAACATATGTGGTATCACCGTGTGCGTAAATATCCAAATTATAAAAATATATCATTAATTAAACTGCACCGTCAATGGTGTACGCGTAAAAAAATTCCAAAGTCCAAAATAGGGTATTTTTGGTCACCTTTTCTATCATGTAAAAATTTATAAAAAGCAATCAAAAAGTCCAATCAATACATAAATGGTACTGCTAAAAACTTCAGATCACAGCGCAAAAAATGAGCCCTCATACCACCCTGTACGCAGAACAATAAAAAAGTTTTAGGGTTCAGAAGATGACAATTTTAAACATATTGTCATGATTTAGATCTTTATGGAGGCGGCATTCAAATTATGTATTTTTTTTACCTTATCATTTTTCATAATAATCAGAAACATGACAGAACAGTCTAGTGTTTGTCTTTATATCTATTTTCTTTTTATTTACTAATAGACTACAGCAGTGACTGCGGTTTCAAAGCAGATGTCCCCCCCCCCCCCACACACACACACACATTGCGATCATGGCATGGTATGACACCTGGGGGTCTAAAAAAGGCCCAAGGTCTGCTATCTTAACCCCCTCACTGGGCTGGGCAAAGGGGCCCGAATGTTTGATTTTGGTTTCAAAATATTGATGCAAAACACTTAAAGGGGTACTCTGCCCCTAGACATCGTATCCCCTACCCCTGCTGCACCCAGGTGCAGCGCCGGAGGTTCGTGACATCACGACCGCGCCCTGCTCATGACATCACAGCCATGCCCCCTCAATGCAAGTGTATGGACTCCCATAGACTTGCATAGAAGGGACATGACCGTGACGTCAAGAGTGGGGCGTGAACATGATGTCACGAGCCCCTGACCCGCATCGCGAGTCATCCGGCATGGAGCGAAGTTCGCTCCGTGCACCGGATGTCTGGGGTGCCGCAGCTGAGATCACGGCTGGATAGGGGATAAGATGTCTAGGGGTGGAGTACCCCTTTAAGGAACTGATGTGAGTGCACAGGAAACATTTGCTGAAATATAAAATGCTCAGCTTAGCCATTAAGTAGCACTTATTTTTACATGATGCACCACTATATCTGCTTCATGTCATTGTAAGTTCTATTTATGCGATTTGCTGTGAAACCCAAATAAAAAAAAACGTAGAAATACTCATAGAAATATGAGTAACTATATAATTAATAATTTATGAACTAATGATATTACATTTATCATATGTTAAATGTGTTTTAAGATCTAAGAATGCAGTCCATTTCACCACAGGTGCCATAATTTTCTTTTCTTGGCATTTCAAAAGTCACAATGTACTGTATGTGAATGTTTCTACAGGTACAATGTTTTGCTGCCTGTAGAAGTTATGGAGCCCATTACTACGTTCTTTCGTTACAGCATCCATATAAAATCGTGCAGCATGCTACTCTATTCTATGCTATTCTATTCTATCCATTAAAGAACAACAGAAACCTGGCGGAAACAAGTATGAACAGAGTCATAATTGAGGTCAAAACTGAAAACTCAGCTTGAGCCACTTCACAGTGCTTGACCCTGATGTATGAGAGCCTTCCGGCAGTGTACAGTTGCCAAGCAACAGGACCACCCACTCTCTTAGCTGTATCACCAGCCGTCACTTTAAACTTTCAGAAGATGGAATGAGATACACTTGAAGTACATGGCCAGGCGCATCTGAATATTAATACACTTAAACCTGTTATTCTTTATTAGTTTGTGCATAGACTCCCAGGAGTAATAATGAATGTCCTTGATGATTCTGAGAACTCCGTAGGAGAAAACATTCTTTCAGTCCTTCAGAAAGATATATTCACTAAGAGACACTTGCTTTCTCTAAAGGTTAACACTCAAAGCAACTTAAAGGGGTATTCCAAGCAAAAACATCTTACACCCTATCCAAAGGATAGGGGATAAGATGTCTGATCGCGGGGGGAACAAACAAAACCAGAAGACGCAGGGGGTGAACAGGTTAACTGAATGTCAGAACACTAAACAGATCAGGATAACAAGAGCACAAATTCACACTAGACAAAAAGACACCCACTCCATAAATGGAGTGGACAAGTGGACAGCAATAACAACTCAAAATGGACTCCTTGCTAGTGGCACACTCAACAGTGTGAAACGGATACCAGCCAAGAAGGAAACATAAATAAAAATACATGAAACATGGGCACAAACTCTAACATACTCCTAGATAGACGGATTAGCACAAAGCTCGGAACAGGATTCTATCCTAGGAGATCCAGGATCCAACAAGGTCAAACAGCACTGATACAAAGGCTTAATGTAAACACAAACTAAGATTCCCAAAACTCAGGCAAAACAAAATACAAACTGAACACGGGTCTAAATAAGGAACACTAAATTTATGCAATGCAAGAATACTAAAACCCCACAAGGTACTAAACAAGGCAGGCTAAAACCAAGATATCAAAAACATAGACAAGACAGATAACCATGGTCAAACTCAGGACAAGTGCTCAGACAGACAAAGGTGCCTAAAGAAACATGGTCAGAGTAAGGCAGCTTACACACAATAAAATTCATCCGTTTATAAACGTCCGTTATAAAAACCCTAAAAATAGGCTGTTAACCGGCCATTACAAAAGCCCATACGGCCGTTAGAAAATCCCATTATAGTCTATGGGATTTTTACATTATCCGTTTTGACCCATTATAGCCCGTTATTAATAACGGACATTATTTTGTGACGGAACATAGTAACGGGAGAATGGGTGCATGCATTATTTCTTCCGTTCATTCTCCCATTACAAACCATACTTCCTGAGGAAAATGTTTTGGCGCAATGATTAATACTAGAACAACATGTATATCTAACATGACCACATTTAAATGCACCACAAGTAGATAAAAAGGTACCAGAGGCAGTTTTTTGTTTGTTTTCAGTCTACTGAGGGCAATAATATTACGGAGTGTCCTACCCCTTCCAAATGTGACCCCAGGTTTAGCGGGGAGGGATTCTCGCAAAAAGGGTCACTTAGCAGTATGGACCAGTGCTTACATAGGATTTCTTTAATATGTTTTTGTTCACGGGTATAAGTGGTAATAAAGTTAGTGGTCCATTCTCAGCCAGTATTATTATTGTCTCTCTTCACCAGACATTCTTCTTGGGACAGAGTGCTAGCTCTCTTGAAATATGATTCCACAATGGCCCTTGGGTATTTTTTGGCCTTTAAAGCAGGTTTTCAAGATGTTGCTTTGCGCTTTAAAGTCACTGTCAGAGGTACAATTATGCCTAATGCGCTTAACCTGTCCGTAAGGCACATTAGTTAACCATTTCTTATAATGGGAACTAGTAAAGTCAAGATAACTATTACTATCAACTTTTTTTGAAAAATGTTTTAGTATTAAGTTTTCCCATGCCATTGTGGAAGACCACTACTAAGCAAGAAACTCAACGTTGTCTTTGTAAACATTCTGTTTAAAATAAAGACCCCATGAATTGTTATTAAGAGTAGATAAAATGAATCTAGTAAAGACAAAGGGCCCTTCCAAATAAAGAATATATCATCTATAAATCGCTTATAGTATACACAGTTTTGAAACAGATGGTTTGGGTAGATAAAAGACTCCTCGAACAGGCCTACAAAGAGGTTAGCAAAACTCAGTGCTACCTGAGACCCTTTATGCTGTGCATAAATGTGTTTCTGAAATTGAAAATAGTTATGGGATAAAATGTAACGAAAACCTTTGAGGATAAAATCACAACTGGACCTGTGGTAAATTGGGATCATTGCTTAAAAAGTGTGCTACAGCCTTAATACCAAATTCGTGGTCAATCACAGTATAAAGTGATGTAATGCCCTTGGTAACCAACACATGCTCATCTTTCCAAACCAGATTTAAAATAGATTATATAAAATCAGTGGTGTCTTTAAGATAGGATTTTAAGTTAAAAACATACTTATGTAATAAAAGGTTTAGGTAGTGGGACAAATTAGAGGAAACAGAATTAAATCTGGAAACAATAGGATGCCTGGGTGGGTGGTTTTTGGCAGGTAATAAAATATAGGAAGGGCCGGTTCACTTAAAAGTATGAGAGGTGGGCCATTTATATAGATACACCTTAATAAAATGGGAATGGACGGTGATATTAACTTCCTGTTTGTGGCACATTAGTATATGTGAGGGAGGAAACTTTTCAAGATGGGTGGTGACCATGGTGGCCATTTTGAAGTCGACCATTTTGAATCCAACTTTTGTTTTTCAATAGGAAGAGGGTCATGTGACACATCAAACTTATTGGGAATTTCACAAGAAAAACAATGATGTGCTTAGTTTTAACATAATTTTATTCTTTCATGAGTTATTTACAAGTTTCTTACCACTGATAAAATGTGTTCAATGTGCTGCCCATTGTGTTGGATTGTCAATGCAACCCTCTTCTCCCACTCTTCACACACTGATAGCAACACCGCAGGAGAAATGCTAGCACAGGCTTACAGTATCCGTAGTTTCAGTGTCTGTCCCATGATGGGAGTAGTTGTAGTACCGCAGCACTGAGGGATGGCACTTGCACATCCCCCAGCTGGGGGACTTTTAGGACTACTATTCCCATCATGGACAGACTCCATCCATGATGGGAGTTATAGTCCAGGGGCTGAGGTGCAGATCGCAGCAGGTCATTCTGCTGAGATCCACTGTGATCCGCATTTATTAAGTTAACAAGCAGGCAGCACATGCGGCTACACTGTGCTCCCTGCCGTCTCCAGACAGGGAATACTGTATAGACTGTCATAATTCATAATCCCCGCCACCAGGAGACCGGAGCTCTGATTGGTGAATAGCTTTTCACCAATCAGAGCTCCCGTCTCTTGGGTGGGGATAATGAATTATGACAGTGTATACAGAAGCTGGTGGGGAGCGCAGTGTAGCCGCATGTGCCGCCCGCTTTTACAGTTAAAAAATGCGTATCGCAGCGGGTCTCTGGAGAATGACCCGATGCGGTCTTCCCCTCAGCCCCTGTACTATAACTCCCATCATGAATGGAGTATGTCCATGATGGGAGTAGTAGTCATAAAAGTCCCGCAGCTGGGGGATGTGCAAGTGCCAACACTCAGTGCTGCGGTACTACAACTACTCCCATCATGGGACAAACTCTTCCCATGATGGAAGTTATAGTCCAGGGGCTGAGGGGGAGATCGCACCCGGTAATTCTCCAGAGACCCCCTGTGATCCGCATTTATTAACTGTAAAAGCCAGCGGCACATGCGGCTACACTGTGCTTTCTTCCGGCTCCTGTATACACTGTCATAATTCATAAACCCCACTGCCAGGAGACCGGAGCTCTGATTGGTGAATAGCTATTCAACCATCAGAGCTCCCGTCTGCCGGGCGGGGATTATGAAATGTGACAGCAGTATACAGGAGCCGGTGGGTAGCATAGTGTAGCTTGCTTGTTAACTTAATAAATGTAGATTGCAGTGGGTCTCAGCAAAATGACCTGCTGCGATCTGCCCCTGAGCCCCTGTACTATAACTCCCATCATGTACAGAGTCTGTCCCATGATGGGAGTAGTTGTAGTACCGCAGCACTGAGGGATGGCACTTGCACATCTCCCGGCTGCGGGACTTTTATGACTACAACTCCCATCATGGATAGACTCCATCCATGATGGGAGTTATAGTCCAGGGGCTGAGGTGCAGATCGTAGCAGGTCATTCTCCAGAGACCCGCTGCCATCCGCATTTATTAACTGTAAAAGCCGGTGGCACATGTGTCTACACTGAGCTCCCCGCAGGCTCCTGTATACACTGTCATAATTCATAATCCCCGCCCAGGAGACGGGAGCTCTGATTGGTGAAAAGCTATTCACCAATCAGAGTTCTGGTCTCCCGGCGGCGGGGATTATGAATTATTACAGTGTATATAGTATTCTCCGTCTGGAGCCGGCAGAGAGCGCAGTGGAGCCGCATGTGCCGCCGGCTTGGTAACTTAATAAATGCGGATCTCAGTGGGTCTCAGCAGAATGACCTGCTGTGATCTGCGCCTCAGCCCCTGGACTATAATTTCCATCATGGATGGAGTCTGTCCATGATGGGAGTAGTAGTCCTAAAAGTCCCGCAGATGGGGGATGTGCAAGTGAAATCCCTCAACACTGCGGTACTACAACTACTCCCATCATGGGACAGACTGTCCACTGATCGGAGTAGTAGTCCAAGGGCAGAGGGACAGATAGAAAGGGGGTCTCACTCCTGAGACCCCCTGTGAACTTAACTGCTCCGCCCCTAGTGATGACGTCATTAGGAAGGCGGATCTACACTGTCCATTCCTGACTCTGTTCTCATTATGCATTTTGCATAATGAGAACAGAGCCTTTCTGGAAGTTTGTTCCCAAACTTGAAGACTTTAGCTGTTGCTTAACTACAGCCCCCATAATGGGAGTTGTGGTTCAGCAACAATTGGAGGCTCCCTGTTTAGGAACACCCTGCATTATGTGAGAGAGCAAAAAATGTACTAACCCATGTTTATTGTTGATCTTTTCTTCTCATTTCAGATATGTGAATCCGGACCAGCGTTTTTTTTTATTTTAATAAAATGGTTAACAAGGGGTGTGGGGGAGTATTTTTTTTTATTAAAAACATTTTTTCAATGTGTCGTGTTTTTTATAATAGAATTTTTAGGCTTAGCAGTGGAAGCTGTCTTATAGATGGAATCCCTTACTAAGCCGGGGCTTAGCGCTAACCCCCAATTATTACTCCGGTATCCACCTCCACAGGGGTGCTGGGAAGAGCCGGTATCAACAGGCCCAGAGCGTCAAAAATGGTGCTCCTGGGCCTAGGTGGTATAAGGCTGTTGTAATTTAGGCTGGGGAGGGCCAGTAACAATGGTCCTCGCCTACCCTGGTAACGTCTGGCTGTTGCTGCTTGGTTGGTATCTGGCTGATACTGAAAATAGGGGGAACCCTATGTGTTTTTTCTTTTAAACATAAATAAAAAAATGTGTGGTTCTCCCATTTTTTCAGTATCAGCCAGATACTAATGCTAAGCCCTGGCATAGTAATGGATTCTGTCTACAAGACGGCTTCCACTACCAAGCCTGAAAATTCAATTATAAAAAACACAACACATTGGAAAAAAAATGTAATAAAAAAAAAAAAACACTTCCCCACAGCCCTCGTTAACCCTTTTATTAAAAAAAAACGCAGTTCATCATCGCAATCCACCGAATCTGACATAGTCCTCCGCTTTCATGTATCTAAAATGAGAAGGAAAAAAAAAAACAATAAAACGACAACCATTTCTGTGATTTCTACACTATCAAAAGGCTGGTGTGAAATTTTTGATGTAAACTGGACTCTCACCCCTTTGAATATATCATGTAAATCAAACAATATACGTGGACACGCCTACTTTTACAAAACTGATGTGAACAGTGTAAACCGCGGCACAAAGCTCTTGAAGCTCTCTGAAAATGTGGTTGATACTTTTCGTGCCAAAATGTTTTTTTTTTTTTGGCCACAAAATTCTTTGAGAATATCCCCCTCTGTGTACCTTATAAAGATTTATGATTTTACTATTGTGCAGAGTTTTGTTCGGCACACACTGCTGCTCCAGCACTTCTAGCTATGTAAGCAGTGTACCACGGGAAAATGGCACAGCTCTGTGAAGTGTGAGGTAGAGAAGGAGTGTACGGTAAAGTGGGGGGGGGGGCGTTTCTATATTTGCATAAAATTTATCAAAGGAGTGCACAACTTTTGCAAATGTTGAGCAGGAGTGTAAATTAGACAAGCAGTGTAAAGGGGTAAATCTGTGTCTACAATAGACACCTAATGATAAATCTCCCCCAATGTCTCTATTGTCTGCTAACCCAGGTATCTTAGGCACAAAGAAATTAATTCAAAGGAGTTTTTGGTGGCCTACTCTCAGTAGAGATGTTAAGGCCTTTGTGTTGGCTTGTGAGACTTGTACCCAGGCAAAGTCTGCCCATTCTTGCTCTGCTGGGGAATTATGTCTACTTCCTATTCCAGAGAAACCTTGGACCCATATTTCCATGGATTTACCCAATTCCAAGGGTAAAACTGTTCTGTGGGTAATAGTGGACAGATTCAGCAAACAATGCCATTTGGTACCACTCCACCAACTTCCCTCTGCTCAAATGTTAGGGGACTTGTTTGTCAGACATGTTGTCCGTTACCTGCTAATGCTGTTTCTGATAGAGGGCTACATTTTGTGTCCAAATTCTGGCAGGCATTTTATAAAAGACTGGGGTTTGAATTTTCCTTTTCTACCACGTTTCACCCTCAGTCCAATGACCAAACAGAAAGAATGAACCAGAGTATTGAGCAATATCTTCGGTGTTATGTTACTGACAAGCAAAATGAGTGGGTTTCATACTTGGCACAGGGTGAATTTGCCATCAATAATCAAGAAAACTCTTCTACCGGTATGTCACCATTCTTTTGTGTGTATGGGTTCAATCCTCAGTTCACCTCTTGTCCAAAAGCTTTTAGTAACAATTCAGAGGTGGATAACTCAATAAAAAAACTGTGCACAGTTTGGGCACAGGTTCAGAAAAACCTCGAAAAAGCCCAAGAAAAACAGAAGAGGTTTGCCAACATGAGACACACTTGTGGCACAGGGTTTAATGTTGGGGACAAAGTTTGGTTGTTTACAAAAAAAACTTCATTTAAAAGTAGAATCAGGAAAATTTGCTCCAGGTTTATTGGAAAAATTATTAAACAAAAGTAGTGCCTTAAAACGAAATTTTATTGGATCAATTAAAAGCCACCAAATAATAGGTAAATGTGCTCCCCAAACCAAAACAGTAAAGATACTCCAAGTATCAAAAGGTGCAAGTATCCACAAAACAGCAAGATGCTGTCCACAGCAGCCACAATTGAGGTAGATAAAAACAGTACTTATGATGTCTCAAAAAGTAATGCAACTCACACTGCCTTATGTACACAGCAGTATATGCTCTCTTATGTACACAGCAGTATATGCTCTCAGGTTCACAATAGAATATTCTCTCAATGCATTTCTGCTGGTGATGCATTTCTGCTGGTGATGATACCAGCATCATCAGTAGATAATCTGTTGTTTAATCAGATAGGCTCACTTTAGAGACACAATTTATCCATGAACTCAATAATACTAAAAAATATTGCACTCAGATAACTAATGGGGCACTGTAAATATAACACACTGTAAACAAAGAGGCGTTTCACATAATCCATGGTAAACAAGGTTCCCTTAAATTGCACATATAGTTATTGCACATAACAGTTCTGCTTATTGCACAGGCTATTGCACCAACTTTGAGTATTGCACAGTGCTCCCTCATGCTGACAGATGTTGTCAGTCATCCAGTACTCACGGTTAACCCCTGCATCTATAAAATTTAAACAAACAACAAAAAACGTGGTCTCAAATGGCTGGAGGTGCTCAACCCCAAATGCGGTTGTGCATTTATACTGGGGGAGCAGATCCTGCCCTTGTAGTCCGTTGCTAAGGGCGATCCCCAGCATAAAAATGCATACAATGGAGGATGCCTGCAGCGGACTACAAGTGCCACAATAGAATCCTACACCAGATAAACGGTGTGGATGTGTAACAATTAGAATACAATACAGGAATATGGGTGCACTACTGTGGTAGATGTATACAATGACATTGGCTATTCCTCAACACTGATGTTAAAATTGAGACATTTGCCAGTGTATCCTTATATGAAGGACACACCAGAGCCCGCACACCAACGCCAAGGTTTCTAAGATGGTGCGAGACCTACGCTAATCCTACCTGTGCTCATTTGGGGTTGAGCACCTCCAGCCATTTGAGACCACGTTTTTTGTTGTTTGTTTAAATTTTATACTTGGAGGTATGTAAACTCCAAAATTAATGCGCATTGAATATCTTCAAGGCAGCATTAAGGTAGCACCTGTGAGGCCAGGCACCCATATTAGCCAACTCAGGTGGGGCTTGCAGCTTGCCTCCCTCCTCCCATTGCATGTGTGCTCAGTCACGCTGGAGGGTATCTGGGAGGAAGTTGTGAGTCGACCGAATGCTGCCGTAATTGCCCACTGGCCCCTGTTTTGCTTATCAAGCACAGGTAGGATTAGCGTAGGTCTCGCACCATCTTGAGAAACCTTGGCGTTGGTGTGCGGGCTCTGGTGTGTCCTTCATATAAGGATACACTGGCGAATGTCTCAATTTTAACATCAGTGTTGAGGGATAGCCAATGTCATTGTATACATCTACCACAGTAGTGCACCCATATTCCTCTATTGTATTAACCCCTGCATCGGTGCTCAGTGGAGCTGTAGGATTATCAACAGATTACGGCTGACATGTCCGGTCCCGGCTGTGGCAGGACGGTTTGTTGATCCGTCACTCAGTTAGGGCTTTACTGTTCCCTGCCCATACATGACAAATAAATTACAAGGTATCTTGAATTTTTCCCCACAGAGCAATATACTGTATTAATCCTCAGTTCATCCAGCTCTATAACATGCTGCCTACAGATTGGACTTCATTTTTATTGTAATAGGATCTCTTTAATTCAGGAAAACAATCATTTAGAAAAGTATAGGTGTATTTTACATTTTTATTGGCTCAGTAGATTACAGGTGTGGCTTTCTAGACAGCTTGGGTCTCTTAATTGAATAATATGAGGGTGGTGAGCAGTAGAAAGCAGGTCTATGTCAAAACGTGGCTGAGTAATCCCTACGCAATGGGTTAAGTAAGGGCTGTTTACACAGAGCAGTAAGTCTTTCCATTTAAATGATCAGAAGCAATCTTAAAGATAATTACCCAGCAAAAACAATCAATAAGAAGACTTAAAATTACAATTTGTGACTAGTAAACTGTGACCATGTAAAGTATTATGTAATTATGATGTCTGAATTGAAACTAAATGTAAGTAATTGCCTTCCAAGTTATTTCTACTGTACTTATTACTACTGACTAATATGTGTATATGACAGTTATAACAGTGTAAGTTTTCATTTTATGTCTGCAAAAATTTTGGGAGTTGTAAGGCTGGCGAACTCAGGTATAGGTGAACTCAGCCAAGATCTCGACACAAGTGATGCCACAACTCAGGGCCGTCATCAGGGAAGGAACTGAGGGCCTGCCGTCGGGGGTCTGGACAAAAACTAAAATTAGGAGGGCCCGGCCAGACTGCCATGCTTCTTTCTTTTTTTTATTTCTTTTTTAATGCTCTTTAATTGGGCTGCATTATCTCCCCATAAAACAGATTTATTTTTCTGTAGTAAAAAGAAGGGCCCCTTGCAAGGCAGCACACTACACTACCCGACCCCCCCCCAGCCCTTGGTGTCTCCCATTTGCCCAAGACTTTCCTCGCACAGTGCTGGCTGTGTGTGAGCAGAGGACAGCCCCGCAGAGGCTGTACAACATGGGGCCTGACTTAAAGGGAATCAATCATCAGATTTTATCCTATATAATGCTTGGCAAAGCGTTATATAGGGTAAAATCTTTATTTTCGCCATTCCCGGGGGATGCTGCTGCCCCCAGGGATGGTGAAGATATGAAGTTATAAACTAGTCACCACCTCTGCCGTAAGTAGTCACCTTGGCGGGGAGCTCTTCTCATCTACTCCCGTTCTTCGGCCGGCAGCGACGCCCCCTCCGCTTGATTGATGGGCCGCGTCATCGTTCCGCTCACTGAACAGACGGAGCAGAGTGATGACGCGTTATAAAAAGAATTTGATTATATATGGGTTTCTAATCCCATTGTACCAATATTCCACTCTTTACCGAAAATTCACAAGGGCCAATTCCCGCCTCCTATGAGACCCATAGTGGCGGGAATTGGTTCTCTTAATGAACCCCTTTGTGAATGGGTTGATTCACTTCTCCAACCCCTTGTCTCTACTTGTAACAGCCACATTAAAGATTCCCAACACTTACTTTCGCTAATGAATCAAATTGAATGGCATACATCTTACTCGTGGCTTACGATGGACATCGAATCTCTTTATTCTTCTCTCCCCCATTCACTTTCACTTAGGGCAGTGTCGGATATCATCTACAATTTTACCACTTACAGCGAGGATTTGTGCCAGTTTGTTCTTGATGCTTTGAACTATATATTAACTCATAATTTTTTCAAGTTCCAGGACCAATACTATGTTCAAAGGACGGGTGCCTCAATGGGGGCTAAATCCTCCCCTTCGGTGGCAAATATTTTTGTCCACTGGTGGGAGATTCAGTATATATTTTGTGACATCAACCCCTTCTTTTCCAACATTGTTTGGTACGGAAGATATGTCGACAATGTCATTATAATTTGGTCGTCCTCTGAACACAGCGCTTCCTGTTTCGTTGATTATGTTAATAATAACCCTCATAATTTGTTTTTTACATCAACATGGCACAAATCCATCACTCCATTTTTGAATATTTTACTTGATAGTAGACAGGGACGTGTTCACACCTCTACATATAGAAAATCTACTGCAGGTAACACCATTCTGCGCGCAGAGTCATGTCACCCCAAACATACGGTACTGGCTGTTCCGGTTGGGGAACTGACTCGTGCTTGCAGAAATTGTTCCTCAGACGAATCTTTTCAAATAGAATCGGACAATATTTTCCAACGTTTGGGTCAGAGGGGTTACCAGCCCTGGTGTCTGAACAGAGCCAAACGGAAAGTCTTACAAAAATCTAGAGACAGCCTTCTTATTTCTAAACCTAATCAGACATCCTCGAAAATGTTATCGAAGCCCACTTTTACTACCACTTATAGTTTAGAATTTAATAGTATCAAATCTATTATTAATAAATTCTTACCTATCTTATGTCAGGACACTATCCTTAATAAATATTTTAAAAAAATGGTATAAATTTTTCGAGTAGACAGGCCCCTAATTTAGGCAGTCTTTTATCTCCGAGTGCTTTGCCTCCCCTCTCCACTGCTGGTTCCCGTTCATGGGTTAAATTAAATGGATTTTTCAAATGCGGTTTACCCAGATGCTGCCAAGACCTCCACGATTTCAGTTCCCGATTCGAATTCTGTGCCAATAAAACAATTTATTAATTGTGAACTGAAAACTGCAATGTATCTTACATTGGCAGCACTAAAAGAACTCTGAAAAAACGCATCCAGGAACATCTTATTGGCAGCAGTTCATACACTAACGCATCAAATGTCTCTAAACACTTCAAAAATGTTCACGATGGCAGTGTAGCCCATTTTTCATAATCAAGCATTGAGATTGTTTGTTCACACGATAGAGGTGGCAACCGCATCAAATCATTACGCAATAGGGAAATCTTTTGGATTTACTCTTTGCGCACTTTTCAACCACATGGGTTACATTTAAAATGGGACATCATTCTACATTATTAATTAACTGTAGGCTACCACTGGTGCTTGAGTTATATTACTTTTTGTAGTTTTATTAACAACTACCAGTGGTTTGGCAACTTTTTTCCTCTAGATATACATTTTGTGTCTCCTTAAAACATACAGGTCTCGTACACATTGTTTGTACTTATGTTGTAACTTTGGTTATATTTGTTTAATGATTTATGACTTTGCACCTGTAATGTTTAGCAGACGGGAGCCTCCATTTTTGGAGCGTATAGGGTTAATCCCTGGTTCGTTACTTTTACTCACCTGTTCCATCAGGAGGCTGGGATATATTCCCTCTCCCCTCTGCTTCCCACCATGCATCTGATGAAAGGTCACATGACCTGAAACGCGTCATGCTTGGTGCTGATTCCTGGGATTTTAATCATTTGTCTTATTGAAGTCTCTCCATGTCGATGATTTTAACGTGGATCTAATAAAGGTGAAGTTTCTTAATCGCTGGCATCTACCTGCTTTCTTCATTAATTTACAAATCTGTTTAACTTTCTGGCACCAGCTGATTTAAAAAAGATGTTTTCCACTGGAGTACGCCTTTAATGATGTGCATCCCATCCACATTAAACGTGTCTGAATGATGGACTACATCAAATGTCCTATTCCAATAAAAACAATTAAATTAGTTTGCAGGCTAACACGAAAACCAAATGCGTCTCTGTATACTGTAGGTCCCAGCTCGCCTAGATGTTGACAAAGAAAATGCATATGAAGCCATGTAGTAAAGGAGATGTAACCCAGCTTTAAAGAAATGCCTATAATTTTATTGCTCCTCCTCTGTGGATCTTTTGCCATTGAAAATTAGTAGGAGGACGGTTAGCCTTTACTTTATTCAGCTTATGTGTATTTTGATATTGCATATTTTTTTTTTTTACTTTTTAGCACTATATTGTTGTATTTTTTTATTTTTTATTTGACTATGCTACAGGGGCTGTGCAGTTAGTGTAATTCATAATATAGTGTCCGTATCTGTGTGTGACAGTTTTCTCACAATTCTTCTGTGATTATTGCTCCAATATTTCTTTTTAACAGCATACAAAATTACTCATGTCTCGGGATTTCCCAGGTTGCAATGTGTCGAGACCTGCCATCACTAGTAAGGTAATCAGAGAGAATATATCCTGCTTCAATTTTGGAACAGCTGTAGGCTCCTGGTTAGAAAACACTGTGTTTCAATGTGTTGTGTGGCTGATGTGTGGGAGGAAGGAAAATGACCTCAAACTTTCAATCATGGAACTATGGGATATGTAGTTTAGAGAACAAAATCCAACTGGAAATACCCAGTTCTGGTAGGTAAGTACTAAAATCACTTTATGGTAAATAACCCCTTTAAATGTTTAAATAATAACTTTACCCTGGCTATGTAAATTTAATAATGCCAGTGTGTAAACAATGTGAGATATGTGTGTGCCTGTGACTGCTTGTGCATTTAAGACTGTGGCATCTCATCTGCCTTAATGAGAGCTTTTTGTGCCGATATGTGAACTGGTGTGCCTAATTGGGGTGCGCCTAACTTATTTGTAGCCTAGTTTGATAGGTGAGCAAGGAGGTGAGAATTATAGTGAAGAACATCTTTACAGTCACATCCACCCCTGGGTCACTGTGTAATAAAGGCCAAAGGGTAGGATGCCTTTCCTGTCCATGACAATAAGCTCTGCTGTGGCTTCTGTAATTTTTTTGATGGCAAGAATAGAGAAGCAGAGAATAGAGAAGACTAGAGAAGCACTATTCTTGCAGTGAAAATGACAAATACCTTGTGAAATGTTATAACACAAATATTCAATACTGTGGAATTACAAATCTTTGTCTCACTGTCATCATCACAAACAGGCTGTGTTACAAAAAGCTTTAAAACCTCTTTAGGATATGTTCACACGTGTTGTATTTTGCTGTGTATTTTGCTGCATAGTCTTTGCAGTTGACTTTCCTACCACTTGACTTCAATGGGTAGGAAAATCAGCAGCAGAAAATACGCAGCAAAAGTCATGTGAGGAGCTTACGCCATGTCTTGTGAGCAGCCCAAAGTTTTAGAGGTGTACTCTGCCCCTAGATATATTATCCCATGATCGCGGGATCCGGCCGCTGGGACCCCCCCCCCCCCCCAGCAATCTCCACCCACATTATGTTCAGAATGTTGGGTTCGGGTGGCCGTGGTTGTGACGTCACACCACGCCCCCTCCCATAGACTTGGATGGAGAGGCATGGCTTGACGTCAAGAGGGGTGTGGAATAACATCATGACCACGGCCACTCGAACCCAGCGTTCAGAACATAATGTTCAGAATGCAAGGGTGTCTGCACAAAGATTGCGTTTGTTGGTCCACTCCTTTGGATAGGGTATGAGATGCCTAGGGACAGAGTACCCCTTTAAGTACAGTTTTACCTTTGGATGGGTCATAATCTTTATCCTTGGGGATTAAGGGGCTAAGGGATTCATTGTGGTGAGCAGCATTCACAGGTGTTAGGATTCGGCTAGCTGGATGTGGATCCTCTGTGTTAGCGAGGGATTGGCGTGGACCGTATCGGTGGACCGGTTCTAGGGTTGCTACTGGTATTCACCAGAGCCCGCCGCAAAGCGGGATGGTCTTGCTGCGGCGGTAGCAACCAGGTCGTATCCACCGGCAACGGCTCAACCTCGCTGACTGCTGAGAAGGCGTGGGACAGAAGGACTAGGCAGAGGCAAGGTCAGACGTAGCAGAAGGTCGGGACAGGTGGCAAGGTTCGTAGTCAATGAGGATAGCAGGAGATCTGGAACACAGGCTTTGGACAACACTAAATGCTTTCTCTGGCACAAGGCAACAAGATCCGGCAAGGAAGGGAAGCGGAAGTGAGGTTATATGGACAGGGAGCAGGTGGAAGCTAATTTAGACTGATTGGGCCAGGCACTAATCACTGGTGCACTGGCCCTTTAAATCTTAGAGAGCTGGCGCGCGCGCGCCCTAGAGAGCGGAGCCGCGCGCGACAGAACATGACAGCCGGGGAGAGGGACGGGTAAGTGGCTTGGGATGCGACTCCCGATCGGGCGCGTCCCTCTATGCGAATCGCATCCCCATTGCGAATGTCAGTGCAGCGCTCCCAGTCAGCGGGTCTGACCGGGGCGCTGCAGAGAGGAGAACGCCGCGAGCGCTCCGGGGAGGAGCAGGGACCCGGAGCGCTCGGCGTAACAACAGGGCCTTGAGTTCCTGTTCTCAGGAAACTTCTACAGGTATAAGCTCCAAGTCTCAGGTCAAACCCCTCTAAAGCTTGTCTCACATATGTTGCAGATGTACCCAGAGACAAAGATGCCATGTTGGTGCATCATCCAGGTACTTTTAGGCCTAGAACATCAAAAATTTTGTTTCAGACCTGGGGCAGCCACAGGCTGGTGTTGTTAGGGTGGAAAAGGCCAAAATCCATGGCCCTTCCCACCCTCATAATACTAGGCTGTTGCTGCGGGGTTTGTTTCTGAATGATTTTAACCCCTTAAGGACGCAGGACGTAAATGTACGTCCTGGTGAGGTGGTACTTAACGCACCAGGACGTACATTTACGTCCTAAGCATAACCGCGGGCATCGGAGCGATGCCCGTGTCATGCGCGGCTTATCCCGGCTGCTGATCGCAGCCAGGGACCCGCCGGCAATGGCCGACGCCCGCGATCTCGCGGGCGTCCGCCATTAACCCCTCAGGTGCCGGGATCAATACAGATCCCGGCATCTGCGGCAGTTCGCGATTTAAATGAACGATCGGATCGCCCGCAGCGCTGCTGCGGGGATCCGATCATTCAGAACGCTGGACGGAGGTCCCCTCTCCTTCCTCCGTCCGGCTCCCGGCGTCTCCTGCTCTGGTCTGTGATCGAGCAGACCAGAGCAGGAGATGACCGATAATACTGATCTGTTCTATGTCCTATTCATAGAACAGATCAGTATTAGCAATCATGGTATTGCTATGAATAGTCCCCTATGGATACTATTCAAGTGTAAAAAAAAATGTAAAAAAATGTAAAAGTAAAAGTAAAAAAAAAGTGAAAAATCCCCTCCCCCAATAAAAAAGTAAAACGTCCGTTTTTTCCTATTTTACCCCCAAAAAGCGTAAAAAACATTTTTATAGACATATTTGGTATCGCCGCGTGCGTAAATGTCCGAACTATTAAAATAAAATGTTAATGATCCCGTACGGTGAACGGCGTGAACGGAAAAAAAAAAAGTCCAAAATTCCTACTTTTTTAAATACATTTTATTTAAAAAAATTTATGAAAAATGTATTAAAAGTTTTTTATATGCAAATGTGGTATCAAAAAAAAGTACAGATCATGGCGCAAAATATGAGCCCCCATACCGCCACTTATACGGAAAAATAAAAAAGTTAGAGGTCATCAAAATAAAGGGATTATAAACGTACTAATTTGGTTAAAAAGTTTGTGATTTTTTTTAAGCGCAACAATAATATAAAAGTATATAATAATGGGTATCATTTTAATCGTATTGACCCTCAGAATAAAGAACACATGTCATTTTTACCATAAATTGTATGGCGTGAAAACAAAACCTTCCAGAATTAGCAAAATTGCGTTTTTCGTTTTCATTTCCCCACAAAAATAGTGTTTTTTGGTTGCGCCATACATTTTATGATATAATGAGTTATGTCATTACAAAGGACAACTGGTCGCGCAAAAAACAAGCCCTCATACTAGTCTGTGGATGAAAATATAAAAGAGTTATGATTTTTAGAAGGCGAGGAGGAAAAAATGAAAACGTAAAAATTTTATTGTCTGAGTCCTTAAGGCCAAAATGGGCTGAGTCCTTTAGGGGTTAAGGACGCAGGGGAATTTTACACCTATTTAAAATTATGCAATTATTTAAAAGTAAAATCTTATTTTGGTCAGAATTTGGTCAGTATAAATGGTCAATATTTTTGTCCAAAACCAACAAATATCTTGGTGAATTGAAACTTATATGGTGAATTCTTCCCCTTAAAGGAGTAGTCCAGTGGTGATTCAGTGGTGAGCAACTTATCCCCTATCCTAAGGATAGGGGATAAGTTGCAGATCGCGGGGGTCCGACCCCTGGGGCCCCCCGCGATCTCCTGTACGGAGCCCCGACAGCCCGCTGGAAGGGGGCGTGTCGACCTCCGCACGAGGCGGCGGCCGACACGCCCCCTCAATACAACTCTATGGCAGAGCCGAAGCGCTGCCTTCGGCAATCTCCGGCTCTGCCATAGAGATGTATTGAGGGGGCGTGTCGGCCGCCGCCTCGTGCGGGGGTCGACACCCGCTATCTCAGCGGAGAGCCGGGGCCCCGTACAGAGAGATCGCAGGGGGCCCCAGCTGTCGGACCCCCCGCGATCTCAAACTTATCCCCTATCCTTAGGATAGGGGATAAGTTTTTCACCACTGGACTACCCCTTTAATTCATTTGTAAGTGCTTGTTAAAAAGACCCCTGCAATTTTTAAAGTTGGTCAATCAAGGTATTACTGTAATACGATTGTCTTTTTTACACCAAAGTATCTATTGTTGCATAGATTTTTTTTCTGGCTAACATGGTACTACAGATATTTATTTATTTATTTTTTGCAATGGTTTTCCCCATTATGCATATTATAAGAGTTTTCTTTATCCTTTGTATGATGTCTGTCTCATGGCACAAATGTCAATTTCTCTTAAATTATTAACTTCTAAACTGTTGCGTGTGTTTGTCTCATTAATCCCCTGCTAGTAAACAAACTGTAGCACATCCCTGAACTTTAAATACTTCAAGCTATGGAAGTCTAAATGTGGCTGATAGAAAAAAAAAATCTTATCTGTGATACATTTGAAGCTATTTAGATAAAGTCACTGTCAGTATGCAAAGTGGAAATAGGCAAACTAAGTAGTGGCAAGTGTAGTCACAGATAAAGCACTTCTACCATATCCACAAAGTAAATAATCTCAAAGCTAATTTTGTTATCCAAGCACATGAGTAGAAAATTAAAACTAATATATCTGTTTCCTTCTTGGTTTTTTTTTCCCCACAAATTCAGATTTTCTCCATTACTAAATAGACATTTTTTTTTAAATCAAAATATTATTTTATTAAAAGGTAAAGAGTCTTTTAGAGATAGAAACATAGAATGTGTCGGCAGATAAGAACCATTTGGCCCATCTAGTCTGCCCAATAATCTGAATACTATGAATAGTCCCTGGCCCTATCTTATATGAAGAATAGCCTTATGCCTATCCCATGCATGTTTAAACTCCTTGACTGTATTTGCAGCGACCACTTCTGCAGGAAGGCTATTCCATGCATCAACTACTCTCTCAGTAAAGTAATACTTCCTGATATTACTGCAGAAACCTTTGCCCCTCTAATTTAAAACTATGTCCTCTTGTGGTAGTTTTTCTTCTTTTAAATATGCTCTCCTCTTTTAAATATGCTCTCCTCCTCCTCTGCCGGCGAACATTTCCCGGCAAACTTAGCATGTTCGCGTTCGCATCGACGGGCGAACATATGAGAAGTTCGATTCGCCCCCTATACTTTAACATTGTGAAAAACTTTGACCCTGTGAGTCAGTCAGCAGACACATTACAGCCAATCAGCAGCAGTCCCTCCCTTCCAGACCCTCCTACCTACTGCATGGACGCCATTTTACCTTCATTCGGCAGGCTGCAGGCTTAGAAGGTGGAGGGACAGAGAAGCTGCTCCTGCTGTAATAGGGAAAGCGATAGCTAGGTTGCTGCTAGGTGGTGTATTCAGGGTCCACATTACTCCTAAAGCACTAGTGTAACATCTGCTTTAAGGACAGCACCCAAAAAAGCCCTTTTTAGGGCTCAAATATCAGTCCATGTGTTTTGCAACAGCTGGAGGCACCCTGGTTGGGAGGGAACCACTGGTTAAAAGGGGTTCTCCAGTGTAGGGATCGACCGATATTTTTTTAGGGCCGATACCGATAATCGGTGGAGGTTAGGGCTGATAGCCGATAACTTATACCGATATTCCGGTATAAGTTATCGGCTATGTATCCCCCCGCGACACCGCTGCAGATCATTGATTTAAAGCGGGCACTTTAAATCAATGCACTGCAGTGGCTTTTGCGGTGCCATAGGCCACCGCCGCCACCCGCTTCTCTCCCCCTGCCTGTTCGGGGGTCCTGAGTCCTATCACCGCCACCGCTCCCCCCACCGCCGCACCACGACCACCCCCCAGACCCATCACACCGCGACCGACCCCCTGTCGCACTGCGTCCACCCCCGACCCCCAGCACCACACCACGACCGACCCGCCACACCGCGTCTGTCCCCCCGACCCACCGCACCGCGTCGCACCCCCCACTGCACAGCGTCTGCCCCATTGCTCCCTCATTCCCGGTTTTATAATTACCTGTTCCCGGGGCCCGGGATCCACTCTGCATCTGGCTCTGGTGGCGTCCTCCTGAGCTGTCACTGTGCGCACTGACGGTGACGTCACGTCGCGCACATCACGTCTCTCGTCATTGCGCACAGTGTAACGCAGGATGCAGCAGGAGCCAGTGTGGGCCCCGGGAACAGGTAATTATAAAACCGGGATGCGTGGGCCCCGTAGCGTGGGCCCCGGGAACAGGTAATTATAAAACCGGGAATGGGTTGCGGTGGGGGGTGCATCGCGGTGCGGCGGGTCGGGGGGGGGCTTTCGCGGTGCAGCGGGTCGGAGCGGTCGCGGTGCGGTGGGGGCGGTGCGGGGGGGGGGGGGGGGGGCTGGCATTATCGGCTTATCGTCAAGGTAATTGCCGATACCGATAATGTCCAAAATCGTGATTATCGGCCGATAATATCAGCCAAACTGATAATCAGTCGATCCCTACTCCAGTGTAAAACTTAAATTCCTTCAAGCAACTAACTACAGTATTAAGAGGGCTATAAGTTCAGCCCGTGTGTCTTGCAACAGCTGGAGGCACCCTGGTTGGGAGGGGACCATTGGAAAAAGGGCTTCTCCAGTGTAAAACTTAAGTTCCTTCAAGCAACTAACTACAGTATTGTACAGGGGTACTCTGCTCCTAGACATGTTAACCCCTATCCAAAGGGTAGGAGGGGATAACATGTCTGATCACGGGGAGCCCGGCCGCTGGAAACAATGACTCCCAATGAACTCCGGGCCGGCGTTGCAGCGTTACGGACACAGAAGTCTGGGGGTTCTGTTATCGTGATGTCACACCATGCCCCATCCATTCATGTCTATGGAAGGGGGCGTGGTGGCTGGTACACCAATCAGCTGTTCTGTGTGGATCCTGGGTCCAATCTACTGATGGAGCCTGCTTAGCCTGGATTGCTGATTTTTGGTCACAATAAACTCCAGAATTTTTTTTTATAAAAGTGGTCAAAAAGTTATATATGCATGAAAAAAGTTGCACCAATAAAAACAGATCACAGCACAAAAAATGAGCCCTTTTACAGCCCCGTATATGGAAAAATAAAAAAGTAAGGACAATTTTAACCCCTTAAGGACGCAGGATGTAGTCAAACGGCCCCTTTTCCGAGTCCTTAAGGACTCAGGACGTTTGAGTACGTCCTGTCAAATCCCAGCCCCCCGCCGCTAGCCAGAGGGGAGCCGGTGCCCGATGCCTGCTGAAATCATTCAGCAGGCATCACGGCATATCGCCCAGGGGGGTCATGATGACCCCCCATTTCGGCGATGGCCCCAGATCGCTGGACAATTCAGTCCAGCGATCTGCGGCAGATTCCGGGCCAATCGGGTCTCCAGTGACAGAGATGGCCCCGAACAGCCATAGCCAGCAGGAGTGAGGTGGCACTCGTGCCACCGCACGATTGCCCTGATTCATCAGCCGGTTTACCGGCCAACCAATCAGGGCACCTGATGCGGGTGTCACTCCCGAAACCCGCTCCGCCCCTCTTCCGGAGCACGTGAGCGGGACACATGGGCGGAGGTTTACAGTAAGTATCCAGCTGCAAGTTTGAGCTCCGGCAAATTTTCTGCTGCAGCTCAAACTACCAGCGAGAAACTACTGTGAACCCCCGCCCGTGTGACTGTACCCTAAAAACACTACACTACACTAACACACAATAAAATAAAAAGTAAAAAACACTACATATACACATACCCCTACACAGCCCCCCTCCCCAATAAAAATTAAAAACGTCTGGTACGCCACGGTTTCCAAAATGGAGCCTCCAGCTGTTGCAAAACAACTACTCCCAGTATTACCAGACAGCCACTGACTGTCCAGGCATGCTGGGAGATTTACAACAGCTGGAGGCACCCTGTTCTGGAATCACTGGCGTAGAATACCCCTATGTCCACCCCTATGCAAATCCCTAATTTAGGCCTCAATTTAGGCCTTTCTTTTGCTGTCGAGGCACCATAGGGGCTTCCTAAATTCAGCATGCCCCCAGAGCAAAATTTGCTTTAAAAAAGCCAAATGTGACTCCTTCTCTTCCGAGACCTGTAGTGCGCCAGCATAGCACTTTTCACCCCCATATGGGGTGATTTCTGAATCGGGAGAAATTGGGCTTCAAATTTTGGAGGGTATTTCCTGCTATTACCCTTTTTAAAAATGTAAAACTTTTAGGAAACCAAGAATTTTAGGAAAAAATTATGTTTTTTTCTTACATATGCAAAAGTCGTGAATCACCTGTGGGGTATTAAGGTTCACTTTACCACTTTTTATGTTTCCCAAGGGGTCTAGTTTCCAAAATGGTATGCCACGTGTTTTTTTTCCTGTTCTGGCACCATAGGGGCTTCCTAAAGGTGACATGCCCCCCCAAAAACCATTTGTCGCTCCTTCCCTTCTGAGCCCTCTACTGCGCCCGCCGAACACTTTACATAGACATATGACGTATGTGCTTACTCGAGAGAAATTGGGTTTCAAATATAAGTAAACATTTTCTCCTTTTTACCCCTTGCAAAAATTCTAAAATTGGGTCTACAAGAACATACGAGTGTAAAAAATTAAGATTGCGAATTTTCTCCTTCACTTTGCTGCTATTCCTGTGAAACACCTAAAGGGTTAAAACGCTGACTGAATGTCATTTTGAATACTTTGGGGGGTGCTGTTTTTATAATGGGGTCATTTGTGGGGTATTTCTAATATGAAGACCCTTCAAATCTACTTCAAACCTGAACTGGTCCCTGAAAAATGCGAATTTCAAAATTTTGTGAAAAATTGGAAAATTGCTGCTGAACTTTGAAGCCCTCTGGTGTCTTCCAGAAGTAAAAAAAACTTCAATTTTATGATGCAAACATAAACATTTTTTGGGAATATCCATTTTCCTTACAAGCAGAGAGCTTCAAAGTAAAAAAAAAATGCAAAATTTTCAAATTTTTCATCAAATTTGGGGATTTTTCACCAAGAAAGGATGCAAGTTACCACAAAATTTTACCACTATGTTAAAGTAGAATATGTCACAAAAAAACAATCTCGGAATCAGAATGATAACTGAAAGCATTCCAGAGTTATTAATGTTTAAAGTGACAGTGGTCAGAATTGCAAAAAATGGCCGAGTCCTTAAGGTGAAAAAGGGCTCAGTTCTTAAGGGGTTAAGTACCAGGGCTTCAGGGCGTACCTGTACACCCTTGGTCCCTAAGTGTTTTTTAATGTAAAAAATAATAATCTTGACCTCTTATTATTGTTTGTCCAATGTGTCTATTATATCTAATTTTAGTAAAATAGATTTGTGACAAACAACTTATTGGATGCTATTAGCACAGAATGGCACTTTATATAGTAATGTGGAACATTGTAACAAACCCCCTCCCCATCTCCTTACTACTGCTGTATAAGACTGAACATGCTGTCACAATTCTGCTCCTTCTCCTCTATGCTGTGGACGGAGCAGTGCACTGAATCATTCTCCTTCTCTCACTGGATGTTGCTGAGAGCTGGAGAGTTGTGAGGGGGTGTGGCCTCCTCTCAGCCAATCACAGCAGCTCACACACTGCCAGCTCTCCTCTGCCCTCTGTGCCTCCCCCTCACTTCCTGTATTCCGACTGAGACGCTGATGTTGCTAACGTCGAAAAGACCATAGTAACAGGTGTGGGACATTTTATGAGGACCTCTAGTAGCCACTTTTATAGGAGCAGTTTCTGAGGAAAACTGTGGAAAAAAATAATGAAATAGTATTAGAGATATACTTATTTTCTATTGTTCTATTGTTTTTAAAAATATAGTTTTGTTGAAAGTGGCCATTTAATTACTTATAACTCATTTTCACAATAAGGTCATGTTCACACGATGGAATATCCGCATGAAATTCCGAAGAAAAAATTAGCATGGACATTCCGCTGCAGCAGAGTGCCATTAATTTCAATGGGATTCTGCTGCACCATGCACACAGCGAATTTTCCGCGACAGATGCTTTTGCAGTGGAAATCCCGATTCTGACATCCGCAGAAAGAATAGAAATCACTTTTCTTGTTGCTGGTTTAAGTATGATTTAAGTTCTTTAATATTCAAAATAGATTGTCCAATTCTATAAAAGGATCATCACATGACCACTGCAGCCAATCAGTGGCCTTAGTTGTCACCTGCCATATTCTCATGTATCTCTGAGTTCTGTGGGGTAATAAAGTGTACACAAATGTAAACATAGCTATACTGTATGACCTTCACATGTTAAGAATGTAAAAGCAAATAATAATCCTTTTCTGTTATGCTGCAAGGTCTTCACTTACTAGAAATACCTCTACATGGATATTTCCTCTTGCATGATCTTTGTCATTCAGGGGAATTGTTTCTAAGGTGCACTTTGGAGGTCAGTTTTAATTGGTTTTTAAGTAGATGAATTTCCATTTTAAGATTTCAAGGTTACCTTAAATCTATGCTTACCATAAATTTTTCAGTACCTATTTTACAGTATATATTTTACATTTTAATGTTTTGTTCTAGCTCACCATTTAGTACATGCAGAGTAAGGGGCATAGGGCGAGGGCTACACTGTCATCGCAGCCACATGAAATTAGATCACAATCTTGTACTTCTGAAACTGTAACAAATGATATTGAATGTAGTTGCACAGGAATTCCAGGTTTGGATTAATGTTCACTGTTGTGCCATGGTGGCATTACCATTAAAAGGATGCAACACAACCACAATTACATTCGGCTGATATGTAGCCACGTGACATAGCAACGTCATGTTGTATAGCCACAAGTCACTGTATTCCTAGTCCAAGGCTAAGTTTACATATGTCCAACATTTGGCTCAGTGAAACCAGCCCAAGACTCAACACAACTTATGCGCCAATGTGGTTTCCCATTACTGGAGTGCGTCCCGTCAGGCAAACATTGCTTTAGGTGCCTGTGCTAGGCCCTGCTGCTCTGGTGATCCTTTAACCTCCTTTAACCCTTAACCTCTTAAGGACGCAGGGCGTACCTGTACGCCCTGCACCCAGTCCCAGTATATAACACGTGGTCACGCTGTGACCCAGCGTCACACCGGGTCGGTCCCTGTGGCTAATTACATCCGGGACCGTGGGCAAATAGCGTGCGGCACCGTTGGTTGTGCTGTGCGCTATTAACCTTTTAGACACGGCATTCAAAGTTGATCACCACGTCTAAAATGATAGTAAAAGCTTCCTGGCAGCTCAGTCGGGCTGATCGGGACCATCGCGGTGAAATCGCGATGTCCCGATCAGCTAGAATGCGAGCGGAGGTCCCCTTACCTGCCTCCCTCACGTCCAATCGGCGATTGATTGCTCTAAGCCTGAATCCAGGCTTGAGTAATCAACCGTTGATAACACTGATCTTTGCTG
Source organism: Hyla sarda (assembly GCF_029499605.1). Lineage (NCBI taxonomy): Eukaryota > Metazoa > Chordata > Amphibia > Anura > Hylidae > Hyla > Hyla sarda. The sequence goes on along the minus strand of NC_079191.1, from coordinate 205,830,121 downwards.
TGTCAATGCACGGCAATGATCTGTGTATGAGTTCGGTATGTGTAGTGTAATAGCCACTGGGGAGAGGGGGGGGGGGGCTATTACACTGCAAAAAAAAAGTGTGAAAAAAAGTTAATTAAGATCACTTAACCCCTTCCCTAATGAAAGTAAGAATCACCCCCCTTTTCCCATTTAAAAAAACAGTGTAAATAAAAATAAACATATGTGGTATTGCTGCGTGCAGAAATTTCAGAAATATAAAAATATGTCATTAATTAAACTGCACAGTCAATGGCGTACATGCAAAAAAAATTCCAAAGTCTAAAATAGCATATTTTTGGTCACTTTTTATATCATGAAAAAATGAGTAAAAAGCGGTCAAAAAATCCAATAAATATATAAATGGTACCAATGAAAACTTCAGAACACCTGTACGTCCTTGGTCCTGCTCCCGTGATATAACGCGGGGTTATACGTTAACCCCGCATCATATCATGGCGGGCCCGGCTTCATAGTGAAGCCGTGACCCGCCGCTAATAGCGCGCAATGCCGAAAGTGAAACCATGCCGGTTAACTCAGTGGGCTGTTCGGGATAGCCGCGACGAAATCGCGGCATCCTGAACAGCTTACAGGACAGCGGGAGGGCCCATACCTGCCTCCTCGCTGTCCGATCGCCGAATGACTGCTCAGTGCCTGAGATCCAGGCATGAGAAGTCATGCGGCAGAATCATCGATCACTGGTTTCCTATGAGAAACCAGTGATCAATGATAAAGATCAGTGTGTGCAGTGTTATAGGTCCCTATGGGAGCTATAACACTGCAAAAAAAAAGTGAAAAAAAAGTGAATGAATATCATTTAACCCCTCCCCTATTAAAAGTTTGAATCACCCCCCTTTTCCCATAAAAAAAAACACAGTGTAAATAAAAATTAAAATAAACATATATGGTATCGCCGCGTGTGGAAATGTCCGAATTATAAAAATATATAATTAATTAAACCGCTCGGTCAATGGCGTGCGCCCAAAAAAATTCCAGAGTCCAAAATAGTGCATTTTTGGTCACTTTTTATATCATTTAAAAATGAATAAAAAGCGATCAATAAGTCCTATCAATGCAAAAATTGTACCGTTAAAAACTTAAGATCACGGCGCAAAAAATGAGCCCTCATACCACCCCATACACGGAAAAATAAAAAAGTTATAGGGGTCAGAAAATGACAATTTTAAACGTATTAATTTTCCTGCATGTAGTTATGATTTTTTCCAGAAGTACAACAAAATCAAACCTATGTAAGTAGGGTATCATTTTAATCGTATGGACCTACAGAATAAATATAAGGTGTCATGTTAACCGAAAAATTTACTACGTAGAAACGGAAGCCCCCAAAAGTTACAAAACAGCGTTTTTTTTTTTCAATTTTGTCGCACAATGATTTTTTTTTCCGTTTCACCGTCGATTTTTGGGCAAAATGACTGACGTCATTACAAATTAGAATTGGTGGCGCAAAAAATAAGCAATCATATGGATTTTTAGGTGCAAAATTGAAAGAGTTATGATTTTTTAAAGGCAAGGAGCAAAAAACTAAAATGCAATAACGGAAAAAAACCCTGTCCTTAAAGGGGTAGTCCAGTGGTGAAAAACTTATCCCCTATCCTAAGGATAGGGGATAAGTTTGAGATCGCGGGGGATCCGACCGCTGGGGCCCCCTGCGATCTCTCTGTACAGGGGGCCAGGCTCTTCGGCCAGATAGCGGGTGCCGACCTCCGCACGAAGTGGCGGCCGACACGCCCCCTCAATACATCTCTATGGCAGAGCCGGAGATTGCCGAAGGCAGCGCTTCGGCTCTGCCATAGAGTTGTATTGAGGGGGCGTGTCGGCCGCAGCTTCGTGGTGGTCGACACGCTCCCTTCACCACTGGACTACTCCTTTAAGGGGTTAAGGACCAAGCGTTTTTCTGTCTTTTCACTTTTCATTTTTTCCTCCTTACCTTTTAAAAATCATAACCCTTTCAATTTTGCACCTAAAAATCCATATGAGGGCTTATTTTTTGCACCACCAATTCTTCTTTGTAATGACATCAGTCATTTTACTCAAAAATCTACGGAGAGGTGGAAAAAAATCATTGTGTGACAAAATTGAATACAAAATACTATTTTGTAAATTTTGGGGGCTTCCATTTCTACGCAGTACATTTTTCTGTAAAATGGAAACTTTATCTTTATTCTGTAGGTCCATACAATTAAAATGATACCCTACTTATATAGGTTTGATTTTGTCGTACTTTTGGGAAAAATCATGACTACATGCACGAAATACATTTAAAATTGTCCTCTTCTGACTCCTATAGCTTTATTAATTTTCCACGTATGGGGTTGTATGAGGGCTCATTTTTTGCGACGTGATCTGAAGTTTTAATCGGTACCATTTTTGTTTTGATCTAACTTTTTAATCGCTTTTTATTCCTTTTTATATGGCATAAAAAGTGACCAAAAATATGCTATTTTGGACTTTGGAATTTTTTTGCGCTTAAGCCATTGACCGTGTGGTTTAATTTATGATATATTTTTATAGTTCGGACATTTACGCACATGGCCATTCCACATATGTTTATTTTTATTATGTTTATATATTTTTTATATGGAATTTGGGAAAAGGGGAGTGATTTAAACTTTTAATAAGGAAGGGGCTAATGTGTGTGCTTTTAAACTTTTTTCAAACTTTTTTTTTTTTTACACTTTTAGTCCCCTTAGGGGACTTTTAGGAGGAATCATTTGTGGACTTTTAGGAGGAATCACACATTTATCTGTGTGCTCTGCGCTCGTTTGATAAAGCCTGAGAGAGAGAGGTATAACCTCATGCTACCTCCACAGTTGATCGCCCCCCCTGCGATCACGCTGCGGGGGGGCGATCCTCCCCACTGGACAACCAGGGGCGGGATACAGGCAGCCTTAGATGCCGCTGTCAGCTTTGACAGCGGCGATTTGAAGGGTTAATAGCTGGCCGCGGCGCTCGCCGCATGTCGGCTATTAACGCCGGCCCCCAGCTACAAGAATCAGCTGGGGGCTTTGCGGTATGTCGCGGGCTCGAGTCGGGAGCCCACATTATATCCAGTTAACAGCCATTGGACTAGTATAGACGTCCATGGTCGTTAACCAGTTAAGGACTCAGACAATTTTATTTTCTTTTTCGTTTTTCCTCCTTGATTTCTAAAAATCCTAACACAGACTAGTATGAGGGCTTGTTTTTTGCACGACTAGTTGTCCTTTGTAATTACATCACTCATTTTATCATAAAATGTATGGCGCAACCAAAAAAATACTATTTGTGCAGGGAAATTGATAAGAAAACAGCAATTTAGCAAATTTTGGAAGGTTTCGTTTTCATGCTGTACACTTTACGGTACATTATACCTGTTTTCTTTATTCTGTGGGTCAATATGATTAAAATCATACCCATTATTACTTACTTTTATATTATTATACAGCTTAAAAAAGTAGCAAACTTTTTAATCAAATGAGTACATTTAAAATCCCTCTATTTTGCTGACTTATAACTTTTTCATTTTTCTGTATAAGCGGTGGTATGAGGGCTCATTTTTTTTTTTATACCACATTTGCATATATAAAACTTTTAATACATTTTTTATCAATTTTGGAACTTGTTTTTTTTTTACGTTCACGATGTTCACCGTACGGGATACTTAACATTGTATTTTAATAGTTTGGATATTTACGCATGTGGCGATACCAAATATGTTTATAAAAATTTTTTTACACTTTTTGGGGGTAAAATGTGGAAAAATGGAAAATTTTTATTTTTCACTTTTTTTTACTTTTACTTTTACACTTTAATAGTCCCCGCTAATAATTTTCAGTGCTATGCATAGGGCATAGCACTGATCAGTGTTATTGGTCATCTTCTGCTCTGGTCTGCTCGATCTGACCAGAGCAGAAGACCCGTGGAAGGCAGCGGAGGCAGGTGAGGGGACCTCCGTCTGCCATTCTGGATGATCGGATCGCACCGTCAGCGCCGCGGGTGATCTGATCATCAATTTTAGTGACTGCAGCGCTGCAGATGACGTGATCTGTATTGATCACGGCATTTGAGGGGTTAATGGCGGACATCCACGTGATCACGGATGTCCGCCATTACCGGCGGGTCCCTAGCTACTATCAGCAGCTGGGACCTGCCGCGCTTGACCCGAACATCGCTCCGATGCTTGCGGTTATGTATAGGACGTAAATGTACGTCCTGGTGCATTAAGTACCACCGCTCCAGGATGTACATTTATGTCCTGCGTCGTTAAGGGGTTAAAGGAAATCTTTCACCTACACTAACCTTTTCGGTACCAACAGACTGATGACAACGGTTCTCACCTTGTCCCGTTCCGTGGCGGGGATATTTGGTAATCTCTTCTGTAAGCTCCGCTCAGGGCACCCGACTTAGGGCACCGGCGGAGCTTACTGACATCACCGCTGCTGTTCTTTCACAGCGGGACCCAGCAGGATGTCACTAAGTTCCGCCCATGCCCCAAGCCACTGCTGCTCTCTGCAGGGTCTCGCAGCAGCGGTGATGTCAGTAAGCTCTGCCTGTGCCCTAAGCCAGCTGCCAGGACTGGAGCTAACGGAGGAAATAACCAAAGATCCCCACCACGGAATGGAACAAGGTGAGTACCGTTGTCATTAGTGTTACCTGCAATATCTGTCGGTACCAACAGGTTAGTGCAGGTGACACTGGTGACAGATTTCCTTTAATATTTGTTCTGTTAATTTATATTGTTTTGCACTGTTCCTTTAAGAAATATAAATGATATGTACAAGTGTATATAATGTACATCTCTCACTCCTGAACCATGTTGTGTGCCCGCAGAGCATTTTACATCTACATATGGGGTATTTTGGTACTCAGGAGAAATTGCATTACAAATTTTGGGGGTCTTTTTTTTTCCCTTTTACCTCTTGCGAAAATGAAAAGTATGGGGCAACACCAGCTTGTTAGTGTAAATTTTTTTTTTTTTGTTACTCTAACAGGCTGGTGTAGACTCATACTTTTCCATTTCATATGGGGTAAAAGGAGGAAAAAAAAACAAAATTTTAAACGCAAATTCTCCAGAGTACGGAGATACCCCATATGTGGCCCAAAACTGTTTCCTTGAAATACGACAGGTATCCTAAGTGAGAGAGCGCCATGTGCATTTGAGGCCTAAATTAGGGATTTGCATAGGGGCGGACCCAGTTGCAAGCTTTTGGCCCTATTCACAGAGCAGAATTTCCTCCTCAAATGAAAGCTTAATACATTTCTTTGGGAGTCCACACTGCTATTCACACTTCTGCAGAATTTCCGCTTGGATTCCGCACCAACTCAGCACAAAATCCTCAAAAGCAGAAGCGGAATTGGGGCGGATGAGCGGAAATTCTGCCGTGTGAATAGGGCCTTACAATTGCCTCCGCTACCAAAAATATTCTATGCCAGTGATTCCCAAACAGGGTGCCTCCAGCTGTTGCTAAACTCCCAGCATGCCTGGACAGTCAGTGGCTGTCTGGCAATGCTGGGAGTTGTTTTGCAACAACCAGAGGCTCCGTTTTGGAAACTGCCATATGAGACGTTTTTCATTGTTATTGGGGGAAGGGGACAGTGTAAGGGTGTGTATATGTAGTGTTTTACCCTTTATTTTGTGTAGGTGTAGTATAGTCTTTTTAGGGTACATTCGCACTGGCGGGAGTTTACGGTGAGTTTCCCACTAGGAGTTTGAACTGCTGCGGAAAATTTGCCGCAGCTCAAACTTGAAGCAGGAAACTCACTGTAAACCCGACTGTGTGATTATACCCTGTACATTCACATGAGGGGGTGGCAAAACTCCAGCTGTTGCAAAACTACAACTCCCAGCATTCACTGACAGAGTTACAACAGCAAGAGGCACACTGGTTGGAAAAACTTGAGTTAGGTTCTTTTACCTAACTCAGTATTTTCCAACCAGTGTGCCTCCAGCTGTTGCAAAACTACAACTCCCAGGATGTACTGATCGCTGAAGGACATTATGGGAGTTGTAGTTATGTAACAGCTGGAGGCACACAACTACAACTCCCAGCATACTGAGACAGCCGTTTGCTGTTCATGCATGCTGGGAGTTGTAGTTTTGCAAGATTTAGAGGGCCACGGTTTAGAGACCACCGCACAGTGATCACAGAACTGTGGCCATCAAGATGTTGCAAAACTACAAATCCCAGCATGCCACAGTTTGGAGACCACTGCACATTCACACTGCACTCCAAACTGTACCTCTCTAAATCTTACAAAATCACAAATCCCAACATGCCCAAACAGCAAACGGCATGCTGGGAGTTGTAGTTTTGCAACATCTGGAAGGCTAAAGTTTAGAGACCACTGTATAGTGGTCTCCAAACTGTAGCCCTCCAAATGTTGCTAGGCAACAACTCACCGGCTTCCGTAGTCTGCACCAGGGAGCAGCACATCATCACTGCCCGCCGGCACCGCCCGCTTCCACCGATTGCCACCAGTAAGTGACACATTACGGTTCCCCTGTTCTGCCCGGACTACCGTGGGTGGGCAGAGCGGGAGAACCAAACTTTAACCCCCCGCCGTGATCTGCTATTATTCGGTCACTTGTGACCGACTAATAGCAGGGATAGGAGGGGTGGCACCCCTGCCATCTCACTCATATGCCTTCAGGAGGTTTTGTGGGTGTCTTGGACAGCCCCAATCCCCCATTTTTTCCAGGTCACCGGAGACCTGTAAGACCCCGAATCGCCACAGATCGCTGGTATGAATTGACAGGCGATATGTGGTGATCAGCGACATGGGGGTGTCTCAGGACCCCCCAGGTGTTTGCACTGGGTGCCTGCTGTATAGTGGTCTCCAAACTGTGGCTCTCCAGATGTTGCTAGGCAACTTCGCCGCACCAGAGACCTCACACTACCGATCGTCGCCGCTGGTGAGGGACCTCTGCCGCCGCCGCTTGCAGGACAGTTCCCCCGCTCTGCCTGGACTACCATGGGTGGGCAGAGCCGGGGAACTGAACTTTACCCCGATCTTCTATTGGTCGGTCGCTTCTGACCGACCAATAGCAGGGATAGGCCCCTGCCACCTCACTCCACATTATTTTCTGGGTCACCATGGACCCGTATGACCCGGAATTGCAGCAGATCGCCGGTCTGAATTGGTCTCAGGACCCCCCCATGCGTTAGCACGCGATGCTTGCTGAATGATTTCAGCCGGCATCCCGGTCCGGTCCCTGACTGACGAGTGGCATTGATCGGAATTCCTTTGGGCGTACAGGTACGCGCTTGGTCCTTAAGGACCAAGGGCGTACCTGTACACCTGTGGGAATTCCGTTCCCTGCTTTGCTCACCGAGCGGGGACCAGATCGAGATGCCTGCTTAAATCATTCAGCTAGCACCCTGTGCAAACCCCTGGGGAGGTCCTGAGACCCCCGCAAATCGCCCATCAATTCAGACCGGGGATCTGCGGCGATTCTGGGTCATACGGGACTCTGGTGACCCAGAAAAAAAGGGGATTGGGGCTGTCCAAGACACCCACGATCCCCCTGAAGGGATATGAGTGAGGTAGCAGGGGTGCCACCCCTCCTATCCCTGCTATTGGTTGGTCACAAGCGGGGGTTAAAGTTTGGTTCCCTCAATCTGCCCACCCATGGTAGTTCTGGCAGAATGGGGGAACCGTCATGTGACTGGCCGTCACTTGCTGGCAGCGAACGGCACCGGCGATGAGGAACGGCTCCCTTGTGCAGACTATGGAAGCCGGTGGGTTGTTGCCTAGCAACATCTGGAGGGCTACAGTTTGGAGACCACTATACAGTGGTCTCTAAACTGAAACCCTGCATATGTTGCAAAACTGCAACTCCCAGCATGCCCAGACAGCTGTTTGCTGCTTCAAGTTTGAGTTGCGGCAAATTTTCCGCCACAGCGCGAACTCCTAGCGGGAAACTCACCGTAAACCCCCACCCGTGCGAATGTACCCTAAAAACACTACACATCCCTAACACATAATAAAGGGTTAAACACTATATATACACCCCTTATACTGTTCCCCTCCCCCCAATAAAAATGAAAAACGTATCATACGGCAGTGATTCCCAAACAGAGCCTCCAGCTATTGCAAAAAAACATCACCCAGCATTTCCAGAATGTCACTGACTGTCCAGGCATGCTGGGAGTTAGGCAACAGCTGGCGACATCCTGTTTGGGAATCACTGGTGTAGAATACCCCTATGTCCACCCCTATGCAATCCATAATTTAGTCCTCAAATGCGCATAGTGCCCTCTCACTTTGGAGCCCTGTCGTATTTCCGTACTCAGGAGCAATTGCGTTACAAATGTTGGGGGGCTTTTTCTCCTTTTACCCCTTATGAAAAGGAAAAGTTGGAGTCTACACCAGCCTGTTAGTGTAAAAAAATAAAAATTGTTACACTAACATGCTGGGGTTGCCCAATACTTTTTATTTTCACAAGAGGTAAAAGGGAAAAAAATACCCCCAAAATTTGTAACGCAATTTCTCCTGAGTATGGAATTACCTCATATGTGAACGTAAAATGTTTTGCGGATGCACAACCAACAAGGCTCAGGAGTGAGAGCACAATAGGTACTTTTGAGGCCTAAATTGGTGATTTGCACAGGGGTGACTGATTTTACAGTGGTTCTGACATAAACGCAAAAACAAATACCCACGTGTGACCCCAAAGAGCGTCATTGGGCTTTTAGAGAGAAAACTTGTCCGGAATTGAAGGCCATGCGTGTTTATAAAGCCCCCATGGTGCCAGAACAATGCACCGCCACATGTGACCCCATTTTGGAAACTACACCCCTAATGTAATGTAATAAGGGGTGTAGTGAGCATTTACACCCCACTGGTGTCTGACAGATTTTTGGAACAGTGGTCTGTGAAAATAAAAAAATTACATTTTCATTTGCACAGCCCATTGTTACAAAGATTTGTCAAACGCCAGTGGGGTGTAAATGCTCACTGCCCCCTTATTAAATTCTGTGAGGGGTGTAGTTTAGAAAATGGGGTCACATGTGGGGGGGGGGTCTACTGTTCTGGCACCATGGGAGTTTTGTAAATGCACATGGCCCCTGACTTCCATTCCAAACAAATCCTCTCTCCAAAAGCATAATGGCGCTCCTTTTCTTCTGTGCATTGTAGTGCGCCAGCAGAGCACTTGACGTCCACACATGGGGCATTTCCATACTCAGAAGAAATTGGGTTACAAAGTTTGGGCAGCATTTTCTCCCATTACCCCTTGTAAAAATTGAAAATTTTGGGAAAAATACTACTTTAGTAAAAAAAAATATTTTTTATTTACTCATCCGACTTTAACGAAAAGTCGTCAAACACCTGTGGAGTGTTGAGGCTCACTGGACCCCTTGTTAATTGCCTTGAGGAGTGTAGTTTCCAAAATAGTATGCCATGTGTTTTTTTGCTGTTATGGCATCATTGGGGCTTCTTAAATGCGACATGCCCCCCAAAAACCATTGCAGCAGAATTAATTCTCGCTCCCTCCCCTTCTGAGCCCTCAAGTGAACCCACAGAGCATTTTACATTCACATATGAAGTATTTCCTCACTTGAGAGAAATTGGGTTACAAATTTTGTGTGATTTTTCTCCTATTACCCCTTCTAAAAATTCAAAAACTGGGTCTACAAGAACCTGCGAGTGTAAAAAAAAAAAAAGATTTTGAATTTTCTCCTTCACATTACTGCTATTCCTGTGAAACACCTAAAGGGTTAACAAACTTTCTGAATGTCATTTTGAATACTTTGAGGGGTGCAGTTTCTATAATGGGGTCATTTATGGGGTATTTCTAATACGAAGGCCCCTCAAATCGACTTTAAAACTGAACTGGTCCCTGAAAAATTCAGATTTTGAAAATGTTGCGAAAAATTTTAAAATTGCTGCTGAACTTTGAAGCCCTCTGATGTCTTTCAAAAGTAAAAACATGTAAACTTTATGATGCAAACATAAAGTAGACATATTGTATATGATAATCAATATAAAATTTATTTGGAATATCTATTTTCCTTACAAGCAGAGAGCTTCAACTTTAGAAAAATGCAAAAAATTAACATTTTCAAAAATTTGCCACTATGCTAAAGTAGAATATGTCACAAAAAATATTTCTCAGAATCATATTCATAAGTAAAAGGGACAGTGGTCAGATGTGCAAAAAATGCTCTGGTCCTCAAGGTGAAAATGGGCTTGGTCCTTAAGGGGTTAATATTTCATTATTTATAGTAAAGGAGAAATGTGCATCCAGATATAAAAAATCATTAAGTGAATTCTTTCTTTAAGATACGTTCTGACAGTTCAGATGTGTATCTCAGACCAGCAGGATGGGATGACTTTTATCACCTCATGTATCATTCTTTGACAAGAGACCATGTAATAAATCATATAGGGTTTAATGAGAAATGAATAAAGCAAGTCACAAATAGTTACTGAGACGTAAGGACTGTCTAAGGTGCATACAAAGGTGCTTTCTGGAATTATGAGATTAAAAAAGAAAGAATAGTTTGTATACTTTGTATGGCAGGAAAATATCATACAATTAAAATGATTCACTTTTTATGTGTCTGTAAAGATTCTGTCTGATGGATGTTTTTTTTTACAGTAAAGAAAAGTGTAGCAGGCAAAATAATTTTGGTTATCAGGAACTAAGGTACTTCTTTATTGGGATCTTAAATAAAACTTTCTGTTACTTTATTCAGCCTATAGCAAAAGGCTGTAATTTAAAGTGTGGTGGCCCATTATGGGAGGTGTTACCCCGTACCCTTGCTGCCCTGTCAGGCAGCCTCCTGCAGTGTCCCCTGCCCCCCCCCCCCCTTGCATCTGGTTATTGTAATGGTATATAATCCCTATGTTATATATGTAAGAGTGTTATATCTTTAAATAATGAAAAAGATCCCGGCACTCACTTCTTTCTGCTCAGTGGTAGTATTTATTCATACAGGTGCATATACAGCATGATGCGTTTCGGCCAAAGCCTTATTCAGACTGACATATATAACAGTGTTGGTGTTCACATTTATATGTTAAAGCCCAACCCACTTCCGGTGTTGTCATGATAACCATTTTTGTTTGTATACAAAAGACTCACTTTTGTCTAAAGGACGTGAAGCTAGGTACATATCAATCAAATCAATAGTCAATAATAATAATAATAACAATAAATGGCCAAATATACTGTATCCATTACCACCAGCGAGCCCCTTTTATCTGCGGGCTTTATTGTAATGGACTCGTCCTGCATTAGTCCCTGAATGGCTGTCCTCTCGCTGGTGGTAAGGTTAGAGTGCTTCGCAAATTTACCCTGTCTCACTTCTCTCACAGTTTGTTCCACCTCCCTCTTAACCAACATGATAAAAGTTTCCACTGGGTGCTGATTTTTAGGAGGATAAAAATTGCTCTTTACCCTTAAATTAAATCGCTCCAAGTTCAAAATGTCCATTTGTAAATTAGGGGTCACCGCTCCCAGGGGTTCCTTATCCATAAAGAAGGTTTTCAAACGGCTATTCCTATATAGTCTCTCTAAGTCCACATTGACTTCAAAGGTATTGAATGACCCCACTGGACTAAATGATAAACCTTTCTCCAATACATTTAATTCAGCTGATGTTAAACATTTAGAAGATATGTTTACCACTAATGAAGGTTCCCTACCTGGGAGCGGGTCTGTACATTGTGGTCGGGATCTCCTATGATGACAGTGAACACCAACACTGTGATATATGTCAGTCTGAGTAAGGCTTTGGCCGAAACGCGTCATGCTGTATGCTGTATATGCACCTGTATGAATAAATACTACCACTGAGCAGAAAGAAGTGAGTGCCGGGATCTTTTTCCTATTTACACATTATCTACAGTCCGCGAGCACCACGAGGAGCGAGTGCTGACCTACACCTATTACCTGTTGTTATATCTTTAAAACTGTTTACCATGTGATATGTCATGTGATTGTTACCCAGGAGATATCAGTGACCAGGTGATTTAAGGGTGACCAATGGGACCCCACCAGAGTCTCTCCCATATAAGCCCTGGGAGGAGTCTCTTCTCGCTCTTAGTTCCTGAGTCTTTGCTGAGGTGAAGTCGAGCCTAAGAATGTGTCTGGAGTCATGGGAGGCCTCAAGTCAAGTCTTCAACCACAAGCTAGAAGTCACAGTTTAGTTTATCTCAAGTCAAGTCAGTCACTGTCATCTATTGTCAAGTCAATGTGGCCTGCACTAAATTGTCCAAAACCACTGCAAGTCCCAGCAAGCCCTTAAGGTCTCTGAAGTCACTGGTCACATCTGTGGGCCTGGCTGAACTGTATAGACTTTTCCACCTGTATAACCTCAGTAAAGCTACCGTTGTCCGAAACTTGGCGTCGGAGTCATTATTGCCCCCGTGCCTAGCCCAGGATCCAGTGGTATACCTTCGGGTGGTATTGAGGATAAACCACGCCCTGGCATCACGAATACAAGGGGTTAATGCCATCTGCCCCTAGGGTAATTTCATCTGCCCTCATCACACCCCATACCACAAAAGTGTACCTTCAATGATGGTTCGAAAGAGGGATATTTGTTTATAATCCTAAATAAATCAGTGGACATATTTGGCAAAATATAGACTTACATGGGACTTTTGTCAAATGTGTCTCCTGAACTCTTTGGTCTCGGGGGATGTTTAGGGCTACCCAGTTACTTGGAATTTTAACCCCTTAAAGGGGTACTCTGGTGAAAAACTATTTTTTTTTCTAAATCAACTGGTGCCAGAACGTTAAACAGATTTGTAAATTAACCCCTTAAGGACGGAGCCCATTTTCACCTCTAGGACGAAGCCCTTTTTTGCAAATCTGACCACTGTCCCTTTAAACATTAATAACTCTGGAATGCTTTTAGTTATCATTCTGATTCTGAGATTGTTTTTTCGTTACATATTCTACTTTAACATAGTGGTAAATTTTTGTGGAAACTTGCATCCTTTCTTGGTGAAAAATCCCAAAATTTTATGAAAAAAATGTATAATTTTGCATTTTTCTAACTTTGAAGCTCTCTGCTTGTAAGGAAAATGGATATTCCAAATAATTTTTTTTGGATTCACATATACAATATGTCTACTTTATGATTGCATCATAAAATTGAAGAGTTTTTACTTTTGGAAGACACCAGAGGGCTTCAAAGTTCAGCAGCAATTTTCCAATTTTTCATAAAATTTTCAAACTCGCAATTTTTCATGGACCAGTTCAGGTTTGAAGTGGATTTGAAGGGTCTTCATATTAGAAATACCCCATAAATGACCCCATTATAAAAACTGCACCCCCAAAGTATTCAAAATGACATTCAGTAAATGTTTTAACCCTTTAGGTGTTTTACACGAAAAGCAGCAAAGTGAAGGAGAAAATTCAAAATCTTGATTTTTTACACTCGCATGTTCTTGTAGACCCAATTTTAGAATTTTTACAAGGGGTAAAAGGAGAAAATGTATACTTATATTTGTAGCCCAATTTCTCTCGAGTAAGGACACACCTCATATGTGTATGTAAAGTGTTCGGCGGGCGCAGTAGAGGGCTCAGAAGCGAAGGAGCGACAAGGGGATTTTAGAGAGTACGTTTTTCTGAAATGGTTTTTGGGGGCATGTCGCATTTAGGAAGCCCCTATGGTGCCAAAACAGCAAAAAAAAAAACACATGGCTTACCATTTTGGAAACTAGACCCCTTGAGGAACATAACAAGGAATAAAGTGAGCCTTAATACCCCACAGATGTTTCACGACTTTTTCATATGTAAAAAAAAATATAAAATTTCACTAAAATGTTGGTTTTCCCCCAAATTTCACATTTTTTAAAGGGTTAATAGCAGAAAAGACCCCCCAAAATTTGTAACCCCATCTCTTCTGAGTATGGAGATACCCCATAAGTGGACCTGAAGTGCACTGCGGACGAACTACAATGCTCAGAAGAGAAGGAGTCAAATTTGGCTTTTTGAGAACAAATTTTGCTCGGGGGGCATGTTGCATTTAGGAAGCCCCTATGGTGCCAGAACAGCAAAAAAAAACACATGGCATACCATTTTGGAAACTAGACCCCTTGAGGAACGTAACAAGGGATAAAGTGAGCCTTAATACCCCACAGGTGTTTCACGACTTTTGCATATGTAAAAAAATAAATAATAATTTTCACTAAAATGTGGGTTTCCCCCCAAATTTCACATTTTTGCAAGGGTTAATAGCAGAAAAGACCTCCCAAAATTTGTAACCACATCTCTTCTGAGTATGGAGGTACCCCATAAGTGGACCTGAAGTGCACTGCGGGCGAACTACAATGCTCAGAAGAGAAGGCGTCATATTTGGCTTTTTGAGAGCAAATTTTGCTCGGGGGGGCATGTCGCATTTAGGAAGCCCCTATGGTGCCAGAACAGTAAAATAACCCCCACATGGCATACCATTTTGGAAACTAGACACCTCACAGAATGTAATTAGGGGTACAGTGAGCATTTACCCCCCACTGGTGTCTGACAGATCTTTGGAACAGTGGGCTGTGCAAAATTTTTCATTTTCACGGACCACTGTTCCAAAGATCCGTCAGACACCTGTGGGGTGTAAATTCTCGCTGCACCCCTTATTACATTCCGTGAGGGGTGTAGTTTCCAAAATGGGGTCACATGTGGGTGTGTTTTTTTTTGCGTTTGTCAGAACCGCTGTAACAATCGGCCACCCCTGTGCAAATCACCTCAAATGTACATGGCGCACTCTCCCTTCTGGGCCTTGTTGTGCGCCCCCAGAGCACTTTGCGCCCACATATGGGGTATCTCCGTACTCGGGAGAAATTGCATTACAAATTTTGGGGGGCGTTTTTCCCTTTTACCTCTTGTGAAAATGAAAAGTATAGGGCAACACCAGCATGTTAGTGTAAAAATTCTTTTTTTACACTAACATGCTGGTGTAGACCCCAACTGTTCCTTTTCATAAGGAGTAAAAGGAGAAAAAGCCCCCCAAAATTTGTTAGGCAATTTCTCCCGAGTACGGCGATACCCCATATGTGACCCTATTATGTTGCCTTGAAATACGACAGGGCTCCAAAGTGAGAGCGCCATGCGCATTTGAGGCCTAAATTAGGGACTTGCATAGGGGTGGACATAGGGGTATTCTATGCCAGTGATTCCCAAACAGGGTGCCTCCAGCTGTTGCTAAACTCCCAGCATGCTTGGACAGTCAATTGCTGTCCAGAAATGCTGGGAGTTTTTGTTTTGCAACAGCTGGAGGCTCCATCTTAGAAACACTGCCATACAATAAGTTTTTAATTTTTATTGGGGAAGGGGGGTGGTGGGGGGGCAGTGTACGTGTGTATATGTAGTGTTTTACTCTTTATTTTATGTTAGTGTAGTGTAGTGTTTTTAGGTTACATTCACACTGGCGGCGGATTACACTGAGTCTCCCGCTAGGAGTTTGAGCTGCGGCGAAAAATTTCCCGCAGCTCAAATTTGTAGCGGGGAACTCACTGTACATTCCTTGCCCCATGTCCTCACACGTGTAGCCGCCATTTCAGCCCCCCAGCCCGCACAAAATGTAGTGATTGTGAATGAAGCGATTCGTTACCACGAAGCACGAGGAAATTTGGATTTGTTCAGAATTGAATTTTTCATGAAATTCGAAATTAATTCGACTTCCTCAGCTCGATTCACCTATCTCTAGATGCGAACACCGGTCCGGTGCTTGCGTCATGTACAGGACATAAATGTATGTGATGGTGCTTTAAGTATCAGGACACATGGATGTACATTTACATCCTTTGTTGTTAAGGGGTTAAAAAGATATCCTGCTGCCAGACTATTGATGGAGGTATGCTTTAAACACAAGGAATATTTGTTCTGAGGATTAAGAAGCAGCCTTTTCAGTTTGGTTGGTTGTAGTCATACACGTGAAAGAAATTCCAGCCAACAGCTGTATCTTCTAACTCAAGAATGCCTACTTATTTAAACGAGTAAAAATTCAGTACTAGAGCCCTCCTGCAACTGCTTATCTTCAATGAACAATGGATCAGGTACAAAATTCAACATGATCAGTCAGGAGCAAATAATAAATGTAACAGCATTAGCCAATATCTGTCCAGCACTATTTATGGCCAAAAACAGCCCTTTACCTCAAGAATACATCAAAGATTACTGGTCATGTTTCTTTACTCAATTGCCTTAAAAGGGTAATCCAGGAATAGAAAAACAGCACCATCCCTGTCCTCAGGTTGTGTGTGGTATTATAACTTGGCAGCATTCAATTCAATGGATATGAGCTGCAATACCCTACACAACCTGAGGACAAAAGTGGCACTGTTTAGGGGAGATATCGACTCTGTTTTCTAAAACTGAATAATCCTTTTAAAGGACATCTGCAGCATTACAAACACTTATCCCCTATCCTCAAGATAGGGGATAAGTGTTTGATCACGGGGGGTCCGAACGCTCGGGCCCCCGGTGATCTCCTGTATGGGGCCGCGACTCTCCCGTGCAGGGGGCGTGCCAGCCGCAGCAGGACTTTGCGGCCGGCATGCCTCCTCCATACATCTCTATGGGAGAGGCGGGGAGGCAGCATTCGTGCCTCCCCGCATCCCCCATAGAACTGTATGGGGACGGGGAGGAGACGGAGAGGAGACGGGGAGGAGACGGGGAGGAGACGGGGAGGAGACAGGGCATCACCGTCGACCTCTAGGTCGACGCTACGTCACCATGGGCGCTAATGGCGGTGCCCCGTTAGGGAGATCAACGGGGGTCCCAGCGGTCGGACCCCCCGCGATCAAACACTTATCCCCTTAGGGGATAAGTGTAATTCCACTGCAGTTGTCCTTTAAGTATATAAAATTACTGTAGAACTGTATATTTATTGTTTTTTGTGTTTTCTGTTATTTATTAAAATTAAGTGACAACCCGTGTATATAATTTGCGCCATTTTTAATATATGCAAAGCCATGTCATTGCTAATGGAATGAGTGGCAGAGGTTCGAATTATTTCATTTGTTTCCCTGCATAATAAAATTAATTGTACATTTGTAAGTAAATTATATATTGTTTCCATCGCCTACTTTTTTTTAATTAAAAACCAGCTTTTATGTGCCACAAGCTGCTGATTGTATAAGATTGCACACAAAATAATACAAAAGTAAGAAAAAACTTAAATGTATTGGCAAGGACACAAATTCGATAACATTAATCAAACATCAAAGCTAATTTCTGATGATACAATTGAATACACTGTAAACCATGTTAAAAAGTTTCTACTCCTTACTTATTTTACACTATGTTAGCAGCAGAAATGTCTAACTGAATTAAGAACGTGTATTTACCTCTATTTTAAGACAATCCACATGACATCCACATGAGAACCTTGACTTCCAGCAGAACATTGCCAATACATTGCCTCATACTGCTTCTACCTGTTGCCTTCTTCACATGGTGCATCCTGGTGCCATCTTTTTTCTCAGGTAAGTAACACATTTGTCCCTAGCCAGTCAAATGATGAAAAAAGTGATGAGACCTGGGTACCCTCTTCCACTGTGTCAAAAACCACTTCTAATGCTCAGATGCCCATTGTTGGCAATGGATAGTGCTAATGAAGTTAGCAATATATCCATGGTACTCCCTAGAGATGAGCGAACTTACTGTAATTCGATTCATCACAAACTTCTCAGCTCGGCAGTTGCTGACTTTAGCCTGCATAAATTTGTTCAGCTTTCAGGTGCTCCGGTGGGCTGGAAAAGGTGGATACAGTCCAAGGAGAGAGTCTCCATCCCCCCGGAGCACCTAAAAGCTGAACTAATTTATGCAGGCTAAAGTCAGCAACTGCCGAGCCGAGAAGTTTGTGACGAATCGAATCACTGTAAGTTCACTCATCTCTAGTACTCACAATAACTGAGTAAAACATCTGTTTATAAGGTCCTCCAAAGCATTAAAGTGATCCTGAAGAGATGCGGACATATTGATCTCTTTATGCTTATACATGGACATTCTTTTTTTGTTTTAATTTAAAGATTTCATAAAAACATAAAGCAGAGAAAAAGAAAGATATAAAAAAGTGAATAAAAATAAGCAAATAAAAAGATATGTCATCAATAAAAACATCCAAAAAGAGATATTACTGTAAATATATATATATATATATATATATATATATATATATTGTGATAAAGTGGCAAGGAAAGGGTGTATTTCCTTGGCTCACTTTGGAGAAGCCTTCACCTGGGGCCTAATGAATGAGTCAGCAGAGAGGGGAGGTGTTTATAAGGAAGAGATTCAGTGTAATCTTAGCTCTCCCTAGGAAACAGCAGGCTGGCTGTAAGGGGGAGACACGGGTCCTGCGGAGGAAACACACAGCCGGAGCTGTGAGTGGTCCAAGTACTGGTGTGAACTGTGAGTAGAAGGTTGCAGGAGGCACATGTTTAACTGGCTGAGGGAAGCTCACCAGTTAGTAGTCAGGGCATGCTGATCTGTGTAGTTAGTGACCAGAAGGTTTAGGATTTTATTTTGTTCCTGCATTATTTTAGTTTTTTCCTGCAATCTGTCTAAATAAAGCTGGCAAGGTGCCAGACTTGCATGAATAACCATTGTCTGCCGATTTATTGAGAGGAAACGTTTCCCATTGTCACGATTCGGCTGGCTGGAGGTGGATCCTCTGTGCCAGAGAGGGATTGGCGTGGACCGTGTTGGTGGACCGGTTCTAAGTTGCTACTGGTATTCACCAGAGCCCGCCGCAAAGCGGGATGGTCTTGCAGCGGCGGTAGCAACCAGGTCGCATCCACCAGCAACGGCTCAACCTCTCTGACTGCTGAAGATAGGCGCGGTACAAGGGAGTAGACAAGAGCAAGGTCGGACGTAGCAGAAGGTCAGGGCAGGCAGCAAGGATCGTAGTCAGGGGCAATGGCAGGAGGTCTGGAACACAGGCTAGGAACACACAAGGAAACGCTTTCACTGGCACAATGGCAACAAGATCCGGCGAGGGAGTTCAGGGGAAGTGAGGTATAAGTAGGGAGTGCACAGGTGAGAATACTGATTGGGCCTGCTGCGCCAATCAGTGGCGCAGCGGCCCTTTAAATGGCAGAGACCCAGCGCGCGCGCCCTAAGGAGCGGGGCCGCGCGCGCCGGGACAACACAGACGGGGAACGGGTCAGGTACGGGAGCCGAGATGCGCATCGCGAACGGGCGCGTCCCGCATCGCGAATCGCATCCCAGCTGGGAGTAATATCGCAGCGCACCCGGTCAGCAGGTCTGACCGGGGCGCTGCGAATGAGAGAACGCTGCGAGCGCTCCGGTGAGGAGCGGGGACCCGGAGCGCTCGGCGTAACAGTACCCCCCACTCCCCTTGGGTCTCCCCCTCTTTTTGGAGCCTGAGAACCTGAGGATAAGACTTTTGTCCAGGATGTTGTCCTCAGGTTCCCAGGATCTCTCCTCAGGGCCGCAATTCTCCCAGTCGACCAAGAAGAATCTTTTACCTCTGACCGTCTTGGATGCTAGAATCTCCTTCACAGAAAATACGTCAGAAGATCCGGAAACTGGAGTGGGAGAAACAACTTTGGGAGAGAAGCGGTTAAGGATGAGTGGTTTAAGGAGAGAGACATGGAAGGCATTGGGAATACGGAGAGAAGGAGGAAGAAGGAGTTTGTAAGAGACAGGGTTGATCTGGCACTTGATTTTGAAAGGACAAAGATAGCGTGGTCCCAGTTTATAACTGGGGACACGAAAGCGGACATATTTAGCGGAGAGCCATACCTTGTCTCCGGGAGCAAAAATGGGGGGAGTTCTTTTTTTATCAGCAAATCTTTTCATCCGGGATGAAGCCTGTAAAAGAGAATTTTGGGTCTCTTTCCATATGGTGGAAAGATCACGAGTCACTTCATCCACAGCGGGCAAACCAGAGGGCAAGGGAGTAGGGAGGGGAGGAAGAGGGTGACGGCCGTACACCACGAAAAATGGGGATTTAGCAGAAGATTTGGAGACTCTGAAGTTGTATGAGAATTCGGCCCATGGTAGAAGATCTGCCCAGTCATCCTGGCGGGAGGAAACAAAATGCCGTAAATAGTCACCCAGGACCTGATTAACTCTTTCTACTTGCCCATTGGATTGGGGATGATAAGAAGAAGAGAAGTTAAATTTGATCTTGAGCTGTTTACAGAGGGCCCTCCAGAATTTAGACACGAATTGGACGCCTCTATCTGAGACGATATGCGTGGGCAAACCGTGAAGGCGAAAAATGTGTACAAAAAATTGCTTTGCCAACTGAGGCGCTGAAGGAAGACCAGGAAGAGGAATAAAATGTGCCATCTTGGAAAATCGATCAACGACCACCCAAACAACTGTGTTGCCACGGGATGAGGGCAAGTCCGTAATAAAGTCCATACCAATCTGTGACCAAGGCTGTTCAGGAACAGGCAGAGGATGAAGGAGACCAGCAGGCTTCTGGCGAGGAGTCTTATCCCGGGCACAGACAGTACAGGCCCGCACGAAATCAATAACATCAGTCTCCAGAGTCGGCCACCAATAAAATCGAGAGATGAGTTGCAAGGATTTTTTGATGCCCACATGGCCTGCGAGGTGGGAGGAGTGTCCCCATTTGAGAATCCCGAGACGCTGGTGTGGAGAAACGAAGGTCTTCCCTGGAGGAGTTTGCCTGATGGAAGCTGGAGAAGTGGAGATCAGACAGTCCGGAGGAATGATGTGTTGCGGAGAGACCTCTACTTCAGAGGCATCAGAAGAACGAGAGAGGGCATCGGCCCTAATGTTCTTGTCAGCAGGGCGAAAATGGATTTCAAAGTCAAAACGGGCAAAGAACAACGACCACCTAGCCTGGCGAGGGTTCAGTCGTTGGGCAGACTGGAGATAGGAGAGATTCTTGTGATCAGTGTATATGATAACTGGAAATTTTGATCCCTCCAGCAGGTGCCTCCATTCCTCAAGCGCCAATTTAATGGCCAGTAGTTCTCGATCCCCGATGGAATAGTTTCTCTCCGCCGGGGAGAAGGTCCTAGAAAAAAAAACACAAGTCACAGCATGCCCGGAAGAATTTTTTTGTAGAAGGACAGCTCCAGCTCCCACTGAGGAGGCATCTACCTCCAATAGGAAGGGTTTAGATGGGTCAGGTCTGGAGAGCACGGGAGCGGAAGAAAAGGCAGACTTGAGATGTTTAAATGCGTCTTCCGCTTGGGGGGACCAGGACTTGGGATTGGCATTTTTCTTGGTTAAAGCCACGATAGGAGCCACAATAGTGGAAAAGTGTGGAATAAACTGTCTGTAATAATTGGCGAACCCCAAAAAACGTTGGATAGCACGGAGTCCGGAGGGACGTGGCCAATCTAAGACGGCAGAGAGTTTATCTGGGTCCATTTGTAGTCCCTGGCCAGAGACCAAGTATCCTAGGAAAGGAAGAGATTGACATTCAAAGAGACATTTCTCCATTTTGGCATAAAGTTGATTGTCACGAAGTCTCTGAAGAACCATGCGGACATGCTGGCGGTGTTCTTCTAAGTTGGCAGAAAAAATCAGAATATCGTCCAGATAAACCACAACACAGGAATATAGGAGATCACGAAAAATTTCATTAACAAAGTCTTGGAAGACGGCAGGGGCGTTGCATAGGCCAAAGGGCATGACCAGATACTCAAAGTGTCCATCTCTGGTGTTAAATGCGGTCTTCCATTCGTCCCCCTCCCTGATGCGGATGAGATTATAAGCACCTCTTAAGTCCAGTTTGGTAAAGATGTGGGCACCTTGTAAGCGATCAAAGAGTTCCGAGATAAGAGGTAAGGGGTAGCGGTTTTTTACCGTGATTTTATTAAGTCCGCGGTAATCAATACAAGGACGTAGGGAGCCATCTTTTTTGGACACAAAAAAAAATCCAGCTCCGGCAGGAGAGGAGGACTTGCGGATAAACCCCTTTTTTAAATTCTCCTGGATGTACTCCGACATGGCAAGAGTCTCTGGAGCAGACAGAGGATAGATTCTGCCCCGGGGTGGGGTAGTACCCGGGAGGAGGTCAATAGGACAGTCATAAGGCCTGTGAGGAGGCAAAGTCTCAGCTTGCTTTTTGCAAAAAACGTCAGAATAGTCCATATAAGCCTTAGGAAGACCGGATACAGGGGGAACCACAGGGTCACGGCAAGGAGTACTGGGAACCGATTTAAGACAGTCCTTGTGACAAGAAGTACCCCAGTTCTTGATTTCTCCTGTGGACCAATCAAGGGTTGGGGAATGGCGTTGAAGCCACGGTAATCCAAGAAGAATTTCAGAAGTGCAGTTGGAGAGGACCAAAAATTAAATTTTTTCGTGATGAGGTCCGATGCACATTAGGAGAGGTTCCGTGCGGTAACGCACGGTACAGTCCAATCTTTCATTGTTAACAGAATTGATGTAGAGGGGTCTGGCGAGACTGGTCACCGGGATGTTGAACCTGTTGATGAGAGAGGCCAAAATAAAATTTCCTGCAGATCCGGAATCCAAGAAGGCCGTAGCAGAGAAGGAGAAGGTAGAGGAAGATATCCGCACAGGCACAGTAAGGCGTGGAGAAGCAGAGTAGACATCAAGAACTGTCTCATCTTTTTGCGGAGTCAGCGTACGTCTTTCCAGGCGGGGAGGACGGATAGGACAATCTTTCAAGAAGTGTTCGGTACCGGCACAGTACAGGCATAGGTTCTCCATGCGGTGTCGTGTCCTCTCTTGAGGTGTCAAGCGAGACCGGTCAACTTGCATAGCCTCCACGGCGGGAGGCACAGGAACGGATTGCAGAGGACCAGAGGAGAGAGGAGCCGGGGAGAGAAACCGCCTCGTGCGAACAAAGTCCATATCCTGGCGGAGCTCCTGACGCCTTTCGGAAAAACGCATGTCAATGCGGGTGGCAAGATGAATAAGTTCATGCAGGTTAGCAGGAATTTCTCGTGCGGCCAGCACATCTTTAATGTTGCTGGATAGGCCTTTTTTAAAGGTCGCGCAGAGGGCCTCATTATTCCAGGATAATTCGGAGGCAAGAGTACAGAATTGGATGGCGTACTCGCCAACAGAAGAATTACCCTGGACCAGGTTCAGCAGGGCAGTCTCAGCAGAAGAGGCTCGGGCAGGTTCCTCAAAGACACTTCGGATCTCCGTGAAGAAGGAGTGTGTAGAGGCAGTGACAGGGTCATTGCGGTCCCAGAGCGGTGTGGCCCATGACAGAGCTTTCCCAGACAGAAGGCTGACTACGAAAGCCACCTTAGACCTTTCAGTTGGAAACTGGTCCGACATCATCTCCAAGTGCAGGGAACATTGCGAAAGAAAGCCACGGCAAAACTTAGAGTCCCCATCAAATTTATCCGGCAAGGATAATCGTAAGCCGGAAGCGGCCACTCGCTGCGGAGGAGGTGCAGGAGCTGGCGGAGGAGATTGTTGCTGGAGCTGTGGTAATAGCTGCTGTAGCATCACGGTCAGTTGAGACAGCTGGTGACCTTGTTGCGCTATCTGTTGCGACTGCTGGGCGACCACCGTGGTGAGGTCGGCAACAACTGGCAGTGGGACTTCAGCGGGATCCATGGCCGGATCTACTGTCACGATTCGGCTGGCTGGAGGTGGATCCTCTGTGCCAGAGAGGGATTGGCGTGGACCGTGTTGGTGGACCGGTTCTAAGTTGCTACTGGTATTCAC